>NC_058092.1:233457500-233772000 GCF_020171115.1 Neogale vison
AGCCACCAGGTGCCCCTTAATTGGTGGTGGAACCTATGGACTCCTTTTCATAATACTGTTTTTTAAATGCCAAAAATAAAAGTAAGATTGCAGAAATCAGTTATATTGAAATGATAGTTTTTTGAGACAGATAGAGACTGAGAGAGAATGAACTTGGGCGCAGCGGGAGAGGGAGAGGGAGAAGCGGACTCCCTTCTGAGCCAGGAGCCCCACCCCACCCCATCCCAAGGGCCCAGAGATCCCGACCTGAGCTGAAGGCAGATGCTTAACCATCTGAGCCACCCAGGCGCCCCCGAAGGATTTAAATGGGAATCTGAAAATTCCCATTCAGATTCACGGGTCCTTCCCAAGTTCATGGGCCCTACGGTAAGAATTACTAACCTAAGGAGATGGTTGAGAGTCATAAGGTTGAAGAGGCTAGATATGAAGGATAGGGAACGGTGTCCAGGTTTGGTGGCTGCGGTCTGTAGTGACAGCAGAAAGCAGAGCTGACTCACTCGGGGTTCACACCAGACTCATTTCTTCTCCAGCAGATGCTCACCTTTGATTTCAAAATTCTTCATATGCAGATATCTTAAACTCCACGAAAGGAATACAGCTTAAATGTAAAATCTCTTTGCGTCATTTGTTGCTGTCCGTCATTAAAGAGAAAAGGAAAGTTCTAGCCATGCTCTTACTTAGAAGTTCTCTGTCTTAGTGCTCACCAGCACATCACTGCTCCCATTTCATTCCTGTCTGGCCGGCTGTACTTTGAAGGTTTGTTGTCTGTTCTACACTTGGAGAGAAGCCAATTGCTTCTTTAAATATTCAGAGTTAAAACCAATGGGGAGGGATTTGAGGTCAGTGGAAAACTAACCCTTTAAAAACATCATGCTTTCTTTATTCTACCTCAGGGTACTTGAGGTATTCTTGTTTGTACTTTCATCTTTCTCCATGAGCTGAAATTTCCTGTGTGTGTTTTTGTTTGTTTGTTTGTTTTTAAAGAATGCTTTTTATTGTGGGCATGATGCTTAGTCTCAGGTGGTTTTCTGTCCTCCCTCCCTGTCCTAGGATGAACGTTTGCGAACAATACCATTTTACATCATGTTTTAATCTAATTCTTTATATATTTCCTTGGGATAAATTCCTAAGAAGTGAATTTCCCGAGTCAGAAGGTAAAAGCATTTTTTGGCTATTTTCCTGCAAAGTTGTACTGAAACATATTTCCACTGGTGAGGAGTTAATCCCTTATCTGTTTTAAAATTAAACAACATCCTGAGTTACTGGGAAGGTTTGGTAATTTCTCTTAAATACTGTTGTTTTCTGCTTTTGTTAATGATAAATGAGATGCAGAGGAAAGTTTCTTTTGTATTTAAGGTGTCTCAACAAGCAGCAAAGTGTATTCCAGCCATGGTGTGTCCTGAACTGACTGAGCAGATCCGGCGAGAGATAGCTGCCTCTCTTCATCAGAGAAAGGGGGATTTTGCTTGCTATTTTCTAACTGACCTTGTAACATTTACGTTGCCAGCAGGTAACTCCAAATTTCAATGTGAAAAGAAATTTTCACTCTATTATGATTTTTTTTTTTTTTTAATGTGTGAGTGAAATTGTTTCTGTTAGAAAGCAGGTAACTTAAGCTACTATATGTGCATTTTAGTATATGTGCTGCCGAAGCGAGCACTATATGTGCATTTTAAATTATTTGACTACCCAGAATTGACCAGTACAAGGGCTCCTTGTAAATTTATGCTTTGGATCTGGTAGGAAGATAGCAGCTGATATAGCTGACTTCTGTGTGGGCCTTAGATATTTTAAAAAACCTGTTTTACGCGTTTATTTTTCCCTTCAGGGTTAGTTTATGATATCAGTGTACTCTTTTTTCCTTTTTCATCCCTATTTTAAAATTATGTGGGTATTGGTTATTGATATTAACAGATAGGATTAGAACTCTGGCTTTTGATGGGTGGAGTCGTTATTGGAATCAAAGGTACTGGCATTCTTTTGCAAAGTGTCATTATGTTCTTCACTCATTATATACACCAGAAGTTTCTAAGATAAAGCTTCCCACTTGGTTCTGAGTGTCTTGAGCTTTTATATTGACATGAACAAGGGCATTTACAAATGGTAGGGAGATAATAACTAAGCTTTTTTCTTTTCTTTCTTTTTTTTTTTTTTTTTAAAGGTTTTATTTATTTTTTTGACAGAGAGAAATCACAAGTAGGCAGAGAGAGGAGGAAGCTGGCTCCCTGTGGAGCAGAGAGCTGGATGCGGGGCTTGATCCCGGGACCCTGGGATCATGACCTGAGCCGAAGGCAGAGGCTTTCAACCCACTGAGCCACCCAGGCGCCCCAATTTTTTTTCTTTTTTTTTTTTTTAAGATTTAATTTATTTTAGAGAGCGAGTGAGTGAGCGCGAGCAGGGTGGTGTGGGGAGAAGAGGGAGCGGACCAAGCCGACTCCACACTGAGCACTGAGCCCAGTGTGGGGCTTGACTTCACAACCCCAAGATCATGACCTGAGCCAAAATCAAGAGTCAGATGCTTAACTGGGCCACACAGGTGCTCTAGTATTTTAAAATCAGACAAAGTTCACTTGAAGTGCATTCTCTGTACACTTAAGCTTACTTTGGTAATGTTTATAGATTTTTATTTTGTCTTGAAAACAGCTTTTTTTTTTTGAGGGTAATGCTTTAAGAGTAGACTTCTGCATTAGTAAACTGAACAAAGCATGGGGAATTTGAGGAAGATGACAGAAACAAGGATCTGTATGCCAGTAATTAATGGTTCATTAACTTGTATAAGAAGATTCTAAAGTCTGAAAACAGTAGGCCTGAGCAGAGGTTGAGAGTGTGGGGCAGCTAAATGTTTGTATGTTGTTTCTGCTTCATAATCTTGAATATCAGAAAGCCTTTTTTTCTGTTTTACTGAGGGATAATTGTCCTGTAAAATTGCCAAATATTTCAAGTATCTAGGGTTAGGGTGATTGTGATTTCATATATGCATACATTGTGAAAGGGTTTCCTCCATCTAGTTAATTAACACACGCATTGTCTTACATATTTGGTTTATTTATCTGTTTTGGTGAGAACATACAAGTTTTACTCTGCTAGCAAATTTATGTTACACATTTACCATGGTTTTGACGTTAGGTGTTCAGCTTTATTCATTTTATAGCTTGGGTGTTTTGGTACCCTTTTATCAATCTCTCTTTTCTTCACTACCCCCCCTCCCCCCATGCAACCTCTTTTCTACCCTGTTTTTATGAGGGTTTTTTGTGTGTATGGTTTTTTTTTTTTTTTTTTTTTTAAAGAGCCCCTTATGGAAGTGTTACCATGCAGTATTTAATTTGTTTTTCTCTGGCTAATTCCACTTAGCCTAATGCCCTCAGTGTTCACCCGGGTTGTTGCAAATGGCAGGATTTCTTTCTTTCACCTGGCTGAGTAACACTCCATTTTATAGCCTCCCCCAGCTTTTTTTTTTTTTTTTTAATTATTACTTTTTTATAAACATATAATATATTTTTATCCCCAGGGGTACAGGTCTGTGAATCGCCAGGTTTACACTCTTCACAGCTCTCACCATAGCACATACGCTCCCCAATGTCCATAATCCCACCCTCCCTCTCCCAACCCCCTCCCCCCAGCAACCCTCAGTTGTGACATGAGGAAGTGGAGCATCCCCCATCTTAGATCATCCATTGTCTAGATCTCGGCTGTTGTGAGTAATGCTGCAACACACATAGGAGTTTAGTGCCTCTTCATTCTCCTGTTTTCATTCCCTTTGGAGGTATGCGCAGATGTGGGATTGCTGGATCGTGATACTTCTGACATTTTGAGGAACCTCCATATTGTTTTCCATGGTGGCTGCACCAGTTTACATTCCACTAACTGTGCACAAAGGTTCCCTTTCCCCACATCCTTGCCAATATTATTATCTCTTATCTTTTTGATAATAGTTATATGTAATTATCGGTCCAAATACTATTATTGTTTTTAGTTAACAGTTTTGCTAGTGAAGTATAGAAAGGAAATCTTTCATGTTCCATTCATCCACACATTATACATGCATATTGGTTTTTTTTGTTTGTTTGTTTGTTTGTTTGTTTTTTACAAAAAAGCCACTCGACAGCCTTCACTGCAAGGAAGGACTTTTTTTTTTTTAAATTTTTTTTTTTTTATTTATTTGAGAGAGCGCATAAGTAGTGGGCAGTGGAAGGGGGTAGAATCTCAGGCAGACTCTGTGCCGGGCACCCAGTGTGGGGCTTGATCTCACAACCCTGGAATCATGACCTGAGCTGAAGCCAAGAGTTGGACTGAACCACCTAGCTGTCCCAGCAAGAGAACTATTTTAGAGGAAGTCACTATTAGATCCTTATATCAAATTTGTTAAGTTATGAGACATAAGAAAATCTTCTAAGTCTGTTTTTTTCTTTGTAGATATTGAAGACTTGCCTTCAACAGTCCAGGAAAAACTATTTGATGAGGTGCTTGATAGAGATGTTCAAAAAGGTAAGTGTGGAATCAATGTGATTTAGTTCAATATCCGTATACTCTTTGCTTTTTAAGGCTTAGAGCAGTTCAGTGTATGGTTGACTTGTTTTATTTTTACTTTAATTGAAAATGTAAAGTCCTTAGGAGCAGTGTCCAATAGTGCTGTTAGAAATGCTCATTCTGTTCATTATATCTTGATAAAACTGGAATAAAAATTTAAGAATTTAAGGAATAAAATCTTAATTGTGGTGGAATAAGGGTATAAAAGTTTTTAAGCCTTGGTTTTCTACTTCCTGTTCTAGAATGTGTATATTTCCGTGTTAAGCATTCTCAGCAAATAGTAAAGAACTTAAAAGTTGAGAAAATTGGGGCACCTGGGTGGCTCAAGAGGTTAAAGCCTCTGCCTTCAGCTCAGGTCATGATCCCAGGGTCCTGGCATCGAGCCCCACAGAGACTGGGCTCTCTGCTTGGTGGGGAGCGCTTCCCCCCTATCTGCTTGTGGTCTCTTTCTCTCTGTCAAATAAATAAAGTCTTTAAAAAAAAAAAGTTGAGAAAATTATTCTAGGGCCACAGATGTTTCAACTACTTGGAAGGATTGTATTCCACTTGATCAGATTTATTTAGTTGTTTAATAGTAAATGAACATCAGCTTAACAACATCTAGAGAATGGGTTCTTTCTTCCAGTGAATAGTCCTAAATTGCATGAAAATGAACATGTTACTTAAATTCCTTATATAGAGTTAGAAGAAGAATCCCCAATTATAAACTGGTCTTTGGAGTTGGCTACGCGCTTGGACAGTCGGCTGTACGCACTTTGGAACCGGACTGCAGGAGACTGCTTACTTGATTCCGTGCTCCAGGCTACCTGGGGCATTTACGACAAGGACTCGGTGCTCCGGAAAGCCCTGCATGACAGCCTGCATGACTGTTCACATTGGTGAGCGGTTGTCCTTCCCTGTGGAAAACTGCGGGCTCTTGCTGCATCATTTCCCTGTAGTGTTGGGATACTTTGTGTGTGTGTGTGTGTGTGTGTGTGTGTGTGTGTTGGGATACTTTTTGCCTCTTATGTTTTCTGTGGAAGCTGGAGGGAAAACTTTGGGTTTTTGCACATTAAGACACTTTAAACGTTTTGATAGATTTTGCTAAGCTTTTAAGTAGAAACATTTTAAGTTAAATAGGTCTTTGCTTATATTTTTAAGTGTTATGAGTTCATGTTTATGTTGAAATTTAAGATTGTTAGCATTGTATTACGAGATTTCTTTTCTTCCTGAGGCACATAATTTTCAGACCACATTTTATCTTGCAAATTTTGAAATCCACAGTAAAGTTAAAAAAATATATATGTATCAGTGCAACGGATCCCAATATTTCCTGCCTAGTTGTTAATCTGTACCCCCACATATGCTTCATCTCTACATACGTAAACACCTCCCTTTGCCATTTGGTTTAAGTCCCCATGATGCTTTTCCCCCGACAGTATCTCTCTATATCATTGAGGAACGAGGATAGTCTCTTACCCAAGCGAGTCCTTATTACCACATCTGAGAAAATCAGCAAGGACTCTGTTATCCAGGATATAGTCCCTATCACATCTTCTAGTTATCTCAAAAATGTCCTTTGTGTAGACAGTTTTCCCTGCTATTTGAAAGTAGAGCATTCCTGGGAATCCTTTTGTTAGCTGAAATGGAGTAAAGCAAAGTGCAGTTACCATCTTGTAGAAGTGAAAATCCTCATCGGGTTTCTTTTTGGCTAGCAAAAACAGGTGCCAAGATAGGTCTTTAGTAAAGGTGAAGGGGTACGAAGCAATCTTTCAGATAGCAGGGGATCCTTTGTGTGTGTGTGTGTGTGTGTGTGTGTATATTTTTTACCCAGCATCCAACCAGGTATATGACTGGTCTTGACTTACAGTGTTTTCTTCGTTCTGTATATACATTATCTCTGTTATCATAAATGAGAAAAATTGAGGCTGAAAGAAGCTGAGTTAATTAAAATGTGTTCTTTAATTGAATGCTTACACAATAATGATAATGGCCTTACTCCAAAAAACTCTGCGCCCCTAGTGCCTCTGTGTAATTTTTCAGCACTTGTGAATTTTTTTGTCAGTATTGAGGGGTTATGTGAAGTCCATTAGAACATAAACTCCATGAGAATAGAGATTTTGTTGTGTTTCATTGTGGAAGATCTGGTGCCTCCAATAGCCTGACCCAGAGTAAGTACATACTAAGTATCAGTGAGTGTAAATGGAAGCAGTATCATCTCTTTTTTGAGAGCTAAAGTATAGATCAAAGCATAATGTAAGACAGGAAGAATTTGAGGTCACCTTAAAAACATTAAAAAGCTCTCTGGCTGGCAAGCCATGATGGTGATGTGATTGGATGTATCATGCACACAGGCGTACCTCGGAGATAGTGTGGGTTCCGTATCAGACCACTGCAGTAAAGTGATACTGTAGTAAAGTGAACCGAAGGAAACTTTGGCTTCCCAGTGCGTATGAAAGTGTAGTCTGTAGTCAAGTGTGCAACATGAAGTCTTAATAAACTATACATGCCTTAATTTTAAAGATAGTTGATTGGTAGGAGACCCTAACCATCATCTGAGCTTTCAGTGAGTCGTAATCTTTTTGCTGGTGGAGGGTCTTGCCTCAACATTGATGACTGCTGGCTGATCAGGGGATTGTGGCCGTTTCTTAAAATAAGATGACAGCAAAGTTTGCTACATCAGTTGACTCTTCACAGATGATTTCTCTGTAGCATGTGATGCTGTTTGATGGCATTTTACCCAGTCAGAATTCCTTTCAGCATCGGAGTCCGTCCTCTGAAACCCTGCTGCTGCTTCACTAGTCAAGTTTATGTGACCGTCTCAAGCCTTTGTTGGCATTTCACCAGCCTTCACAGCATCTTCACCAGGATTAGAGTCCATTGCAAAAAACCACTCTCTGCTCGTCCATCCCAAGCAAGTCCTCATCTCTTCAAGTTCTGTCATGAGATCACAGCGCTTCAATCCCATCTCGACGCGCTGCTTCTCATTCTGACTCTGTTGTTATTCCCACTATAGCTGTGGTGACTTCTTCCACTCAGGTCTTGAACCCCTCCAAGTCATCTGTGAGGGTTAGAATCCGCTTTTTCCAGACGCCTGTAGATACTATTTTGACTTCTTTCCATGAATCATAAATGTTCTTAGTTGCATCCAGAATGGTGAATCCTTTCCAGAAGGTTTTCTGTTTCTTTGCCCAGATCCCTCTGTGGAATCCGTGTGTGTGGCAGCTAGCTGTGGGCTTACTTGGAATAATGACCTGAAGGGTGAAATTACTCCTTGATCATGGGCTGCAGAGTGAGTGTTGTGTTAGCAGGCATGAAAACAGTCTGGCTGTCTGTCTCCATCTTGGGTGATCAGGTGAACTATCAGTGCTGTCTGTCATATGTCTGTCTGTCATTATGTCTTACGACTTTCAGTCATAATTTGAAAGTTTTTTTACCTGAGGGGTAAGCATTAGGCATTTAAAATCTTTAGCAAATTACATATATATAAATATATAAAATATTTAGCAAATCACACTCAAAATGGATGTGCTGTCATCCAGGCTTTGTTGTTCTTCTATAGAGGAGAGTGTATTTAGCATTTTTAAGGGTCCTTTTGGAATGGTCAGTGAGCACTGGCTTCAGCTTAAAGTCTCCAGCTGCATGAGCTCCTTAATAAGGGAGTCAGATTGTCCTTTGAAGCCCGCACTGACTTCTCTGTGGCTGTGGACAGTCCCAGATGGCACCATCTTCCAGTAGAAGACTCTTTCACCTGCGTTGAGAATTTGTAGCTCCCTGCATTCCTGATCTTCAGCTAGATCTTGAGAACCTGCCGCAGCTCTTGTACCACTTGCTGATGGACCTTGCACTTTGATGTCTGGAGACGGACTGCATCTTTCCTTAAACCTTACAAGCCAACCTCTGCTAGTTTCAGATTTCTCTTTGATAGTTTCATTTCTCTGAGCTGTCACAGAATTGAGAATTAGGGCCTTGCTCTGGAGGTGGTTTTGATCCTCCACTTGTGAACACATGGGCTATTTCTAGTCCATTGTTTATACAGTGACCAAACAGTAATGTGGAAATGTAGTGTCTTTGATTGTATCCAGTATTTCGGGTGATTTTGAATGTTTTGGGTTTTTTTTGTTGTTGTTGTTGGGTTTTTTTGGTTTGTTTGTTTTTGTTTTTGAACTTGTAAACTATAGTAGACATTTGAAATTGATTGTTCTCATCATTAGTGTTTTGGTTGAAAACTTGGTGGGTGGTGAATGAAATTGTCTGTGAGATTGTGTTAAATGATGTCTGCTAGCAGAAGGTAGGTATTTTTAATTTGAAAATTTTAGTGCAAACTGGGTAAAATTAATATAGTTGCTGATCTCTTTACACGAATTGCTTAAAGACTACATTAAATAAATGATAGCAACATTTATAGAAGGCTTATTTTTTACTATCTTTTTCAGGTTTTACACACGTTGGAAAGATTGGGAATCATGGTATTCTCAGAGCTTTGGTTTACATTTTTCCTTGAGAGAGGAACAGTGGCAAGAAGACTGGGCATTTATACTCTCTCTTGCTAGTCAGGTAAGAATGCTTTGAGACATGTTGCTTCTGTGAGAACAGTAGGCTACATGCTC
Organism: Neogale vison; assembly: GCF_020171115.1. Taxonomy (NCBI): domain Eukaryota; kingdom Metazoa; phylum Chordata; class Mammalia; order Carnivora; family Mustelidae; genus Neogale; species Neogale vison. The sequence continues at coordinate 233,466,617 of NC_058092.1, forward strand.
TGAACCCCTGGATTTACATGCGTGAACTATGTTGGAGGCATTGGGGTGTACATGAAAGAGTGCTGGATTCGGCATCAGGTGACTTTGGTTCTGGCCGTGACGCTGTCTGTCGACTGTATGACCAGAGGCAAATCTGCACCACAGGACAGAGGCAGTAACATGTTTCTGACATTAAGTGATTAGACATTGTCAGAAGGAAAGTTGCACTGTGATGATTCCAAGCGCTTTTATATACTTTGTCAGATTGTTCTTCATTTATATTGTCCTCTTAGCAAAGTGGCTTTCTGCCTGTTTATCTATCTACTGGTTAGCTCCTATTCTGTGTCCTAGAGGGCACTGAACCGAGATCGCCGAGCTGGTGGTGGGCACTGAGGCTTTTCTTTTGGGCCCGGAGGGTGAAGTGATGAGTGTGAGGCTCTCTGTCCATGTAATGTGTGCCAAGGGCAAGGTGCCATGGCCGGCAGGTGGAAGGATTTCTTTAAAATTTACCTGGGAATGAACTTTTAGAAAAATGAATCGTGTAAGGGTTGTTCCTTTTAGACTCTAGCTTTCAGACTAGTTTTATTCCGTGAAGCATGGTCAGTATACTGGGCTGTAACGTTCAAATATACACACAACAAACCATCCCTGTTCTTTGCGGAAAGCACCATTATTTATTTACTCGAAGCCTGTAAGTGAAGTACCTTCTGTCACAGTGGCTATTTTACACCTGTGACATGTACGTCCTAAAAATGGGTTGTCACAATCATTATAGAGGGGTGATAGACCTGTTCAGTATTCTTGCTGTTTATGTTTGTAAGAAATAACAGCTCCTCATTTTACTAGGGTCTTGCTCTAACAGGTGACTTAACAAGGAGGCCAATGAATGACTCCAGTGTCCCTTGCTATCTGAATCTCTTGTTCCTGGGATCACTGTTGAACCAAATCCATTGGGTTCTTGAGATTGGATAGCGAACGATCTTGTCTGCATAGAACTTGCAGATTTCTTTTATTATTTCATTGGATGTTGCTGTTTGAAGAATCGTACTCTTCTTTAGCTTGACAGTAATTACTACTAATAAAAGCATTGGTCTAGTGTACTGAAGGGGGGAACAGCATTGTGTTTTGCACAGTCGTTTTCCAGGGCAGAAATAAATGTTTTAAAGTGAAATTGCTTTCTTTATTTCATTCCATACAGCCTGGAGCAAGTTTGGAACAGACACACATTTTTGTACTTGCACATATTCTTAGACGACCAATTATAGTTTATGGAGTAAAATATTATAAAAGTTTCCGGGGAGAAACTTTAGGATATACTCGGTTTCAAGGTAAGCCATGTTCAAGGGTATTTTTTATTTTTAAATTTTTTTAGATTTTATTTATTTGTCAGAGAGAGAGAAAGAGAGAGAGAGAGATTGAGAGTGAGCACAGGCAGACAGAGTGGCAGGCAGAGGGAGAAGCAGGCTCCCTGCCGAGCAAGGAGCCCGATGCGGGATTCGATCCCAGGACGCTGGGATCATGACCTGAGCCAAAGACAGCTGCTTAACCAACTGAGCCACCCAGGCGTCCCATGTTCAAGGGTATTTTTGAAGTCTCTTGTCACTGCCCATGGGGCCTGCAGCTATATCCTCATGACCCCGTGGGTTTTCTCTCCTCCCTCCAGGTGTTTATTTGCCTTTGTTGTGGGAACAGAGTTTTTGTTGGAAAAGTCCCATCGCTCTAGGCTATACGAGGGGCCACTTCTCTGCTTTGGTTGCCATGGAGAATGACGGCTATGGCAACCGAGGTGCCGGTGCTAACCTGAACACCGATGACGATGTCACCATCACGTTCCTGCCTCTGGTGGACAGCGAGAGGAAGTTACTCCACGTGCACTTTCTTTCTGCCCAGGAGGTAAGAGGCGGGCGCTCCTGCGAACCACCTGAAATTGTCCTGCTGCCTGGACCTGGACCCGGACCCCGCCGTGTCCTTGCTGCCACCGTGGCCTTCTCCGCACAGCCAGCCCCACTGCTGTGTCTGGCGCCGGCCCTCGGCTTGTCCTGTGGACACGGTCCTTCAGACCGTGACACGTCCCTTTCCCCGAGTTGCTCTGTAGGTCGTGGGGTGCACATGCAGTAGGGACGGGAAGAGGACAGTCCCTGCCCTGAGGCACGGAGGGGTGCTGAGGAGAAAACTGGAAAGGTGGGGCTTGGGGGGCGCGGGACTCGTGATTGCTGTCGGGCCGGAATGGGAGGCGTCTGAGGCGGTGACACCTGAAGTGAGCTCCGCGGGAGGAGAGAGTCTAGCGAGTGCGGGGGAAGAGCTGGAGGGGAGGCACTGCGCCATCTCCCTGTGGTTTGCGGGGGGAAAGGGCTGGAGGGGCTCAGCGATGGCGGAGGGCTTGCCAGCAGCCTTTTAAAGCTTGGGTTAGACGTTGGGCAAGCTGGGCGGCCTGGGGCCAGTTTGTTCTGTAGAGGAGCACGGGCTGCTTGCTGTGGAGACTCCAGACAAGATGCCTGGAGCGGTGGGGGGGGGGGCAGGGGCGAGGGAGGTATAGACCAGGCAGGGCAGTGAGGCTGTGGGGAAAGAACACTCTCCGAAAACCCGTATTCTTAAAAAATTACTGGGCTTTTATTTAATGTACTAGAAATTATAAAACTTCTGCCATCAAGACATTAATTAGAACATAATTTTTATAACTTCGTTCTGTAAATAGTTTACTGAATAAACTTACCTTGTCATGTGTTTGAAGCAGAGACTTTTTTCTAGCGTTTTTTTGGCCAAGATCAGTTTATTAGGTAACATTTGGTTTTTCCTGTTCTTTCAAACAAATTAACCCATTAGTAGGTGGTTTCTCCCTCCGTGAGATTTTCCTTTGAATTTTCCCATAGACATTTTTCTATTTAACCATAGGAGACTGGGTTTTATCATAAAATTGATGAGAGGCTGAAACTATGTGAAAAGTTGGTTGCTTTGACCTTTTCATTAGTAATCCTGTCAGCTATGTTTTCATTAAACTTCCTAGCAGGTCTCTGATCTGTGGTATTATTTCCCCCTTTCTTTACATTCCTCTAAAAGCTAGGTAATGAGGAACAGCAAGAGAAACTGCTCAGGGAGTGGCTGGACTGCTGTGTGACCGAAGGGGGTGTGCTGGTAGCCATGCAGAAGAGTTCTCGGCGGCGGAACCACCCCTTGGTCACGCAGATGGTAGAGAAATGGCTTGACCGCTACCGACAGATCCGGCCTTGTACGTCCCTGTCAGATGGAGAGGAAGATGAAGATGATGAAGATGAATGAAAAAAAAAAAATCAAAGAGCAAAAGACCAGGGTATCAGCTCTGTGGTGACCCCAAAGCTGGTGTGGTGCACGCTCCAAGCAGAGCGCAAGGCATGGAAGGAACCAGATCTGGCAGAATCTGCCCAGAAGGGCTTTTCTAATCCACACCCATGGCGATGACGCATCTGTTGTGTGAGGAGACAGAACTTTGTTTGGACTACAGTTTGTTTAAAAAAAAGAAAAAAAGGAAAAAGAACCCCCCCCCTAATTTTATTAAGACAGAACTTTTTTCCTTTCAAATTGTGAATCTGTCTATAAATGTGACGCATGTGGTTGTGTAAGAAGTTGTGTAATAGGACAGGTTGTACCAGCATCTTCGTATTACTGAGAAGTTTTTTCCCGCACGGGCACCTCCGAAAGCACATGGCAGATGACTCTTTGTTCCTTTGAGATACTCTTTTTGAAGTAGAACCTGGCTTTCTACTTCCATCTTAAGAGATCCACTTTACGTTGAGTCTCATTAGAGCTCATTAAAGATTTGGAAACTTTTTGTACAAATTATCCACAGCAAAATATAAAAATAAAAATAAGCTTTTATTTTAATTTAGTTCCTGTCGTGCCCAATAAAACGAAGTCAGATCTTCAAGGAACAAACTGCAAGGACAGTAGGATTGTGTGAGCGGACTTCACACAGACGTCATTCCCTTGTTTCAGAAAGGGTTTGGGTTTCTATCATTTCGTCTTTTTTTTAAGCTTCTGTACACCCCTTTTCAGTATTTAGGTATTTATTTGTTTGGAAGAGTGCCCTCAAAATGAGGGTAGTTCTCCCAGAGTCCGGGTGGCAGTCTCTCGGGGAGTCGTCACTCCCTGGATCCAAGTTAGGGAAGGGCCTGGGCAACGGGCCCTCTTGTCACTAGATGAACTGCGGGAGATTTGCGCACTTGATTCGGTTGACAATGTTCTTCTCCCACATGGCCGTGCAGAGGCTCTTTGGATTCTTGCTTTATCATCAGCTCTGCTTTAAGCAAATCGTGTTCGAAAGGCATGCCTTTGCTCGGGCTAAGTGGGAACAGTTAAGCATAGAATAAAGATTGAAAAATGCAGTAAGGTGGAAATGCATTGTAAAATGAATTTCTCAGAGTAGTCTGAGAATTTTTGCATGTTGGTTAATTGTGGCCATTCTTATTTAAAAGTTTGAACTATAATCTTAGATAGAAATCTTTTTATAAAAAGTATTATTTGACCACTTCAGGTATATGTTCAATACTGGGTAAAAATTTCAGACCTATCTCAGGAACACACAAAAGACTTAGTGTCCTGATAAGCACTTTGTAGATTCTTGATGTGGCAAGGAGTTTGGAAAGCAGCCCCGTGCGCGCACACATGCATGCAGTTTCTTCCCTTTGATGAAAAGGCTGTGAAAAACCTTTAAATATTTGCTTCTTGTTTTCTTCTAAGTTCTGTTTAGGTGGTGTTTTAAATGTGCACAACCTCTGACTTGATGCTGGAAAACTAAAGATAGAAAAACACCCATGAGATGTCCTGTCTTTAGTTCCTTCTCCCCTCTCAGAGCAGTGCAGAGGGATTCCAAGATGAAAGGATCACTTGTGCTATATGCTAAAACTTGCAGGAAACTTCTCTGGATTCCATAGAAATGAGTTTTGGTGTAATAATGGTAAATGTTACTGTTCTAAGTGGCTAGGTTTCCCTACGAATTGACTCTGGTTGGCTTTTGTTTTGGTCAGTAATTAAGTTTTTAGAAGGCTATCATTCTGACTAAGCATAGCATCTCTATAAATTTTTCTCCATACATTGGAAGAATTTTTTAGTGGGCACAGATCCTATTGTAGTTGCTGTTAAGCAAAACTACCCTCCCAATTGAAGAAGCCAAAGAGAAACGTTTGAGAGAAGCATCTAGTCACTATGGTCTACACCGCAGTCAATGCTGTCCAGAAAGCACAGGCTCAGTAGTTAGCCCGTGTGTGGTGGTCTGCTGAGTGGGGTTTCCCCCAGGTGCCTCTTTATTTATTTATGATCAGTGAACCTGACCACACCTAGTTTAAGGGGTACAGCATTCTTCCCTGTGGGAAAGGTAGAGCATTGCATTTCCTAGGCTCCAGACAGGGATGGGGCTCTAAATGGTTTTCATAGCAGATTGGCTGCTAATGGCCAAAATGTTGGTGAATCAATGCTATGTTAAGCTCTTGAACTATTAAACAGCCATAATTGTTGTCCCGAGATAGAGTACACAGTCCTTTTCTCCAAGATGAGGTCTTGGTTGACTCTGGACAGTAATACCTTACCTGTATGGATTTAACGTTATGGTTCTTTTTTAGGGAGAATACAGTGTGGTGTTTTCTGTTCTAATTAAACAAAACCTAGGTGTACCATGGATTTGAACTGGCCTTTTTTGTTTTTGATTCTAGGCTCACCGTGTTTCAGACTTCATCCGTGTTATGGGAACACTGCTATCTTTAGGCAGTTGGGGAATCTCCTTTTTGTGCATTTGCTGTCGTGCCCTCATTGAGAACATCCTGGTTACAAGTGACAAGGATGTTCAGCTCCTGTTCCGTTTCCTGGAGTGATGGGTCAATCAGTAACCATGTGCTCTGTCTCTATCCACAGGAGGTTGTTTTAATGTAATTTTTCTGGGAGGGTTGGGATGGGACCACCACCTTCAAATGAGCGAGGAGGTTGATGTTTGAGGACCCCATCACAGCCCCTCCCCTCTCCTTTCTTCATGGGAAGGGGGAGGGAGAAAGTGATAGGGAGTTGGGAACCTGGCATTGGACCTGATGGATGGCTTGATACTTGTGGATACCACTAGTGTGAAGGAGTTTAATGCTATTCATGAAGGAAAATCCTTTACATCAACTTCAAGTTCTTAACATGGAAATGGCTGATGTTAATTATTTTGCAACATTTCTTTGTAAATATCATTTAAAAGAATTTTGAGATTCACTTCCCTTCCTGCATTAATGCTTGAGCCAGGTAATTTTGCTTTTGGGTAAATTAAAATCAAAACTCTCTAACTTGACCAATTTTGTTTCTTGGATCGACATAGTTCCAACCCACTATTTCATCTTGAGGATGTCACAGTTTGATAATGATGGCCTTAGTGGGCGGTTTTCTTATTTCTCCTTTAAGCTATCACAGGTATCACCTGCGTTCCCGAATCTGGTTATAGAATGGGCAGATGGGAAAGTGTTGGTCTTTGAACCCAGAAGGAACACAAGTTGAAAACTGGCTAATAGAGGATACAGTTGCCTTTAAAACATCTCCTGTGGAGAATTTTTACCTGGGTGAGATGTACTTGGAATTTCAGAACTTTACAAATTTTTATTACTTTTTATTGAAAACTGCACTGAACGCTAAATGTCCACCTTACAATAAACAGACACAGTAGCGGTAACTCACACTAAAACAAAACACTTCCGATAGCCATTATTTTTCTGTTTGGGACAGTTTTAAAGGATTTTTTTTTTTTTTTTTTTTTTTTTTGTCACAAAAACAGGAATGTACCTATACAAAGGCTCAAAATAGGCCATCTTTTAAACAAAAAGGCGATGATTCACAAAAGACTATGAATATAACATGTAACTAGTTGATACAAATCTAATAGGATTTGTTAAAATCAGTCACATCTAGTAACACACCTGAAGTGTTCTTGTATAAAATATCACGTGAAGAAAAGAAGATTTATCAATGTCTAAAAAAGTGGGTTTGTTCATAGACAATCTGACAAGTTACCATAAAAAGTGTTTCCTGAGACATAAGGAAATGCAACATTATTTTTCTTGAACTCTTTCAGCTCAAGACTTTCCACTCAATAAAATAGCTGAGGATCTGAAACTGAGAAAATATATTTGAGTACAAACAGCTTGTGAAACTTAATACTTTTTTCTTTTTTTCTTTTTTTTTTCCTTTTTTTTGCATCATCAAGAGGGTATTACTGAATTCACAACCAACTCGCCCGCTCAGTATGCAGTTCAGATGGGGGAGAGACTTCTGTACAGGAGCTTGTACGCTCGCGGCGGTCTAACGGGCACAGTTTTCTCCCCATTCTCTGTAGTAATTTAATCTTCCTCTCAGCAAAAGAGGCCACCAGCCCCCATGGACTGAAGGGACTGGAGTCACAGGAGGGGGATTTCCTCTTAGTATTTTTTTATTTTGACGTTTGGAACTCCTGATGCAACATTCTAGAAGCAAGGTGTTCAGGACCTGCTGTGCCCAAGGGGCTGATAAAGGAAAAGGATCTATTTATTCTTTGTGATTGGATGCACAGATGAAGAACGTAACACACAATAACAGAAGTTGGTCGTTAATAAATCACGTCCTAGTCTTTCAGCGCTCGCGTCACCGGACGGCGGCTCCAGCCTTCCCACACCTCGGCTTCTTGCTCTCCTAACACTGCAGCGTCCATGATGCATATGTCCGGAATCCGTTAAAAAGACGGGGTCCAAGTCCTTTCCTCAGTTCATCTAGTTTTCACTGTCTCTTGGTCCCAGGTTTTTCTGATGATGACCGCTCGTCATTCTGTCATTCTCTGCTATTGCTCGTTGGGATGCTCTCTATTGTCCCCATGTTTTGTCGGCTGGTTGGGAGAGGGAGCTTGGGAAGGGTGTGCCACTGTGGGGAGGTTGTGAGTCACCGGGATGCCGCCGGGGATGATGCCCTCCATGGCTGCAGGAAGTCCGCCCGGGGCCACCCCGACGATGCCTGGCGGGTATCTGAGGAGCACACAGAGAAAGGGCCAGTTAGGTCGGGAGCAGGGAGGAGCCGAGCTCTTGGCTCTGCCTACTGTTTTAAAAAATACATTAGTTTGTCACTTTACTGGCAAAGTAGGGAGAAATCTACATGAAAAACAAAACGATGATACTTAATTCAATAAAATCGATAGTCCTATCAAAACACTGCCACAGACTTTTGCTTTTCACACAATGGCAATAGCCTGTGTTAATTCTGTCCATAGACCCTGTATTGCATTTGGGAAATGTCTGGTACAAAAAAAAAACCACTTCCCAAGTTGTCTGACTGCCTTAGCATTCATTAATTATGCTGATACTTCTAATGATTTCCCGACAGACAGGATGAAGTCGTACTCTGATACAAAATGGGGCTCCCTAGGCGACCTAGCCGCGTGCTCTCGTGACCAGAGATGTGAAATGGGACGCAGCAGCAGGGGAAGAGGGAGCCAGCGCAGACTCCGCTTCCATCGCGGGCACACAAGCTGCGTGTGTGCAAGGACAGGAGGCATTAAGCCACCCACAGAACATGTGGTTCTTAACACAAACTCGAGTCCGTGTACTGAAACATTCCTAGGAACTGGAACATTCCTAGGATAAAACAGACTTAGGAGGCAGGTGCTTCAGAATTAAAAGACTGATTCTCAACATTCTCAAATCCTTGACCCATGGCTTCCCAACCTACGGCCTGACACAGCTGCTCACTGGCTGGTCAGACATCAAGGACCCTCTGTGACTTGGGGGAGCTACAGGCCTTCAAGCATGTGTTGTATTTCAAGGGGCCGGGGAGTCTCGGTCTGTCAAAGGGAAGAATTAAGATGTGGCCTTTAAAGGATAGGCTGCCAACAATAAGGAACATGACCCTGGGGCAGAGGCAGGTTCAAGCAATGATACAGGTAGGACATGAACAGAACATGGCGAACTGAAACGCAGAAAAAAACACGAGGCCCAGGAGGAGAGCCTTCACCTAGGGGTCCTCCCTACACTAGTTACACCTCCCCGGCCCCCAAGCTTAGAGCAGCGGTTCACAGCGGGGGATGTGAGGCAACAGCTAGAGCCATTTTCGGCTATTAGGGCTGGGAGTGCTGGTGGAGGCCAGGGTCGCCGAGACACATCGCACAGTGCCAAGGCTGGGCCCCAGGGGAGAAAGCTCCAGCCGGGTAAGTGAATACCACCAGCGAACGGGCAACTGTGGGCTACAGTAAGCAAGACAGAAGTTTCCTTCTGGAATTCAAGGCTGCAGCTCTTTTATAAAAGCAGAACACTGATTTCCCTGTGAGCCCAGCCATGGTGGGGGGACTGAACCATGGGAAACTATCACCAGTGAAACCTTGCTCCCTTCCAGAGGCTATGTGGGCTCTGGGCCAGAAGAATTCAAATTAGAAAACAGATTCATCAACAAGTCCTTCCCCCTGAAAATCTTTCTGGTACCTTCTCACCCAGAAACCCTCTGCCTTTGAAGTGGCTTGGAATGCACCAGTCATTCCCCATAGTGTTCAGAGCCTTTGGGGGAATGCATGCTCATTCCCACTCCTTTCATAAATAGGAACCCCGATTCTAGGCTGTTATCCCGAGAATGGTCTTTGCTCCACAGAAACTGGGCATCGGAAAAAATGTGAGGTCTGCACAGACTCCAGGCAGGGAGCTGTCTGCCGCGGTTTCCGCCTCTCTGCCCCACTCTCCCCAGAGTAGGGGGCAAGGGGGCTCCAGCCGAGGTCAGTGCCGTTCCACTCCTCACCTGTATGTGGCGCCGTTGAGCTCTGGATGGATTGCTTGCTGATCTATTACTGACCAGGGAGCTGTTGTGACAAAGAATTCCTTGTTCACACAGTTTCTTAAGCTTTCCGGGATGCGACCTGGAATACGATGATTAAAATTACCAGATGTATTTTTTTAAGGTCACAGGGAGTTAGAGACCACAGTAGTTGCTGCTGGGGGAACCCCCTATAATGTTCCAACTATGGAAACCCGAGTGTAGAGTCTTCCACTCCAGAATGAGGGCCAGCCCTTTAATTTTCAGAAAAGGTGAAGTCGTGGGGCCCGAGTCCTGAGCTCTTCACTCCCGCCCACTCCACCCTTCTGGAACAGAAAGGAGCCCCTGCCCCCCATTCCCAACTCCCTCCACAGTTTGCATGTTTAACGCCGACTGTTCGAAAAGGAAGCCGTTCCCTCTGGAATCGAGTGCAAAGCCTGGATGAACTGGGCCCAGTTCCTTCCACATGTCATCGACTTGATCCCTAACCCCTCCTGTGCCCTTAGCAGCAGGCCTCTCTAACCCCCAGCGCGCCTTATCAGGCCTGGGGCGGCTGAGCCGCAGGGCTCCGGCTCACCTGTGATTGCCCGGCGGATCTCGGTGGCCGCCGCCTCCCGCATCTCCAGCGAGGCTTGCTCACTGTACCAAGCTGTGTGGGGCGTACAGATGAGATTCGGTGCGTCTTTCAAGGGACCCTGAGCAAAGCTAGATAAATGCACACAAACGGCAAATGAGAAGAGTGTCGGGCCCTACCTCGTTCACCAAGAGCAGAGCTCGCGGCCAGCAGCCTACTGGCCAGTTTGCCCGCATGGAGGAACGGGGGGGTAGTACGTTTCCTAAAGGCTGAGAATTTAAGAACGTACTGATCGAACTGCTAAAACAAGTGTCAGGAGAAAGGCTCCCCGGAGGACCGGCAGGGCCCACGTGTCAGCAGAGTGCACAGTCGCTCAAGACTCCCACATGGTTCTTCCTTTGAGACACTTTCTGACGCCCCCCCGGGGGCCCTCTGGCGCTTTTACACTCACGCAAAGTACAGCACCGTCCTCAGAACAGAGGCCGTCAGACGATCTCCAGCTTCCTCCCCGGGGGCCCTTGCTCTGGGGACGTGCCCCACAGTCCCAGTGTGGGGGGAGCTCAGGGCAGCAGCAGGCCCCGGGGTCACCGCGCGAGGCCGGCAGCCCGGCGCACCCACCTGAAAGGCTCCGATTCGTGCACGTCGAGGGCTGCCCCTCGTATCCTGCCTTCCTTGAGGGCTTGGGCTAAGGCCTTCTCATCCACCAGCCCGCCGCGGGCCGCATTCACAAGGAACGCCCCTTGCCTCATCTGCAGGACGAAAGGAAGGCCGTCAGATGCCACCACGCTGGAAGGCACCTGCCGGGAGGCTGAAAGAAGCCGGCTGCGGCCGGAGGACTCTGGCTGGTTTGGCTGCTGGGTGTGTGTGCAGCGGGTTGGGGAAGGGGACGGACAGCTGGGTCAGTTTCTCCGTATCCTCAGAGCGCACCATAAAGACCGGTCACCCGCCTGTCGCTTCTTGGGAGGCCAAACCCGACTGAGACAGGTCCCTGCTGGGTCCTGGGCCGGCCCCTGTCTGGCCCAGCTCCAGGTGGCCCATCCCGTGCTGGGGCCTTGTCTGGCCCCTCACTGACGTCCTGGGGGATGGTCTTTCCTTTTCACGCATGTGTCCATGGACTACTTCCCGCCCCACCCCCTTCTGCTTTGATGGAAGTCTCCAGGGGCTGAGGGTATCTATGTCCAGTTACCTGCTTTATAGTAAAGTCATTGATGAGGTGGTGGTTATGCTCGTTGAGATTACAGTGCAAGGAGACGCAGTCGCTCTGATACAGTAAGTCCTGCAGGGTGTAGACCCTCTGCACGCCCAGGGACCGCTCGACCCCATCCTGCAAGTAGGGGTCATAAAAGATGACGCTGAATCCAAAGGCCTTGGCTCGAACAGCAACCGCCTGCCCCGTGCGACCTGTGCGGAGAGAGCAAGCATCCAGGTGAGCGAGTCCACCGTCCCGCCGGCCACCGCTCAGCGCTCCGGATGCCACGTGGGGGCTTGAGCTGTCCCCGCCAGCAGCAGGACCGCCAGCCGGGGGAGCGGCGTAACTGAAGCCTGGGGACGCGCTCGGCCCGCATGTCTCCTCGGCTTCCTGGGTGAGCTGTGCAGGGGCCCGCTGTCTGCGCTGGGGGGCGTGTGTGTCCAGGTTCCCACGATGGACATTTTCAAACGTCAGCACAGCTAGAGAGAATGTTCTGGAGAATGTTCTGGTGAATGCCATGTGTACCCCCCCCCCAGCGTCAGCCATTCCTGTCTGTAGTCTCCCACTCAGATTTCGCTCTCCCCGATGTTCCTGGGTCCACAGCAGCCTTAAGCCAAGCTTCCTTTCCCGAGACAGCGAGGGCAGTGACAGAGAACAGTCTCTCGCCCATTAGCACTGGGTTTGCTCATGAAGGCGGGGGTGGGGGTGGGGGTGGGGGTGAGGGGGGGTCAAAACGGACCCCTGCAGAGGGTCCTGAGGCAGAGAGGCACTGGGACTCACTCTGACAGGGAGTGCCGGGCCAGCTAATTCTCGGGTGTGTCGGCTGGTTCTGACCTGCGCGGGGAGCCCCAGGCCCCCTCAAGCGGGGCAGTAACCCACACCACCTAACAGCCTCCCTGACTCCCAAGGCGTTGTCCTTTGCACAAACCCACGGAACCCCATGGAACCCCCGAGCCGGCGCCTCCTGCCTCCCAGAGCGGTTTCGGGCCGGAGCGGCCTCCTCCGGGCAGCACGCACGATCCGTCTTCGGATGAAACCACCGCTCAGTGGCGCAGGGGAAGGAGGACGGCGCTGGGCAGGTGTCGCTTCCCACACAGGAAGCCCACGTGAGGGCACCATGGGGGCGGGCTGTGGGCTCCCGTCAGCGGGGCAGGGCAGCCTGGGCGGGAGGCGCAGGCCGGAGGCCCGCCGCGGGGGCACCAGAGCCCGCTCACCCCCAGGCTCACCCCCAGGGCCGCAGCCGCGCAGCCCAGCCCAGAGGCGGGCACGGCAGAGAGGGCGGGGGAGGAACAGTGCGGGCGACCTACAGCCCCCCGACGTCCCCGAAGTACGGGGCACACGACCCCGCAGCCCGGCCCACACGAGAAGGCCCCCCTCACTCCCGCGGCCTAACGCACTCGGCCTGGAGACGGGTCCCCCCCACCCTGGGGGGCGCTGCCGGCCCCGCGAGCTTCTCCAGCCTTTGCCCTTCCTTAGTCCCCAGCCCTCATCTTCTCGCTGGCGTCCCCGTGAGCCAGGAGGCTTTCCTAAGTTTCTCCCACACCGAATGACTGAACTCTGTTACTAACTTGACAAAAACTGAGCCGGGCAGGAGAAGCCAACTGGCAAAGGAAGAAAGGTCTGCGTGTACCCGGCTGCCGCGGCTGGCGCTGCCCGAGCCCCATCCCCCCACCCGCCCCCGCCGGGCCACGCTCGGGCCCGGCCGCCCCCACTCCGGATCCTGCTGCTGCGGCCTCTCAGCGGTCGAAGCCTCCGGCAAGCGACTGCTCTCGCGGGAGGCACCGGGCAGCCTCCGGCCAGGACCCTCCCATCCGAGTCCGGCCCACACTTCTGGAAGGCTCTAGACAGACCCGAAGGGCGGCGAGGCGGCGCCGCCAACAGAGCACACGGGGAGCGGGGGCTGAGGCGGTGCCGGCTGACAGTCTCGGGTAAACGGGGCTCACACCCCGCGGCTGCAAAAGCCGGCGAAGGCTCAGCCACGCGGGGTGTCAGAAGGCCGGCGCCGTCCCGAGAACCGTCCCCTGGAGCCCCGCGCAGAGCAACGGGAGGCCCAGCGGGCGCCAGCAGAGGGCGCTGCGGCCCTCCCACGGCCCCTTAAGAGACCAAGTGAGGACTCCTTTGTAAACCCTGTGCAAGATCGCCCTCATGAGCGAGGTCACCCTGACACCTGGGGTCTTGAACTCACCCTGGGGAGTGAGCTGCGCGCGCCCCGAAGAAACCCAGCTCCCATCCCAGGGGCCCTGACCCTTGGTTTTCGGGAAACAGAGCTCTGAACGCAGGGTCGAGTGACAGCCTGCCAAGGACCTGTGACCCACCCCACGTGCTTCTCCTGAGGCCTCTGAATCCTGAGGGGCAGTCCCAGGCTCAAGCCCTTCCTGATGTACAGACTGCGACACTGAGGCAGAAAGGTCAGCGAGTTTCCTCAAGGTCACGTAATGGCCGAGCAGCGGGGCTGAGCTTCCGCAGAAAAGCAAGGGCCCTTGCGTGCAGTGTGGCCCACTGGAGCCCCCGTGTTGTCAGCACCAGGTCATCAGGCTGCTTCCTGACACAGGTCACCTTGATCTCGGTGACCCGTGCAAGATGCTCACAGGGCCACCAGCGGACTCCTGGGAGACCTTTCCCTGCCTCCATCCCGAGCTTTCTAAGCGGACGGCCGGACCGTGCCACCTTCCGGCTCAGAATCTTTCAGGGACTCCCTGCTGCCACCCTGGCCTAGCATCTGAGAGCCTCCAGGGCCTGGGCCTTGCCCATGGCCCAGGTCTAGGCTCAGCCACCAGCCCCGCTTCGAGCCCCAAGTCTGCTGGTTTCTCTGCAGGGCGCCTCCAGCAGCCCCCGCCCGGGGCCATCTGTGGGCACACGGCCTCACCCGTCGCCAGCCGGAGACCACCCCCCACGCTGCCCGCTCCCTGCCCAGCCCTGAAGACCCAGCTCCCGGGGCTGGCCGGAGGGGGCTCGGGGCTGGGCAGCGGCACCTACCGAAGCCGATGAGGCCCAGCGTCTCCCCACGGATGCGCGCCGCTCCCGAGGCCACCTCCCGGATCTGCTCGACGCTCTGGACCCGCGTGCCTTCCCGCAGCGCCTGGTACAGCCACGTGTTCCGCCGGTACAGGTTGAGAATGTGGCAGATGGTGGAGTCCGCCGTCTCCTCCACGGCCGCCGACGGGATGTTGCACACGGCGATGCCTGGAGAGGACAGGGCCAGGCCCCGTGTGAGGACCCTCGGCGAAGGGGGAGCTCCAGGGCGCACCATGTGCCTAGCTGAGGGCTGGGGAGGCGGGGCTGGCCCTCCAGCCGCCGGCAGGTCAGGCTCCAATGCTCAGAGGCCTCCAGCTCCCACACCCGTCCCAGCTGCCGCAGCCCCCGACCCGCACTCAGCCCATATCCTGCCCGCCCTTTGCTCCTACACTCGGTGCTTCTGGGAAGCGAGTGGTGGGCAGCTGCAAGGGGCGAGCAGCCCAGAGGCTGGAAACCTGCCCGTGTCCGCCGTGGAGCAGCAGGAGCTGAGCCGCAGAGCCCCTCGTGAGAGCCGACCTGACTCCTTCCCGTGGGATGAAATGTTAATACTTGTTTTGAAAAAGCATCTCTCCCTCAACATGGGCCCCAGGCCCGGCCAGGACAGAGCAGATGCCTGAATTGAGCCCCAGGCCCGGTGGCGGGGCGGGGGTGGACAGGGGAGGGCCCTGCGGCCGAGAGGCTGCTGAAGGACCAGGCCACGGCTCGGCCGGCAGAGCGAGGCACTGACCTTCCTCGGTAGAGGGTGTCTGGGGAAGAATGCCAAGTCTGCCGGACAAGCAGCTTTCTGAGGGACACAGGTATCCAGGCAGCCTGTCAGACCAGCTCAGAAAACCGCCTTTGAATCCCAGGTTTGGGACCCAAGGAACACACGGGGCAGGGCCCCCAAGAAGGCAGCCCTGCCTTCCTCTTCTTTCTCAAGCCCGCCAGTGGGGACAAGAGCACCTGAGCCACTGTGACTCCACGGGAGGGAAAAGAGGACCACAGGCTGAGCTGTGCTGAGCACCCCATTCTAGCAGCTGTGTGACCTCTCCACGAGGGTGGCCCTGAGGTCCAGGGTCTCAGTGATGCCCTGAGGGGGACAGACCGCTCAGAGAGTGAAAACCCGCACGAGTGTCCCACCTGGTCCCATCTGGCCCCAGCCACCTGCTGCGGGGACAGCGTGACTGAGATCTAGGCGGCCGAAATTTCCACGAGCTACAAGTCCGTTCTGCAAACAGCCACAAAGGAGGCCACTCCATATGAAACCGGCAAGCTTAGAACTCGGACTGCGCCATAAGCCAGGGTTCATGGAAATCGTTTGCCATTTGAGATGGTTTCCAGTCCTCTGAGGAACCTGAGATGGTGTGGCCGGAGCCCAGCAAGAGGGTCCCGTCAGTGAAGGAGCAGAGTGTGGACCCTTGGCCACTGCCCAGGCAACCACCCGGGCCTGGGACCAGCTACGGCCCGGGAGCCGAGACTGGAGGGGATGTGCCAGAGGAGGGGGTCCCCGTGCGGGTCCATGTGACACAGAGCACTGCACCTGCCCACTCCCTGGAAGGGCACAGGGGGACACTGCTCAGCCTGCACCCTTAAACTCCGACATGTCGCTCCTTGGCTGCAGAGACCAAAAACTGGAGGAGAGGCTGTGGGCACCAGGAGGGACCGTCCTGCCCCAAGGGCAATGGGCACCTTCCTCTGACACCTCAAAGCCTTGATGATTTTTCAGGTCAGGGCACATCCAAGGCCAAGGTGAGAAGCTTCTACCATCTGTAGGGCAAGAGTCATAGCCGTCTCACCCCAAGGCCCGAGCCCAGTGGCTGAGCTGCTTTTTCCATCAATAGTTCCATGCTTTGCTGTCCCCGCTGCTGAAGTGGAAGCCTGATAAAGGAGCCCGAGAGAGGCTCAGAAGCTCAGAGGCCTCCAGCAACCTCCCAGCTCCCCTGCTCCCCCCTGCTGCCCTGCTCCCTGGTTCTTGGGGATCCCCTGCAGACGGGCTGAATCCCTCTAACTGCTCCGGGCAGGGGACACAGCTGTTTCCTGAGCTCGCCCCGCTCTCCACTCAGAGCATCCAGTCCGGCCCACTGTCTTCATGCAAAGGCTCCCGTGAGCACGGAGAAGGGAGCGTCCTGTCCTCTCAGGAAGGCCACACTGCAGGCCCCAGACACAAGCAGCACTTAACAGCCACTGTCCTCATTTGCACAAGGTCTGGGGACAGAGTGCTGTGTGCAGTGCAATGGAGACAGGACAGAGGCCCATGTCCCTTCTCCAAATTCCACACGCACCAGGATCAATGGAAACCCCACAGCCGACATCCTTGTCCCCTGTTCCGAACTGCAGGGCCCCAGGAACATGGTCTCCTCCACCCGGGCCCCCTTGTCAAGGGCAGCCGTGTGGCCGGGGGAGCAGGGGCACCTTTGGTTGTAGGGAAAGGAGGTCCCCCTCCTGGCCCAGGCCGGCTGCGTGGGGAGCATGTGCACGTGGAGGGATGGCAACTTAAGCTCAGGAGACCTGCCATGTCCCCCTGGAAAGAAGCGGCTGCTTCCCAACAAGGGAACTCCACGCCACCACCTCACCCGAGCCTGGGCGGCGAGGGGCGGGCACACGGACGGCGGGGCGGGCGCAGGGAAGCACGTCTGAGGACCCCCCGCCCCCGCTCTGTGGGTTCAACTATATTCTCCGTCGCTGTCTGAACTCGGGATGGCAGCTCTACAAAGAGCACAAAGAACATTTGTTTCCAAACAAAAACATTCTTGTTGGCGCCTGGGAAAGATGGAAAATTTGAGGGAATGCTAGACGTGCTTCTGAGGACTCCTATCACCCAAGTTTCTTTGTGGCAACCAAGGCGGGCTCAGGGGCACCCTGAGGCCGGAAGCAAGCGCTCGGGGCCAACACAGGAAGCCGTCGCTTCCCTCAGGCCCCATAACGAGTCTGGAGTCTGCTGCCACCCCTTTTCGCTCTGGTGTAGGGAGGATCTTCCAAGCCCCTTGCCACACAGCCCCCCACTTCCAGGATGGGGGCGGGGAAAAAGGCATCTGTTGGGGAACGACCACCTCTTGCCTCTTCCTTTGGGGTTCACCTCTGGGGTGACCCCCACTGTCCTATCCCAGGCTCAGAGCGCCCGAGCGCCACCAGGAAGAAGCACGAGACGCGACACCGGCCAGGCTGCCTCTCCCCAGCTCCCACCCCCAGTTCCAGTGGGGGAACGAACCACTTGAGGACACCGGGAAACCTCACTCAAAACCCCAGGCCAGGACCATGGAGGAGGAAGCGGAGACCGTAAGCGCTTGACGTCGGGATCCCTCGCGTCCGCAGGGGTGGGGAGGGACAGGGCCCCCAGGGCCACCGGCGTGTCCGCACGGCCACAGCTTGTCGGACTGCAGGGCCCCAGGACTTCGGGTGCCCCTGGACGTGGGTGGAGCACAGGCCCAAGCACCCGGGCGTGGATCCGGCACATCGCAAACGTGACCCAAGGACGAGAGCAGAGGAGACGATGTGGGAGGACCCTGGGCCCTCGCAAGGCGAGCAGGCCAGCCGAGGGCCGCTTGCTGTCCACGCTCCGTGAACTCTCCTCACACGCAGAGCCCACGGCAGGGGCTGGGACAGGACGGGGACCACGCAGAGGGCCGCGGCCCCACCTCTGGGAAACTGCCTGTGGGGGTCCACCTGCTGCCCCTGCTTTTCTGTGGAGACCCTGCCCCGTCTGACAAGGGCTGGGCGGGAGGTGCCGGGCTCCACTTCACCTGCATCGGCGCCGACCCGGGCAGGTTTCTGGGTGGACGGCTCTATGCCAGGACTGGAGACCTAGGAACGCCTGACACCCCATTTCTGAGCCCCGTGCTGTGCGCCCAGCTCTGGCATTTCCGGGTGATGGGTCCCGACGAGCCAGCGCTGACCTGTGGCCACTCACGGGGTCCCCACTGCAAGGACAGGCCCCTGGCTCATCTGGCTTCTGTCCTTCCCACGTGAGATAGCCTGGCCCAGCCAGCGCTGGCGCCAGGTGGGGTCCTGGGTCCGGCAGGTGCGTTCCCGCCCGTGTTTTCAGGGTGGGGGTGGGGCGCCCAACAAGGCTCCCTCTGAACAGCTGCTCCTGGCCCCACGCACTCACCGAGCTCGCCGGCGGCCTTGATGTCAACGTTGTCGTAGCCGCTGCCTATCCGCACGATCACTCTCAGGGCCTTGAACTTCTCCAGGTCCTCCCTGGTGAGGGTGATGGTGTGGTACATCATGGCGCCAACAGCTTCATTGAGAACCTGAGACGGGGCGAGCAGAGCAAGGCTGGAGCTCCCACCCCACCCCCGCCCGACTTGCACCCCCTGCAGAGGGGGCAGCGTGGGCGTGAACGCTCCCCAGGTTGAGTGGCCTGGGGCTGTGCTTTGCGGGGGACCGTGGGTGACAGCAGAGGGGGAGGGCGGACAGGGAGGTGGTGTTTGGGGTGGGGGTGGGGCCCACCTTCTCGTGGATCTCCTGAGTGGACTGTGCATCACAGAAGGCCACGGTGGCCAGGTCCTTCAGGATGGGCATCTCCACGGTGCAGTCTCTGCCATCGAGCAGCGCCACCAGGGGGCGGGGGTGCAGGGGGCCGTTCATGATCTGGGGGCGGATACCTGTGAGGACGGGAGGGTGACGGGGTAGGCGGGCACAGTGGCCTGTCCCACACTGGGGGACAGAGCCCCCCTGTACCCACATCCATCAGGTCTGCAGGACCCCAGGGCTTCCTCCCGACTCCCTGGGTGGACCACGAACCCACAAAGCCACCTGGGTTCCCCTGGGCTCAAGACCACAGGCTCCTTTGGAGTCACTGGGGAAGATCCTGGGACAAGCCGAGGAGACCAGGTCGGGGGAGCATCTGTCTGCTGGGTCTGCCTGGGTGGATGTCTGAGGGAGACCTGGGTCTCCGTGAGCAATGTCAAGTACAGCGAACAGGAACCACCGAGCAGCGAAGCCCATCGCCACGTGCAACTCGAGCCAAGGACATCTGTTTCCAACACACCTGCTCCCAGCACCAGCCGGACCCGCAGGGGCTCCCCCCAACCCCTCCCGACTCCAACACCTTCCAAACAAACATGAGGGGGTACAAAATGAAACCAGATGGACAGGTCATGGCTCCCGCACCCCATGGGAGTGTTTTCCTCTAGTCCCAAGCTGGGACTCACGAGGGATCAGTCCCTCCCAGCCTCTGAGCGGCAACAAAACTACCGCCTAACCCAGAGCCCGGGGCCCCGAAGCAGGACATCCAAGTGAAGCGGAGCCCCCACATCCTCTGTACCAGGTGGGAAAATGGGGGCTCCCCTCCCCCATATCCTCACCAGCCTCTGTCCCCCAAGGCAGGTGGGGATTGGGGCACCAAAGCTGTTTGCTGCAGGACTGTAAGCCCTCGGCTAGTGTTCTTCTTGGCCTAACTGGCAGGCAGGCTCCACAAGAGGTCAAGGTGGGTGTGTACGAATGGAGGTTTCCCCAAAGACCAAGGGTGCCATCGTGAATCAGGACCCCTAGAGACCGGCTTTTACCCCCAACTCCGCAGAGGGAAGTGAGGGGCAGTAATTCACATGGTGGTCTACAGCCTCTCCTCTCATCCCTAGCCCCTTTAGTAGAACGAGGACCCTGGGGCACAGCACGGGGAGTGGCCCCTGGAGTAGGCAGCTGAAGTGGGGGCCGCAGCTCATGTCAACTTGATGTGCACACATTAAAAGTCCTACCTCTGCCCTTCCTTCTGGCCAAGAAAAGGGTGAGATTTTGACCAAATCCTGATGGGCCCATCTTCTTCCATCAGGTTCTTTCACTCCCCAAAGCTGCTGCCAAGCCCAGGTCGGACTCCCACAGGACTGGCGGTCTTGGACTATGGGCCAGATTCACCGGCCTGTCCCAGGCTACTCCTCCCACAGGGTGCAGAACACCCTGACCTGACTCCAAAGGTGCCGGCAAGGGTGTTCATGAGACCGTGTTTGCGGAGTTCGTGATCATGGTAAGAAATCCAAGTTGTTAATTAAAAAGCAGCCATAGAGGAAATTGACGGGCAGGCACAAGGCAGGCTTCTAGAGCCATCCAAGACATCTGGAGAGGCTGAGGGGCCTCATCACAGAAATGTCCGTCCATAGCATCAGTGCATGGATCCTGTTACCTGGGCAACAAGCTCCAGGTTGCCTAGCGATCGCCCCCCCTCCCTGGCTTGGGTCGCCTCCTCTTGGGCGAGACGCACCCTTTGCCCTCATTCAGGCTGGGCAGGCAGAATGCAGCTGAGGCTTGTCCGAGAGAGCCAGGGGCTCCCAGATGAGGCCCCGCGCTCAGCTACGGGCTGCAAGCCCTGTATGGGAAAGCCGGCAAGGGAGAGGCCCACAGGGCTGTGCTGGGGATGGATGCTGAGCCGGGCTGGCTGCGTGCGTGGTGGGAGCGGGCAAGACTCCCGTGTGTCGGCACGAGGTGTAAGGGCTGCACGGAGGAGGAGAGGAAGCTCAGCCAAGGCATCGCTGAGGCTCATTCTATGGACAAAGGGACCGCCGTGTTCACGCCCTCAGACCCGGAAGCTCCCGTCCACCTGCACACCAGAGAACCCCGCGAAATTCAAGCCACACCCCACCCAGCACCTGTTGTCGCTACAGCCTCACAGAAGTTGGGGCAGAGGTTCCCACAAGAGCCTTGGAAATGCCAGCCAGGTGAAGCTGTCAGCAGACCTTCCATCTTGCCTCACGTTAACCGACGCATCGCTCAGTGCTTCTAACAACTGGAGTCATTTTTCGTCTACTAGGATGCAACGGACATGTTACTGAAGATAACCTTTCAAGGGACTATGGGAAATGGGGGGCCTGGAGGGAGTGCCCCATCTCCTCTGCAGCCAGGGGAAACTAGAGAAACCTGGGGAGGAAAGCCAGGGCACGATGAATCTTTAATGAGAATGGACTAAAAACGGAGGCCTGTGCCCAAAAGCTAGAGTAGCCATCACCAGACATGACTCAAACCCCAAGAATGACTGTGTTACTCTTCTTCCCATTTTATGGCCAGGGAGACAGAGCCAAGCATAACCATGGGCCACACCGAGGACCACCACCAGCCACCTCACACAGTCCCAGGGACCCAGCAGAGCCCGAGGAAATATTTGCTGATGAGGAGCCGGGGGTCCTGGTGGCCCCTGAGTCAAAGCGACTACTCCCTTTCTGCAATCTCGCCTTCTATTTAGAATACTTCCAGCTGCTGTTAGACACATCACACACACACACACACACACGCACGCACACACACACAACCCCTATCAGCACATTCCTTTCAACAACTTGTCCAGCATGAACTCTGCAGGGCAATGCTGGCTCCCCTGGTGTCAATTACTTGCTGGTTTCAGGCTCGCCTCTGCACAAGCAGGGATGTGCTCGCCATCAGGGACCGGTGCCCCAGCTCTAGGCCAGCTCCGACGGCTGTCCTTGGGCCCGGTGTTACCTACAGCTGCAGCTGCACGTGAGACGTGGTGAAATCAGACACATTCAGTGGAAAACACAGATGGCACCAGGCCGTGTTGCTGGCGTTCTGCTACAAGTGGCTGATGGTCCAGGGCAAAACAAGTCCATGGGCCCCATGGATCCGGAAGGAGGAAAGGGAGGTCCCCAGGGAGGACTCTGGCAGCTCTTTGGTCAACCAACCTCAAAGCCACCTTATCTGAATAGCAGGTTTCCCAGGAGCTGCTTCTTTGCCAGGCGACACAGTCTGAGTGGGCTGTAGCTGGCTGAACGGGACAGGCTTCCCTAAGCAGAGTGAGTGAGGAGGAAAACGATTCCCCCCAACGACATGACCCTGTGGGGTCCGAGACCTGTTTTCTGCCTTTCCAGACACTGTGTGAGACGCCACGGACACGCTCCCAACAGAACTCTGCCTTGGTTTTGAAGATCTGAGTTGGTCTCTGTTGCTTGTCAACCCGGAGGCTTTTTTGATTTTGCTGTTTCAAGATTTCAGAAACGAAGCCGTTTTAGCCCAGAGCGAAGTGGCCCCAGTAAACATGTTTGGACAGCAGGCAGAGGCCTGACAACTGACTGGATCTTGCTGACCGTCCCCAGACCGCAGCCCTCCCAACACCTGTGCTGGGTCAGCCAGGATCGCAGATGACAGTCACGAGGGACTGCTCCACCGGCGCGGGGTCACCCCCTGCTCGCCTGGCCAAGGAACTGGCCAAGTACGCTTTGACGACGGGTTGGGGGGTGGAGGGCCTGCCAAGCAGCACGGATTTGCACCAAGGCCTTCTCTGCTGCTCTGGGGCCAAAAAACACAAGCCAGGCCTCGCAGGGCCAGAACCAGCTGTTCTGGCGGCTGACAATGGAATGAGCACCTAGAAAGAACCACGAGATCCACGGAGCCCTCAGAAAGATTGGAGATAAAATGCACCGTGTGACATGCTTAGCCAGAGACCCCAGAGCCCATCAAATGGGTCCTCAGTTCCCAGAACCCACAAGGCGGTTTGGAAAGCAGAGGGCAGCAGGTGGGGCTCCTGTCCTCATGGGTGCATGTCTGATGGGGGGCAGAGGAGATGCAACCACCAGAGCCCCAGACGTCCAGAGCGGGTGGGAAAGGACACTCAGGTCTGCATTTGGAGCCTCCCCAGCCACGACCGCTGGGGATCCGATCCTGGTGTCCCCGCACCCACGAACAGCCTCCCCTCAAACACAGGTGCTCCTCAGGACGCCTGGGTGGCTCAGTGGGTTAAGCCGCTGGCTTTGGTGCAGGTCATGATCCCAGGCTCCTGGGATCAAGTCCCAATCAGGCTCCTTGCTCAGTGGGGAGCCTGCTTCTCTCTCTGCCTCTGCCTGCCTGTGCTCTCTGTCTCTCTGACAAATAAATAAAATCTTAAAAAAAAAGTTTAAATGCAGGTGCCCCTCAACCAAAGTCACTTCCCGCACCCCTGCACCAACCAACCCTCCTCGCTGGGCTCAGCAGTCCCGATTTCCAGAAGGCCAGACACAGACTCAGATCGCAGGCCCGATAAAGGGCCAATTTCGCAGACCTGCATTTCCACAGTGTGGAGCTGAAGCTCATGACTGCAGTCAAACTGGGGAGCGGACGCTGACCGCGGGTCGTAAATCCACCTGTGTCCGACGCTCGGCATTCGACCTGCACACATGGCTGTGTTGGGTGGGGGTCCCAGCCTCTATCCTAGTGCACGGGGTTCCAGAAGCCTCGTGTCCAGGAGAGAGGTCCTCCTTGCTTGTAAACACGGTTTGTCCACACAGTAAAAACGGTCCTACACGGTCAGCCACGGGGTCTCAGCCGCAACCATCCTGCTTGTTCAGAGGTGGGTCTGTTAAGCTGGCAAAGGCACAGTGACTGTCCCTGTGTCCGGAGGCCTGGGCACCCATGCCCACGGCAGCAATCCTTGCCTTTCATGAGAACAAACATGGGCAAGACGAGGGTGAGGCTTCAAGGCCGCGACTGTAACAGAATGTGTGTCGGTAAGCACGGCACTGTTTTCGGGCTTAAAAAACACAGCTCCTCTTAGAAACCTCACCTCTGGGTCCACGTCACTGTCTGTGTTCTCCTCGGGCAAACACGCGTTTCTCGGTGGCCACCCTGCCCTGCCCAGGCCGCAGGATCATGTTGAGAACTTGACACACGCACGTATGTGTCCCCCACCACGAACGCAGAACTCGATTTTTTCTTGGGCGGTCTTGTCTTACGGCTGGACGGTTCTGACGGTGGAGGCTGGCTTGGCCTGGTGGGAGGTGATGGTGGAGGAACGGACACTCCCAGTCTGAGGGTCAAGGGCCGAGAGCAGGTGCACGCCCCGCACGCAGCATGTGTCCCAGCCAACACCTAAGTCGGGTCGGTTCCGGGAGACCAACAGCAGCTCGCAGCTCCCAGCCCGCCTGGCAGCAGCGCCTCTCCGAGGCGGACTCCCCAGAGTGGGGTTTGGCCTCACTCCTCTCCGACGGGCTCTGGCATGCGGGGCGGGCATGGTTCTGGGGGCCCGCAGACGGACAAGAGGCGGCCGCTCCCCTCAGCAGCTCCAAAGGCACCGGGAATCGGCTAATGGAGTAAACAGCTTTTCCCTGGGCGGCTTCACAACCAGGAACACAAAATGGGTTTTAATCAGGGCCAACTGTGGGAGGCAACTTTTCCAGCATAGAGATTAGAGGAGCACACCTCAAAAATGCAGCTCAGGCTGGAAGGGAGCCACCCTTAGGCACCGGGGTGGTGCGTCAGCCCCGAAGAGAAGGAAGGACAGCAAACCCGCCCCAGGAACGCAAACACACACGTGCATTTTCCGCATCCACGGCAGACGTCACTAACGGATCTCAGCACTTTTAGCCTCCAAGTCCCTGCTGGTCATGATGCCCCAGTGAGTGTCTGTGCAAGGTTTCTACAGCAAGTGAAAAGGAAACGGGGCAAAAAGGGGAAAAAAAAGCATACCTTGCAAAAAAGATTCTCTCGAAATAAAAAAATCAAACCATTATTATAAAGGACTTTACCAAAAACTGCTGTATTTCCCCATCCCATTTGCTGGAAGTCAATAAGAGCATCTAGCACTTTGTGTTCATGTCAATTGTCAGATCAGAGCATCGTAACGCAAAGCAAAAAGGACATGTGTCTGCCACTCTTGAGTGAGCCCAATCCCCTCTAGAAACCGGGAAAGGAAGGTGAAGGTCAGAAGGGAGCAGGGAGATGTACGAAGGCCCCAGAAGGAGGAAGGACAGGCCCACGACCCAGGCTCAGACCTCAGTGTGCAGCCGGACCTCCTATGCCATCCCCGCCAGGCTTGTGACCAGGGGTCCCGTGACCTCCTCCATCACTTCAGGACTGCCCTCTGCTCTGCGGGGCTCTACAGCAGGGACCGTGGTTTGTTGCTTCTGTCAACCTTCATGACTGGCTGGGTCACCTGCCTTCCATGTGGAAGGCAGCCCTCTCCCAACATGACCTTGCCCTCCACAGGCTGGGACACTTCCCCAGCCCGGAAACAGACTGGCCTCGAACTTTGCTCTAAACAACGTCCCGTAGCAGAATGGACATGTCAATTCCAAGGCAAGGGCATCGGGCCATCCACACTCACACTGGAGCCAGCAAGGGTGGGCGGGGGGCACTGCAGACTGTCCCACTGGGGGTGTGTGTGTGCACACACTTGCACCTGCGATCTGACAAAGACAACAGCATGGACATGACCCACGCCGATGCTGCAGAAGCCCCAGGGAAGCTGCTCCCCAAGTGTAACCAGGATAGATCACGTCTGTGTAAGGCCCAGGAGACGTGTGCAGGGTTGGCGCCCTAAGCAGGGCTGAGCTGTGGGCATGTCAGTCACGGGATTCATAATCACAGGCGCCCCTGAGGGCCAGGCTGCTCCACCCTACGGCGGACTCCGAGCACCCCCCGCCCTGCCCTGAGGCCTGGCCACTGGGAGTGGAGACTCTGGCATGGCCTTTTGAAACAGCACCCCTGTCTCCTCACTATCTGGAGGAGTCCCCAGCTCTTGGACTCCTCCCTCGGCACACCCCAGAACCTCCACCTGATGCTAACTAAGCCCTATGGCCAGGGCCCTAGGAGCCTTGCTCGTCAGGTCGCTCCCTGGTCTGGAAGGAAGTTGTTCAACCTTTTGCTCCACGGACACCGGGAACCCAGATGGCGACAGGGTGCAGGAGGTGCCTGGTGGGGGAGCAGAGGCCTGCGGGCAGAGCACGGGCCCAGCAGCCCGGAACTCCGCAGTGTCCCTGCACCAGGCCATCGAGGACCTTGCATGGCAGAAAATGACTTAACTCAACCCTGAGCAAGGGCTAGCCCCAGGCCAGGGCTGGAAAAACAGCAGGAGTCAGGAACAAAACAGCCACCGGGGAATAAAAAGGAAAAGAACGCGGCAATGGCCTTGCCATCCCGTGCAGACCCTCAGCCCCTCCAGGTGCTACCCCAAGTGCCCCTGAGGATGAGAGGCTCGACTAGGTAGGGGGGTCATTCTGAGCAGACACCGTGCTCTGGGAGCACAGCACCTCGGGGGCAGTCAGATCCCGAGACCCCGATCTTCCACGGAGCCACGAACACACTCCTCACCGCCGCATCGCACACGTCACCAGGCTGACGGGCACAGGTCGGCCGGGACGCTGGGGGTGACGGCACAAGGCAAGGGCCAAGGCAACCCCTCACAGGGCTGGCTGTGTCCACAGACCAGCCGGGTTTAAGTCACTCCTTGGCTCTGATTTTAGCGTTCTCCGAAGTTCGCTTGAGAGATGGCCACAGGATAAGGGCATCAGCTTCTTAAATAAAACATGGATCTTAATGAGTCATGGCCCTCGCAGTGAGATGGTTTCAGGGCCCCCCCTTGCAGCTCGGGTAACAGCTGGACAGAAAGCCGGCCAAGCGGGAGGGAGGCTCCCAGGAGCCTCGGCCACTGCCTTCTCCCCACCGAGGCTTGCCGGGTGATCGCAGCCAAACCAGTGCACATGTGCGTGCCCTATTCAGGATCAGAAGTGGGTGTCTACATCACCCTGTTCAGAGAAAAGGAGAACTTCTGTACTTCCAGAAAGACAAGCATTTGTGGCTGCTTTAACTGGTTCCTCAGAGCACCCAGGGAAACTGAGTCACCAGTCTGATGAACTGTACAGTGTCCACACCACACTGCAGACCCTAAATGGAGAAAAGGGTCAGAAACTGCTTTCTCCAGCAGAGCCGCAAAACAAAACCAAGAACCATTGATGACTTCCTTGCAATCAGTCTCTTGGATTGTCACACGTGGCCCCGGGAGCTGACCGGCCACCTCTATGCACCGTTCCCAGAGTGGCTCCTGGCTTGGAGTGTTTATGCCCATGATCCTCACCAGTCTCCAGGGGGCCTTGTGTTTCCGGTGAATCCCTCTGCCCCGAAGAAGCTCCTGAAACAGGTGCTTTCCACTGGGGTGGGCTGAGCACCAGCCCTGAGCAGCTCCTGCCTGACCCGGCTGAAACGCACAGAGGAGGAAGTACTTGCCCCAAGATCATGGGGAAGGGAAGGCTCAGAGGACTGAGGTTCGACTGGCTCAGGGCCACAGGGACAAGATGGAAAACCAAGCAGGCTGCTGTGGGACACATTTTCACAGCAAAGCTGCCTATGAAGCCAGGCTTTGCTTCCTGTTTTTCTTTCTTTTTTAAAAAGATTTTATTTATGTATTTGACAGACAGAGATCACAAGTAGGCAGAGAAGCAGGCAGAGAGAGAGGAGGAAGCAGGCTCCCTGCTGACCAGAGAGCCCGATGCGGGGCTCGATCCCAGGACCCTGAGATCATGACCTGAGCAGAAGGCAGAGGCTTTAACCCACTGAGCCACCCAGGTGCCTCCAGGCTCTGCTTCTGACTATGGTAAAATGTGATTTCTGTTCTGGATCTCCCCAAAAGGTGGTCCTGGAGCAAGCAAGGAGGGAGGACGGGATGGAGGGATGTGGCCTGGGCGGGCGCTGGGCTTGGGAACAGCCGAGGACACCCATGTTCAAGGACAAGGTCAAAATTCACCTCCTAACCTTCCCAGCATGCCTTGGGCTCTGGACAGAGCCACAGAGCCCTGGCCCAGGCGTCATCTAGTCTGATGACAGACAGGTGATCCCAGCTCAGGAGATGGGCAGGCCTTCAAGTTCCTCTCTCCACAGCAACACTGGCCATTTGTCAATTACACACAGCCACCAAATCAAGAATCCTCATCTGGGGTTTCTCACAGCAGGGATGGACCCTTCCTTTTGGGGTGGGTCTGGATTTTGTGGCTCAAGAGATGAATCTCAGTAAGTGTCTTCCAACACGATCTTGTGGCACCAGAAGAAGAACCACACCTCCCCCTCTTTGCTACCTTCCAAGCTGGGACCTCTTCCGCAGCCCACCCAAGTCCCTCTTTCTGCTGGTTGGCCCTAGAGCCTCAGAACCACGGAGCCTAAAAGGATGCATTCACCTGTCAGAATACCAGAGAATGGTGAGCACGCTGCAAGCTCCTGGTCCCTATCCCTCAGGCCACTCTCAGTGCCCTAAGACCAAGCATACGATCATGGGCCAACATACGTCCTAGTCCCGGAAATGCCAGCCTCGGCTTTTGACCTCTGCCCTTGAAAGCATTAACATTGCGACTCCCCCAACACGTGATTTCCAAGACCATCTGGACAGGAAGCAACCTACTGGGGACCTCCGACACAGGTCCCAGAGGTGCAGGCTCGGAAGGAGGAAGTGCCTCCCCCAAGGCCCTGGGAGCGAGCTTTGACCAGCGCAGGAGCCAGAGGCTGACACGGTTGTTCAGAGTGCTGGGTGCCTCACAGCCAGTCACCACCCGCCTTGGACAGATCGGGGGGGCAGGTTGTGTGTGTTGGGGGAGACAACACAGTTCTGCCCCTTCTAAACTGTAACTGGGGAGACGACCAAGTCATCAGAACTCATCGACAGAGGATGGAGGAGAGAAAAGCGAGTATTCGCCGCCCAGAGCTTCCCCACACCAACTATTTTTCCTAGAAACTACTGAGTGTGAGGGTGTTTACCATTTACCATATGTCTGTTTCCTGGGGCTTTCAATTAGCCTGGGGGGGGGGCGTGTCCCACATCCTTTGGCAGGAGCTCTGGGCAACCTCCCCGAGCCTGGAACGGCGCCGCAGAGAGGCCCCTGAGAACCCTCCTCGCTCACCTTCTCCCAACCCTGCGCTGGGGCTCTGGTCTCACTCCGCTCCCTGACGGGGCCGGACAAGTCGGCCAAGTGCGAAACCGCTCTCACAAGTGGTGTGACCCATGCAAAACGGCAAACAACCCACACGGCACTCACAAGGTCACTGCTTCCCTAGGACGTGGGCTTTGCCCCCAGGAGAGCCACGTCCCAGAGAGGGAGGGAGCTGCTGGGGTTCGTGTGGTGCAAACACCAGCCGTCACCTCAAAGGCTCCAAGCCAGGCACACGGAGGCAGTTCTCCGCTACACAGCCTTTTCCCGAACAGTCCGACGTCGGAAACCATGCTCCTGTCTGACCGGAGCTCCCGGCCACCAGAACGTGGGGCTGTGTGATGCAGGCCTGGCCCTGGGCCTTCTCTGGGCATCCTGCGCCAGCCCTGGGGAGGGGCGAGAAGGGAGGAGCTGTCCCCCCAGGACTCCCGGAAAAGGCCCTACCTGCCCGTGGTGTGTGTTTCATGCGAGTACTTCTCAAGTTCTAAAAATGTGCCCATGGCAACAACAGAAGGGGATGTTTGAGAAAAATAAAATGAAATAAAGATGAGAAAAGAAGGGACAGTTGCCAGAAGAGTCTGGCAGAGGCAAGCTTTGCACGCCCACTTGCTGGCCTGTGTGCCGTCGGCGTGTGTCAGCAGCTCACGTGGGCTGACAGGGCGCTGCAGAACTCTCCTGCCCCAGCCGCTCCTCCCCGGAGCACTTACAGGGCCTTACGCCCAGCGGGGGGCTGTGGCAGTCTAGGGGATGCACGCGGGATGGATGGGGAGGGGGGCAGAATGGTCTGGAACACGGCAAGTCAGGGATGGGGATACAACGGGGGAGGGAAGCCCCTGGAGGGCTGGGCCCCCGACCAGGCTGAGGACACCCCATATTCCCTTTTGGTGCCTGGAGGGGCCTTTCTTTCCAAAGAACAGGAAGCAGCAAGGAAGGTGCTCAGGTGACCCACGAACGCAGAAAAGCCGTGAACAGCACAGCCCCTATGGGCTCGCCTCACCCCCTGGTCCTGCTGCGGCCACAGCTGGCTTGGAGCTCGGGCTGCCCCCACGTGCCGGCCGCCCCGGGGTTTCCTGCTCACCGTCACGGTTGCCAGCTCCTGCCCGACTCCTTCGGTGCCCCTGAGGAGCAGACACCATGCTTTCCTCCGGAAAGGGCCCTGGAAGAGCCCGGTGGACCCAGGGGTTATTCTTCTGACCATACTGCGCAGGCCCCGTGCCCATAAAAACAAAACAGTGCCCTGTTTCTTAGCTATGACAGCCACCAAGGCTTGGATGGGAGATGGAAGAAGCCCAAGGCTTTCAGCTAACTCCGTTTTTCATGTGGCCCTAAAACCAAAAAGGAAAGTGATTCTAAAGACCCTTTAACAGCCTTGCTATCCGGCAGGCCTGCGGCCAGGCACGTTGCCCCCTCAGGCCCTGGAGTGGCCAGGAAGCTGATTTTCCCAAGCACAACAGCTGGTGGGGTCTCCCCTCCCCGCTCTTCTCAATAACTTTTTTTTCTTAAAGCCTAATGACTTCTAAAGGGCTCCAGGCTCAAAGCCCAGTTCACGGGGAAACACTAGAACCCATCACAAAGTCATATTTATTCCATCAAATAAAGAGCACCTAATAGAG
Source organism: Neogale vison (assembly GCF_020171115.1). Classification (NCBI taxonomy): domain Eukaryota; kingdom Metazoa; phylum Chordata; class Mammalia; order Carnivora; family Mustelidae; genus Neogale; species Neogale vison. The sequence goes on from NC_058092.1 coordinate 233,497,322, forward strand.
AAATCCCCAGTGGGGAAGTTGGTTAGGTTGAGAGGTCAGCTTTGAGCTGACTGTACGAGGAAGCACGGCCTGGCCCACGCTGTGCGTGGCCGGTGACAGTGGCCACCTCTCCAGGTACAGCCCCCTTCAACTGAGGAAAATCGCCACATCCCCTTGGCCTTGGCGATGCCCGCTGCGGCCGGCCAGGAAGAGGCAGGCAGCCTGGAGAGGGAATCAGAGGTTAGCTGCAGAACAGCAGCAGCCCCTGCCCCGCGCCCCCCTCCCCAGGCCCCAAACCTGCACATGGGAGCTTAGCAGTCGTGACCGGGTGAGGCCCACTGAAAATTTTAACTAACGTTTTATAAAAACTAGAAGACAATGCACAGGATGCGGTCACGAGTCCAGAGCCCTCGAACGGAGAGAGGCAGGCTGGGACACGATGGGAACACAAGAACCCCAGCGGCGCGTCTGGAGCCAGTGTGGGTTCTCTGGACAGTGGGAAGGACAGGAGCAAGGGGCAGACTGTGAATTAACTGATCTTCTTTCCCTCTTCACTAGGGTTGGTAGGAAGCCCGGAGAGACAGGCCCCTCCTTGTGCATAAGACCGCAGGGAAAGCTCTGCCTTCTGGCCGCCCACCCAGCTTCCTCTTCCCTTACATATGCCTGCTTGTCCCTCTACTCAACTCTGCCCTGTGTTAGAGCCATCTCCCAGAGCCAGGCTCAATCCTCTTAGGACAAAAGAACATTTACACTGCATTGAAGACGGAAGAATTCCTTCCTTGGGCAGGACGGTAGGAGGAAGGAGATCTGGCTCTGCCACAGAGCAGTGGGTCTGGCCAGGAGCAAAGCCTGGGCCAGTGCACGGTATGACATGCTCCTCACTTGGGTCTCTGGGGACGAGTGGAGCCCGTCACCCCGATGTCACGCTTGCGGAAATGAGCCTTGGAGCACCACAGGATTCCTCTGGAATCACCCTCTCTACTGTTCTTGTGGACACAGACCTCAGCTTCTGGCCTGGGCAGGTCTCCATGCCCCACTCAATACCACTGCTGAATCCCACGTGACCCCGAAGCCCTGTGCGTGGTGGCTCCTCATGACACAGTGGCCAGTCACACGTCTGAAATCAGACAGGCTGGTTTCAAGTCCCGGCCCTGCTGTGTGACCTGGGGAAGAGTTAACCCCTCTAAGCCTCAAGACAGCCATCTTTTTTTTTTTTAATTTAAGATTTTATTTATTTACTTGACAGACAGAGATCACAAGTAGGCAGAGAGGCAGGCAGAGCAGAGAGCCCGATGCGGGGCTCAATCCCAGGACCCTGAGACTATGACCTGAGCCGAAGGCAGAGGCTTTAACCCACTGAGCCACCCAGGCGCCCCAAGACTGCCATCTTAATAGGGAATTACTCAGAGCCTTCTCGGGAATTCACATGCTCCAGAACCATGACCATCACACTATTACTTACGGGACTGATTCAGACTTGGATTCTCTCAATGCTGGTAAAGCACCGCCCCATTCACCCCTACCCCCGACCCGCAGTCCTGTGGAAGCGACGTTCTCATATTGTCGGTGCCGGGAGGACAGGCTCCCCCCCAGCCCCCGCACCGGCCCCACCAGCTGTCTAGGTACCCGCACCTGGGACCCAGCAGTCAGAGTTCCCGTCGGGAACCTTCGATTCTTCCACAAACTCAGCCTCCCAGGATGCTTCCTCCCACAGCAACCTTGTTTAAACAACAAGTTGTTCCACTCACACTTGGCAAACCCTTCCTGGGATCAATTCTCAACTGCTCTCAGGAGAACATGTCCCCAGAGCCGCCCACCTTCTCAGTGGGGACGGGCGTTTACAGGTTTGATTTTATGCTCTCCTAACAATTTGCCAAAGAAGTTGTTCTATTCATACACTGCGTACCGCTATTTGGCTAAATTTAACTGCAGAGTACCTTCCTGTTCCTTGAGCAGTGGAGGGAGCAAGAAAAAGTGAACAGACTTGTTTTTTTCCTTTACACGAAAAGCAACTAAAAAGTTCTTTGTGCAAGCCAGCACCAAAATGGGGAAAACACCCAACAGCCGCAGTTTGATTACATTTAGGCTAACACGGGCTGATCAATTACAGACAACACGCATTATTTCTATTTCATAAATCTAAGAAACAAACAAACAAAAAAACCCCAAAACGCCTATGTACCAGCTAGGCTCCTATGAAACAGCTTTAGAATTCCTGCTTCAGGGGCGCCTGGGTGGCTCAGTGGGTTAAAGCCTCTGCCTTCAGCTCAGGTCGTGATCCCAGGGTCCTGGGATCGAGCCCCATATTGGACTCTCTGCTCAGCTGGGACCCTGCTTCCTCCTCTCTCTCTGCCTGCCTCTGCCTCTCTGTCTACTTGAGATCTCTGTCTGTCAAATAAATCTTAAAAAAAAAATTTTCTTGCTTCATATCTTAGGGACAAGAAATTAGCTCCAAATGTCTGAAAAGTCTTCTCTTTTAATATATATTGGTTTTCTTTTAAAAATGTCTATTTTCTTGGGATGATTCATTGCCGGATGCAATACATACAGTATGAGGTTCCAGCACCACCCGGCCTGGGCTCCCTCCCCTAGCTCGGCTCCCCTGAAAGCAAGAGCAAATGGGTCCCGAAACGACGGGACAGCCACATGCAGTAGAATGTGCTGGACCCCTACCTCACACCCATGTGCGAACTGGACTCAAAATGGTTCAAACACATGAATGTTAGAGTGAACATGGTCAAACTCTTAAGAAAGTAAACATAGGCATGTGTTTTTATGAACTTGGATTGGCAAGAGAAGAAAACAGGTACATAAACCGAGCTTCATCGAAATTAAATCAAAACCTGTCTTTCAAAGACAGTATCAAGAATGTGAAAAGACAGCCCTGAAATGGAAGACAGTACTTGCATAGCACGTTTCTTATACAAAAGCCAGTGAGGACTTCTTGTCTGTTCCTGGCTGCATGTGCCATGGAAGACCCAGGTCGAGTGAGCCCTGAGATCAAAGAAGCCAAACGTAAGCTGGAGAACCACAGCGTAGGGCAAAGGGCATGTAGGGGGGATCGGAATGGCTAAGGAATACACGGAAAGATGTTCAGTATCACTACTCATCAGGGAAATGCAATCAACACCTCCATGAGATACCAACTCACACCTGTAAGAATGGCATCATCAAGAAGACAAGAGACAATAGGTGCTGGGGCGCCTGGGTGGCTCCGTGGGTTGAGCCTCTGCCTTCTCCCAGGTCATGATCTTGGGGTCCTGGATCGAGCCCCGCTCGGGGGGTCTCTGCTCAGCAGGGAGCCTGCTTCTCCCTCTCTCTCTGCCTACTTGTGATTTCTGTCAAATAAATAAATAAAATCTTTAAAAAAAATGAGACAATAGGTGCTGGTGAGCATCTGGTAAAAAGAAAATCAGAGGGGAACCTGGGTGGCTCAGTCGTTAAACATCTGCCTTCAGGTCAGGTCATGATCCAGGGGTCCTGGGATGGAGACCTGTATTGGGCTCCCTGCTCAAGTGGGAAGCCTGCTTCTCCCTCTCCAACTCCCCCTGCGTGTGCTCCCTCTCTTGCTGTGTCTCTATCAAATAAATAAATAAAATCTTTAAAAAAAAAAATAAAAGGAAATCAGTCACTGTTCATGGGAATGTCAGTTGGTCCAACCACCGTGGAAAACAGTATGGATGTTCTTCAAAAAAACTAAAAGAAGATCTATCATACAATCCAGCCATTCCACTTCTGGGTATATATGCAAAGGAAATGAACACAGGATCTCAACAGATCTACACACCCTTGTGGTTATCAAAGCATTCCTCCCAACAGCCACGATCCGGGAACAACCCCAACACCCATCAACAGATGAATGGCTAAAGAAGCGAAGACGCAGACGTACAAGTATTACTCAGCCATGAGGAAGGCAGACAGTCTCCCATTTGCAACAACACGGGGGGGGGGGTGGCGTGGACACATCACGCTATGCCGGAGAGGTCGGACAGAGAAAGACAGGTCCGTACAATGTCACCTGTACGTAGAATCTAAAAAGGGTGAATCTGTAAAAACTAGAGTGAACTGGCTGATACCAAAGAACGGTGGGGGAGCCACGCCCAAGAGGGACAGTGTTTCAGGACACCAGCGGGGACACGTGTCATCCAGAGACCCGATGCGCAGGGCAATGAACACAGATGATGTCAGATGATAGTTACGTAACACAACGGATGCTGCCTCGTCCGCAATCGTGTTGCCCTACACAAATCGATCAAAACAGCATGGTGTACACCTTCAACACCGCCACGTGTTAAATGTGACGCAGTTAAAGAACAAAGGTCAGGTGAGAAAGTACCACGGTAAAGGCTCAGTCAGCGTCCCCTTTTCTTGGGCAGATGATCCTACCAATACTCACCCACACTGTGCATTCAGCTCAGTCCCCTGTGCCCCAACTCTGGAAATCCTCCAGAAAAATTTGGCCCACGCTGTGGGGTGGTTGGGACTGCCACCTCTTTTAAAGATTTTGGAGAGGCAGGCATCCCTGGGGGAAGAGATAGAAAAACACAAACTATTCTCTGGAAGCCAAAGCCAAGCCTGCCAGGTCCCTCCGCGAAGGTGGGGCCCCGTGAGTGCGGGCGAGGCCCCACTCTTTCTCCAACAGGAACACAGAACGCCCATCTAGAGAGAGAGGGCACGACCTGTCCCCGGGCAACTTCCAGCCTGCTCAGGCCACACGAAACAGGATCTGGCGACAGGAGCTCAGGCAGACGTGGCCAGTCCCGGGGTCGACGAGGTTGCACCCCCTCCCCGTGAGAACACGGGGCAGCTCCTTCAGACTAACTCCGACGAAAGCACAGCCAGGACTGGCTGCAGTAACCACCTTCTGTGTCCTGCACTCCAGGGAGAAACCCCGTGGTGACCCCATAGCCCTCCAAGAAGGCCGAGGGAGCCCACCATAGGGGTACGGGCTTCCTGCCCCGCGAGGCAGAGGAGTGGAGTTGGTCAAACCCAAGTTCCCAGGCCACACTCCTTGAACGATCACTGACACCCCCCCCCACCACCGTGGAGGGGGTCTGAGCCATCACTGTGCGGGCTGGAGGGCACACTGCACAGAAGGTGACAAAAATTCCCAAACACCCGGTTTTGTGAAAGGCCCACTAATCTTGCAGAGGACCCAGGCCTGGTGGCATGGCCCTCACATCCTAGAACCTAGAACAGCCAGTGGCAGGTTCTTCTCCAGGCTGCCCGACCACAGTCCACTCGGACGTGGTCCTCCACAGACAGAAGCACCAGGTCACAGCTGGAAGGTCAGAGGAGGCTCCTGAGAAACCCGGAGCTGGGGGACAGGCCTGGCCTCGGAGCTCTGCAGCGCCCCTCAGCCCAGAGCCCTGCGTCCAGCCTCCTAAGTGACCAAGAAACTATGACGACGAGCAAAGCACCATTCCCTAAGCAGGCCCAGGCTCCAGCCAAGGCCACGCAGGTCTAATGATCTCAACATTCAAGTTACTTCCTACGCAGGCTGCGTCCCCCCCATGCCCACAAGGCAGGTTCAGTTCCCACCTTCCTTTGACAGACATGGGAGTAGAAAGAGAGAACCCAATATGGTCACCAAGACACACACCCCGTGTTCAACTACCTTCTGTTCCGGGGCTAAAGTCCTGTTCCCCGGCATGCATGGTTTTTCTAGGAACCCAGCAGAACCGAGAAACGCAGACTCTGTCCAGTGAAAAGTTACTAGAACAAGGGGTGATATCAAGTTCCGGCTCCGAGTTTAGTCCGGTGAGGAGAAAATGACCAGGGTCCAAATTCTCCCAGACACGGACAGGTAGGAGATGACCATTCCCACTCCGGGAAAACAGGGTCAACAGTGAAGGGCAGGGGTGACAGGTGAGTCCAGTGACCTCCAACAGAGGGTGGGGTTCATGGGGGCCTTGGCGGGGGGATGGCTGCATCTGGGGTCTTGAATGCTGAGACCAGGAGCAGATGAACGCTGGGGGGCCACCGTGCAAGGGAGAAACAGGAACCGAGGAGTCCCACTTGATTGTGCACAGGGGCTGCCCTGAGAGATGGATGGAGTGCGAAAGCAAGACGAAAGCAAGCTGGCCCGTTCATGTCAATGGGCACAGGATACGTTTCCCGTGTTTTCCTTGCTGGGAAAGGAAGGGCCGTCAGCAGCTCTGAAGCGCTCGGCTACCCGCAAGGCTTGAGGAAGGGCACTGTAGGGAAGAGGGAGGAGTTCGGCTAAGCAGCCTCAGATGAGCCCCCTTCCTGCTCCCTGAGGCTGGAGTTCCTTGGCCACAAAGGTGCAAATCCCTCTGCCAGAAAAAAAGCCCCAGAGATGCCCCAGGAGGTTACCGAGCAGAGCCGGACATTCCGGCGGTGACTCTCGTGTGCAGGTCTTGGCTCCCTCATGCTGCAGGGGCCGTGTCCTCGCCCTGGGACTGCCCACGATGCCTGCAGTCTGATGGCTGCTCTGGGGTTTGTGCTCAGCCCTGCCTTTCCCTCCGGAAGTCCGCAGACCACCCCAGGCTCCTGGAAGGCCTGTGCGTGTGCCTTGTTTCAGAAGGCAGCGCCCCACATCCGAGGACGATACCCCAGGCGGCACAGCATCCCAAGACCAGACTCGGTGTTACACCCTATGGGTGTCACACAGCTGACCTGGGGCCCACACACACCTGAAGAATCCATTAGCCAGAGCCAAGCTCCCAGGCGGCCTTACTCAAGTCTGCGCTCCATGTCCAGGGGCCTAGGCGTTGCCCTATTTGCCCTACACGTCTCTTCGGTCAGACTGAGATCTTGCCAAAGTAAGGCTCTTTGGCAGAAGGGGCTGATCTCATCACCCCGATTCCCTGCAGTGCCAGCTCGGGGGCACGGTCCCCAGATCCTCATCCCACCCCTCCCAGGCTGGCACTACCTATATATAGGTAGGGGATGGGTGTGACCCGCTGGCTCTGGGGGCCTCTGGGGCCTCGTGGTGGCCGCCCTCCCGCCTCACGGATTGAGAGTCCTCGCTCTCCAGCCCCGCGCCTTGCCCCTCCGTCCTACCAGCACCCACCGTCACGTGCAGAGGGTCCCTCCAAGAAAGTCAAGGACAGGGAAGGAATCCCCAAGTGTGCACGCACCCAACCCTCTACTCGGATTCTGAAACTCGAGTTTTCTCCCACGGCCTTCCCACCCAGGAGGCCAGGGGCCCACACCGCGTGTCAGCACTGCATCAAACACACACGTGACCAGCTCTGGCGACCTGGAACACGGTGGCGACCACCCGTCTCCCCATGGCCCTGGCACCAACAGACCTTGGATGTGCCCTTGGGCAGCAGCCCTGGCACGAGATGGGGGTCACAACACTTAACAAACCCAACCGCACGCGGTCAAATGCCTGGAAGGAGACAAACTCCCAGGCAGTGAGGGCCACGCCGCGTTGCTCGTTTGAGTCTGTGAGCGCTGGCCGTGCTCTCGGAGAGCCCTCGTGGGCGGCGTGCCCTGCGGTCTCTGGGGGAGACAGAAACCGACTGTGGCCGCAGCGCCGCTGCTGGCAGGATGTGCCCCGCTGCACGGTCGCAGATAGGGCTGCGTGACGCCTTGTGATGTGGGGGAGGGGATGATGCTGGGCGGGAGCCACAGCTGGGGGTCTGCAGCTTGGGCCACTGTCAACCCGGTCAGCGTGTACGTGACAGCAGACCCACCAGATGCCAAGGCTCGTCCGGGTCTGACGCGCACTAATCCCCCATCACATGGGGCTGACGGGCTGCAAGAGCGGCCCCGGAGTGCCTGCTCCACGGACTAGCAAAGAGCCCATGACCCCATCCCCAAAGCCAACCACGGTGATCAGGTAGTTCAGAGACCGAAGAAAGCAAGGAGGTGTTAGAACACCCAGAGCACGTCGAAGTCCAACCAGGCACTTAGAACCAAGCACACAACCCACTGGGAACCTACAGACTGCCTCCCCTGAGACAGCGAAGAGAGTCGTCTTCCTGAGCATTCCCTGTCTCTCCGGATCAGAGGGAAACCTTCTGGGTTAGGAGAAGACCAAAATGAACATTTACTCGTGCTGGCTGTGCAGTCAATGGCCACAGCGGCCAAAGCTGGATCTGAGGACGGCCACCCCCGGCTCAGCCTGGCCGCACAGGCTAGCTGGGGCCGCCCCATGGGAATGCTGGGTTCCCAGACTTTAGGGCTGGCGTGTTTCCCTTAAGTGTACATGCTGCCCTCTCAGGGGCAAAGCGACCACTGGGGCTTGGCAGTAGGAACCAAGAGATCCGAATCTGGCCGTGGACACTGCGAAGGCTGCCCCCCAACAATGCCAGTTCTGCCCAGGAGAAGCCCATTTCCTGCCCCCGGGGCCCCGACACACCATGTTCAGGGGAGGGTCGTAAAGACACACTGAATGTAGCAGAAGGATCTAGGAGGAGAACGACCGCTCCGGGACAGATCATCTGACAGAGAAATTTATTTGCTGGCAGACTTCCGACTGCAGGCTTCCTTGCCACTGGCTGGCTGCCACAGAAATGAAACAAAAAATCAATATCCTTTGGTCTGCAAAACAGTGTGTTAACGATCCTACTCCAAACAACTTAAATAATATCCCCCGACCCCTCGCCCAAATAACGGGGAATGTTTCTGTTAGAAGGCAGCACAAGATAAACAGAAGAAAGAAGAAAATAAGGCAATTTTACAGGTCCTCCTTCAGCAAAACCTTTCCAGGACTTCAATGAGGAGATAATCTTTCTGTGATTATGACCAAACCCTCCCGTTGCTTAGCAACACATAATTAAGGAATATGTTTTCAGATCCGCTTTGCAAGCCCGGCCATTATCAGATGAAATTACTGCAGCAACAAATGTCATCGCCATGCAAATTAGTTGGTTGCAAAGAAGGAATGTTTGCGAGGGAGAAGGTGCATACGTTCTCCGCCAGCCCATCTGAATTTCCCCTGCCACACGTTGATTAGAGGGAGAGGGGGAAGAAAAAAGTCAAATACATTCTATCATCAAACTTAAAAGCCACATGAGCCGTTTCAGCCTCCTTCTAGCCACGAGGTCACTGCCCTCCAGCCCCCAAAGTGACACGAGAGCCAATCCAGCCCCTCAGGTTTTCAGGATCAGGCTCCCACAGCTGATGGGGGGCATTTTCAAACAGGTACGTCTTATTTTTCACACGAGTCCCTCCACCTGAGAACTCGAGTTATTCAGAAAAAAATTTCATTTGAATGGGATTCAGTTTTCTAAAAAGGGGTGGCAAGAAGGAAGAAAGCGGGGGGAAGAAAAACCTGACGTAGAGCATGAATTATCAGTAAAGATTCTACGGTGAAAACACAAGGTGAAGTGTTGTTCAGAGAACGTCCACCGGGAATTTCACCCACAAAACCCAAGGAAACACATCTAATAAATTACACGTGTCTCCTGTCTTTGAAGAGAACCACCGAGGACAGCGCTTTCCGTCTTCAACTTGAAAATGTATCGTTCCCTACAAGTAAACAGAATCCCCAACTGCGTTTTCCAAAACGAGACGACAGCTGTCTTTGAAACAGGGTGTTCTAAGGGATGTCGTCATCTTGCTTTGTGTAACACACAGGCCAGGAAGCACACCCGGTTTGAACTCTCCGGTGCTTCCGACCTCGGATCCTGCGCACAGAACCTTCCCAGGGGCGTCTCCACGCCACGGTACACTCCTCACGGCAAGTGAGGGTCACCCAATTTGTGGGAGGCCCTGCACAGATACCCCCACCTTCCCCAGAGCCACCGAAGGTGTGAGATGGAGAGAAGGCCACCCCCGTGAGCCCACAGCTTCGTTCTGTTCTGAGTGAGTTCTGGGTTTTTCCCAGAAACACACTTGTGTCACATCAGCACAGACAGCGTCACTTAAGGACCTGGGGCCGAACCCAAGAACGGGAAGGCCGTGCCGCTGTCCCTGTGGGTCAGCCTGAACCGTAAACCCGTCTCACTCCAGCGTACCGGTCCCCCTCGGCTAGCTGGCCGCATGGGAGCAGATGCGTGCACCTGGGTGTAGGGTCTGGTCTCCCCAGGCGTGGCGGGAGAGCAACAAAAACGGGAGGATCCACAGTCCCGTGCTCACATCTCCGCCCGCACCACCCCTCACCACCGTCCCCGACGAGGAAGGGCAGGGAGGGTTCATTACTTGGCTCCGGAGCAAGCATGGTGGACACGATGATGGGGGCCCCCGTCCGCCGGGCCACCTTCTGGTAGGGCGGCTGAGGCGTGTGGAGGCTCTGGCTGGCTGGCGGCAGTGGGGACAGCTCCACAGGGACACTGGGCTTCCGCAGGAGCTGGGGGCTGCCGTGGGGGCTGGGCAGGGGAGACGCGGCCACGCTGCGCTCCCGCTTCAGCAGCTCCATGGGCACCGTGTACACTGTGGAGTACGCGGTTCTGGGGCCCGGGTGGAGGGGGGCAGCGGGGCCCGGGTGAGTTAAGGCCACCCCAGCCTGCGGGGGGTATGTGGGGCCCAGCCGGGCCGTCAGGGCGCAGGGGGTGGGAGAGCTGTACCCAGAGCTGGAGGGGAAGTGGGGGGCCTGGGTGCCCACTCCAGGGGCAGAGTAGGCAGCTGCCGCCTCCAGGAGGTGCTGGGATGGTGCGCTGGAGGGGCGGCGAGCCAGGTCCCCCGCCTGCAGGGGCCCCGCAGGCTGGGGCTGCAAGGCCGAGGTGCCCAGCGTAGACAGGTCACCGTGGAGCTCGCCGCGATGGCTGAAGCTGCTGGAGCGCACCCGGGGGGAAGGCGCCCCCCGGCCCTGCCGGCGCAGCTGCATCTCGGTCCTGCAGGTGCCGGCCAGGCGGCTCAGCACGCGGGCCTGGCCCAGGTTGGGTGCGACGCACTTGATGTCTGCGTCCTCCATGGTGGCCAGGACGGCCGGTGAGTCGAAGCCCTGCTGCAGCAGAGCCACCAGCGTGGCCTCCGCCACCCCCTCTGCCCGCAGGAACGCCAGGAACTCGGGCAGCGCACTCCTCCTGCCCCCGACCCCCTGGAAGGAGGACGGGTCCATCTCATAGTTCTCATCGGCCATCCTGGAGGGGATCCCACCTCGGGCAGGCCCGTAGCCACGGTGCAGTGCTCCTGGGGCCACCCCCGTGCTGCCGTCAGAGGCGCTGGCTGCGGTGGGGTCCACAACCAGGCAGGTAGGGGCCGCCTGCCTGGCGGGGACAGAATCCACAGGCCTCTCACCGGTGTCATTGTAGAGCTGGCTGGCAAGGTGGGCGGGGACCTCCGGGGCGTATCTGCCGTCGGCCAGCTCCCCCCCACACCGCGTGGGAGACGGGGCCCGGCTCTGCGTCCGCTGCCCTTGGGCCACCCCTTTGCCCGCGGGGTCCTGGTACAGGTGGCCGGCCTCCTGCAGGGCAGGGACCCGGCCCTGCACCGGATCCCATGACATCCTGCTGCCCGTCACGCCGTAACCGGGCAGCGACCGGCTGAGTCCCGGGTCACGGGGGTGGCGAGCCTCCCTGGGTGCCCGAGAGGCTCCCGCTGTGTCGCCGTAGTGATCCCGCGGCAGCAGGCCACCTCGCCCAGACATCACCGCCTGTCTGCTGTCATAAAAGGTGAAGTCGGTGACCGGGCTCTTCCCTCCAGCAACAGAGTTGAAGAAGGCCTCCCGGTAGACGTAGGGCTCGGCGGCGCCCCGTGGCTCGTACCAGGGTCCTGCAGCCGCGCCGTCCACCACGGAATTGCTCCTCGCCGGGGCCTCGGCCACCTCCCAGGGGCCCTCGTACCACCCGGCGGCATCCCAGCTCTGGGAGCGGCCGATGTGGACCTGGCGGCTGGGGACCGGCATCGGGAAGGAGGGACGGAGGCCGAGGCAGGGCAGGACGCGGGTCTCTGTTAATCTTCGGTTACACGCATCCCAACAGGCCCGCTGCCTTCTAGCCCTTCCCAGACGGCCAGGAAAGACCAACTGGGGGTTTTCTATTTCAAAGTACGGCCTGAATTATTAATCCTCCGAAACATTAGTAGACAAAACACAACACTCACGGTAACTTCGCCTCACTCCCCAGCGGCAGCTCCAGTCCCAGAAAGGAGGCTGCGCCAGGCTTGCCGGCCCCCCTCCCTTCCAGGGGGTGAGCTCACATGGACCTCAGCTCTCTCAGCATGGGGATTAGGAGCTAAATAAAACCCCTAAAGCTTTTGTTCCATGTGACATCTCGTTAGATGGAGGAACACGGCAGAGGGCTCCAGCCAGGCCTGCCAACCTGCAACTGCCAATTACTTTCACACGGAAGCAAGCTCTGGCTTATCTCCGTGGTCCTCACCGGGGTACTTCTGGGATGAGCACTGCCTCCCCCTCCTCGCGATGCCTCCCTCACCCCGGCCGCGATCACCTAAAAGTGACAGAAGGAAAACAGGAAAAGACCGCTTTAATGCTGATTCAATCTTAATCCACCCTGATGAAATGTTAATCCACTGCACACGGCTAGGAACAAATTAAATGTGAACAGGCAGGCGGGATAAAAAAGGGGGGGTGCGCAGTCTCACACACAATTCTAGAACACGAGGTGCCCTGAGAAATGGGCCAGGTCTGCCGCTGGATGCTCCGGGCGACGTCGAAATCTGGCTCCGAGGACTCTGGTTACCGGTCAAATGAGTTACATCACTCAAGTCCAAATGCATTTTTTACTTTATTATCGGAAAACACAGATCCCTTCATACTGCCAGGGATAAACAAACCAAAGCACACCTCTGTGGGTCATCTAGAATTCACCATTTTAAGACTGCCACCACAGGTCAGCGACTAAGCCCCCACATTATGAAGGAGAACCGAAGCAGCGGCAACGGAGGCGGGCCTGCCTCTACGTCTGTCTGCGGGGAAGCAGCATGCCGGCGGGCTGGCCGACTTAGATTCTGCAGGCGATTTTCCAGTATGCCCACGGACTAAGATTTCTGCAGCCCTCACTGGGGACTCTGGGTGCAGGAACACGAGCAACACCAGTTTTTTAATCGAGATAAAGGACCTCCCCACCAGGAGCATTATGACATTTCCTAATAATGAACACCGAAGGGTCCGAGAAGCAGCACCGTGGACAAAGTCGCAGGGTCTGCTCCTCTGACCGAGGGGAGCCCCGAGGCACGAACTCACACCAGAACCAAAGCTCGCGACTGTGGGATCCAGTGAGAACATCTGAAACCGAGATCATGAGCCTCCCTGCAGCCGTGACACCCACGAATGGTGTCTTCACCCACATCTCTCAGCGCTGGATTCAATTAGAATCTTAAACTTAAAAATCCAGTTGTTAAAAGAAAAATTGCTTTTTGAACGAGTACCGAGATTTTACTGTGGGAGAGGAAAGTAGGTCCAAGTCCGTTTCCAGGAGCTGGAGGTACACGGTACTGCAAGACAGTTTCAGGGGCGCAGTGCCCCACCCCTCCCACCTCCCTGTGTCCCGAGGCACACACGAACTCAACTCTGGGACAAGCTCTGGGTCTACCCACTGACTGCTGGCGAACTGGTGGGGAAGCAGCCCAGGACCCCAGGCTGTTACCTGAACACTGCCGCCCCCATTTCTGACCCCAAAATACCAACAAAGCCTCAAATTATCTGGAAAAATTCCCTGGCAGGTGGAGAAGAGACCTAAATCCTCCTCCAATCCCCTCCACCTCCTGGCATGCATGGGAAGGAAAAAAAAAAATTAACAAGCCGCAGCGCCAACGCTGGGTTTCTGTGTATAAAAGGCAGCTGCTGGCGCCACTTTCCGTGATTCCGCTGTTGGCACAGTCGGCACCAGGGGATGAAAGGCCTGGCTGGGCAGGGGCCTGAGGAAACAGGCCCGGCCACACCAAGATGGCATCTACGCGTCTCACCAGCAGTCGGAAGACGTGTTCCCTTAGAAGATCCACCAGAAAGGACAGGCGCACATTACAGAGCCCGAACCAAATGGAAACGGCGCTATCTGGTTACGGCAGATCATCTCCGGGCTCGGCTGGGCCAGCCCACCTCGTGCGTGCTGTCCCCTCCCCTGGGCACAGCTTGGAGCCTCCTTCCCTCTGGAAAGGGCAGGCCAGGGAGGATGGGGCACCGCACCGGGGAGCCTTCTCACTAGGAGGGACAGGCTGGTGCGGACACAGCCTGTGGGTTGGGTGAGACACAGCTCAGAGTGTGTCGCACCCTCTCTCTGTGTCTCAGAGAAGACACTAAAAACCAGATATGCTCGAGATGCCGCTGCCCACCTCTACCTCCTCACCTCTTCCCCTTCCGGTCCTGGGGTTTTGGGCCAAAAGGGGCCTGTTAGGCCTCTCAGGGAGGACCACACCCCACTGTCACCTTTTCCTCCCCGACTGGCTGGGCGGATGGACAACCGTAGTCCTTATCCTGCAGAGGTGACCAGAAAGGAGGCATCTTTGGTATCCTGTCTTTCTTACAGTTTCCTTATCAGAGGATGTCCACACCTGCCAATGTCTGTACCAGGCAGGCGCCATTCTAGGTGCTCTGCCCATAAGCGACTCTATACAGGCCCACAGGGTGTGGGACACAGGTCCAACTCCAACTTCAACCAAAGCTAACGCTCTGCATTCCAGAATCCCCTGCACTGACCCTGGGTAGGCTCTGCCCCGCTGCTGGAAAAGGAAACCTGTTTAACACAGTAATCCTATTACTTGCTTAAGAGTTTCCCAAACTCTCAAGTATTGACGAGGTCACCTATAAAATTAACTGCTTGAGTATCAGAAAGTACTCCTGAACTTGGACTCTGCCGGCCCTAAGTGGGGCACATGGGGCTGCTGCTGGAGCTGGGGACCCCTGCCGAGAGCTGATGAGAGAAACTTTCGGAAGCCTCGGGTTGGGTTAAGCCCATCCACCCATTTCCTTTTCTCCCCATCTTAGAATAAAGAACACATAAAACGAGATGGGATCGGGAGGGAGACAAACCGTAAGAGACTCTTAATCTCACGAAACAAACTGAGGGTTGCGGGGGGAGGGGGGTAGGGAGAGGGTGGGTGGGTGACGGACGTTAGGGAGGGCATGTGCTACGGTGAGTGCTGGGAACTGTGTAAACCTGGTGATTCACAGACCTGTACCCCTGCGACTAATAAGACATTATATGCTAAAAAAAAAAAAAAGGGAAAAATTTTAAAAAATTTAAAAATAAATTATAAAAGGAAAAGAAAAAAAAAAACCCATAACATCGTGTGGGCTCTAGGGCTCAGGGGCCCCATTTGTGATGTAGGCGTATCTCTTCAGAGGCAGGCGAGGGACCCCGAGAGCTACCTGGGCGGGACCTCTGCAGGGGGAGGTGGCTCGGGAGCCCCGCCTGGCTTACGCACATCACGTTCACGGTTCAAGTTCTCCAACGGAAGCAGGACTGTCTAGAACGTGGACCCAGCAGCTCCTAAGAAACCATGAATGAGTTTTTGAGAAGGAGTGGAAGGGGTCATGCCAGAGGGGGGCAGCCGGTGCGGGGAGAAGCTGCAAGGTGGGCGCCACCCCCCACGCCAGAATGGGGCGGCCCGGGTCTCCCTTCCGTCACCCAGCACATCGTGCTCGGAAGCCACCCAGACTCACGCAGCCCCAGCTCCACAAGCTGCCAAATATTATGACAGATGTTTCCCGTGTGAGGTAAAAACACCTGGAACTGGACTCCCACTTTCCTAAATCTCCGGCAGCTCTGTTTTTTAAAGCACACTGCCGTCTTTTGGAGGGAGCCGCTTTTCTGAAAATCTCATGTTGACTAAATAAAGCAAGATGGGACCAATTTCTGAAAGAGCAATGAGCCTCACAGACTTAACTCTTTAATCCTGCAAAGAGTTTCACTACAGAAAAAGGCATCGAGTAAAAAAGCCATCTTCTGGAAACTGCCAGAGACGCAAGCTACATTCTCTTGCCAATAAAACGAACCCAAGCGAAAGCTGCCGGAACAGAGTAACCCGATGGCAAGCCCGGGACTCCAGGTGGCACCCTCCTCGAGGCCCTGCTTCACGGCCCTGTGCGGAAGGCAGACCAGAAAACACTGAGAGAGGATCTAGAAGGTTCCAGAAAAAGAGGGAAGAAAACCAAGGAGGGGACAACCAGCCCGCCCGCCCGCCCGCCCTTCCACGGAGCAGTGCTTGGACAAACACCAACAAGCATTTCACGCTCTAACCACTCTGGTGACCTAGGAAACTGCTCGAAAAGCACGAGAGACAGAACGCCTCACACTCTCTCATAAGCGGTTTCTTAAGTATCAAGGACGGGGTGGAGGCGGGCAGTCTGAAGTCTGGACTTCAGAAGGGCACTGGGTCTGCCTGCCTGTCCCTTGACAGCTGTGCCGTTTCCCTGCCCGCCTGGTGGCCACCAACGCTGGTTCCTTCTGGGGAGGCGGCCAGGCCCAGCTCTGCGGTGCTTCTGGCCGGCCTTCCAGCTCTTGGTCTTCTGGCCCTCAAGGCCACAAGACCATGGAGGCTCCGCCAGCGAAGGTGGACACGAGAGCCTCTGAGATGCTTCCCTGTGCTGGCTGGATCCCTGGACGGAGCCTCAGCAGCGCCCGCACCTCTGCCTTCCACAGGCGACATCTCCTGGGGGACACAGCAGAGGTTAGTGGGTTACGCGCTCTTTTCTGGCAGAACCAGCGCCAAAAATAGGCCTAGGACATCCTGCTTCCTACTTTTCAATGTGTACAGGCCGTGTTGGTTGGTTGTTTCTGTCGAGTGTTTTAGAATTTATGTTTGGAAACAGCTTCCTGCCTTTAAAGTTTTCTGCCCTTCTGCTCCCCCCGTGCCCCCATCAAAAGAGCTCACTTGGCTCATCACAATCAGAGGGGGTGGGGGACCCAAGTGCACCGGTCAAACAGCGGACAGGACATCGTAGCGGTGTTTTAAGACAGCCTGCAACTACATTTTCACAAATGCCAGGAGAAAATCAGAACGTCCGGACACCATTTCACCGGAAGGAAGGACAGCAACGACTATCCTGGGAAGCAGAACGCGTGTTCCCCATCTCTCAGCAGAAAGACGGAAGCTGTAGGGGCGCCTGCGTGGCTCAGTGGGTTAAAGCCTCTGCCTTAAAGCCTCTGCTCAGGTCATGATCCCAGGGTCTTGGGATCAAACCCCGCATCAGGCTCTCTGCTCAGCAGGGAGCCTGCTTTCCCATCTCTCTGTGCCTGCTGCTCTGCCTACTTGAGATCTGTCAAATAAATAAATGAGATCTTAAAAAGAAAAATAAAAAAGGAAGACAGAAGCTTTAGACCGTCAGGGCACCCCAGGCCCGACATGGAGCCCAGTAACCAACCCTGGAACCAAACCAAGCCCTCCCAACGGTCCCAGCCAGTGCACCACTGAAGATGCAGCCACTTCGAAAAGTGAGAGCAAATGCTTGCACACTGCTCCTGACTTTGATTTCCTAACTAGATCATAAATACGATGACAGCTGTATTACAAAAATTAGCTTTGTTTGCCACTCGTGATGGGGCAGAAAGTCGGTTCCTCTTTTAGGGCATGTTTTTGGGGTGAGCGTGGGGGGCGGGGAGGTGTGTGCTGTAACTGCAGGCTGGGATGCGGGTCTGGACATAAAGCCACAGGACAAAACTCGACCAGGAAAAGCCGGCAACTCCCCGTGCAAGGTCTGCTCCGGCAGGTGCTCAATGAAAACCACTTCCTTCCTTCCTTCTTTTCTACAAAAAACCTCCAGTAACAGCAAAAAATCCCACAGAATCAGAATCTCGGGTAATCCCCAACCCACCCCAACGCTGACACCCCTCACTCCATCACACTGTGTTTTATGTCCCTTCCCCTGCACTGGGTTCAGAATATTCCCGAATTCCTTCCTCTCACCTTTGAGATGCCCTCATCACTTCCATTCACCAGGGTCCAGCTCAAATAACCTACCTCCAGGAACCTTCTTTAATTCCCTCTTTGTCACTTTGTCCCTAAGTCCAAAGAAATCGATACCTATTAAGAGGAGAACACCACTGAAATAATCCAGGGAACACATCAATTGCTAGAGACAGCCCATGGTCTCTCACTTAAGGTGATAGAGCCCTATCCTTCCTGACATGTCCTTTTCTCCGTCACATGCTTGTTCCTTTGACACAGTGAACACACCAGTGTGACAGCACAGGGCACAGGACGCGATGGGGACAGTCAGTCCTTAAGGCTCTCAAGGCACATACCGGGTGATGGGAAAAAATGACAGGTGTACATGGTCACCAGGGGGACCCTACCCATGACTACTCTGGCCTCTGAACCCATGCCCATGCTGAAGCACAGACACTCACCTGTGAGGGTCCTACAAGTGTCCATGCACAGCAGGCTCTGAGCTAAGTGGGCCCTGCCCACCAATGTTGCCTGGCAACAGCCCAGACTGACACAGCCTGCCGTGCATGGCGTCAGCACACGGGCCCCGGTGGCCGTCAGGAGATGGGCTGCCAAGACCTTCTGCAGGAGATGAAAAGACCGATTCCCCACCCTGCTTTGAGAATCTGCTTCACCCCCTCCAGGATGCATGGGAAGGGCCCTCTTGGTACACACACCTTTCCAACCAGGACATGGGAAACGAGACCATTCCCTCCCAACGAGGGAGTCACATGCCAAGGGGTACAGGGCGGAATGGAGATCCCTGTGACCAGGTGCACGTGGCTACCCCTCCTCCCACGACCTCCTAGCCCAGCTGGCGGTGCTGAGACAAATTCTTGCCTGGACCCAGCTGGGCACTGGAGGGCTCCCTGGAGACAGAGACATGCCAGGGACCCTGAGCTTGGTTAGAGCAAGAGCCCCACTAACATCAGGATGTTCATAAAAATCACAGTTTTGGTGGCCCGAGTATAAATCAGTCGGAAGCAGGGGCCTCATTTCAGTGTATCCCGCGTAAGTTCTGAAAAAGGACTCACAGTGCAAAGAGCTGGCAGCCAAGTGTATCCTGGGGTTCTGGTTTCATTGTCCCCCCAAATACCTGTCATTAGGTTGAGCTGTGTTGGGACCTACCCAAGCCCAGGGACATCCTCCACATTTGCATGGGGGGCACAGTGTGCAGGTCTCCGATGGCTCTGCTGCCCTTGGATCTACTCTGATGAAGGAGACTAAGCCTGGTTCCTGTGAGGTGCTGACTGAGCCCGAAAGGCTCACTTTCCTCCAAAGTGCCATGACCAGATGAAATGCCCCAAAGCAAAGTAGTCTGGGAGACCAGCTAGCTGGCTCTCGGGCACTCGGGAGGTTTGAGCCCAAACCCGGACCGAGACAGGGTGCAGCCAGCCTGAGGGAGGGCAAGATCCACTGTGCTGGGGACAGCGCAGAAGGAGCAGCTGTTGGCTAAACACATCAGACCCGCACACCCCAGGTGGAAGCGGGCGGCCCTGACCGCTGCTCGTAGAAACAGGGGGAGTGAAAACAAATCCGCCAGCTGCAGCGAGAGCCCATTCAGTGGAATCGACAAGTGCAAAGAGAAGTTGAAGTTTGCATTTTACCCATGAGCAGAGAGAGAAGGAAACACTGAACCTTGAACCTGACTCTCATGTGCAGAACCTGGGGGCCTGCCTGAAGGTGGGCAATTCTAGGAATCCCATCCCTAGCTGACAGACCGCCGGCACCCCAGGGGAGGAGCGCGGACCAGATAGGGGAAAAGGTGGATTTCTATCCCTTGCAAGTAACTTCCACTAAGCTTCCACTTGACCACACCCCCTTCCTTTACCAGTCCTTTACACGGGGCTCATTGTGGCAATATATTCATTTATGCTTGGAGTTTAAAGTCATGTCTAGTTGACTATTGTATATTTACATAGCTAATGTAATTATCGCTAATCACATAATTACTGGAAATGTGCATAATTGCCTAAGCCAAACATATAATTATAATGTATAGCAACATTATGAATCCCCCTTTTAAAAATCCACATTTTGGGGCTATTTAAGGATATTTATTAGAAACAATTGTGGACTACCTAGAGATGGCCAGCGTCAACACGGTTTCTGTACAAAGTGATGTTAAGTGCTTTCAAGACCAAACCAGGTAAAATGAAATTGCATACGAATAAGAGACAAAGCGATTCTGACCTGGGACTGTCCACTCCTCTCAGGTATACCTATGGGGAAATACTGGCCAGTCTTGCTCTGTGGGCTCTGGTGGCTGTGAGCTGTGCCATGAAGGCCCTGATGAGGGAAGACCCCCCCAGTCGACCCAATGCCTCCATGGACCACATCAGCCATCTGGCAAGCGTGGAGGCTCGGAGACCTCTTTCCTTCAAGGACGCTTTGGAACCATGAATAAACCTTCTTGGAGATGGACTCTCACGGGGACAGGCTCATCCCATGAGCAAGGCCATTCTGGTATACCACCCTTCTACAAACCCAGAAAATGCTTTCCAAAAAAGCTTTTTGGGCAACTTGTGTGGCACTGAGTGACAGAAAGCCCTCCAGCTGACCGACAGGTGTCTGGGGCAGGTCGTACCAGCTCGGCCGTGATGCAGCAACAGAGCAAAACTCGGACGGTGTAATTCGCAAATGCAGTGTATCACTTCTGCCACAAACTTAACAGCGTGGGAAACCAAGACCTAAATTATACACCCAAAAGGGGGGATGGCAGCCTGGCCCTGACCAGTACCTGTTATCACACCCTGCTCCACTGTGCTTACACAACAGCACTCCAGGACTGTTTGATATCAGGCATCCGAAAGAGCAGAGAACAAATGATAAACATCAGAAGAGAGTGGTCGCCTTAAAAAGAAAAATTAAAATCTGGCTTTTAAGTCAGCTCGAAAGACCATTATTCCAGCTGATTTGGATGGAGTCCCAAAGACTGGCTGGTGAGAAGCAAAGCTTTACTGTGCACTGTGCTTAGATTATGACAGAAGCATCCTGGGGTGGGAGTAGGGGCTGACAGGTGCAGCCCGAGTCAGATCCTGCCCTCTACCCCATCTTCCCTTGACTTTGACTCAGAGCCACACAGGGGAGAGCGGCTAGGAGTGGCCACAGGGGAGTGGGGTTCAGGAGGAGACCTTGAGGTTTCCAGGAGGAAGAGGCTGGGCCTTGGAAGGCAGGTAAGAATCCTGGAAGCAGCATCTGTGCAGGGATGATGCCCAGATTTCTCCAGACTGGCTCAGCTAGAGCAGAAGTGTTGGGGCGGGGGGGCGGCGCTGTGAGGAGAGGGACCCAGGAGGGCCTGTCTGGTGTGGGATCCCACAGCCGGGGTATGCCCTGGGGTCTTAAGGTAGCTGGAAGGACAGAATTCTGGAGATTTGTTTCCCGAGACCAAGAGCCGAGATGATAAAGTTCCTAGGAGCCCAGAGTGGCTACAACAAAGCAAGGCAGCTTTCATGCTTTTAGTCATAAAAATAAAAAACAAGGAGCTATAGGAAGTCCTGGGGGGCGGAGGGAAGGGAGCATCGGCAGAGGGACGGAGACAATAGCTTGCGGGGCTAGATGGACTTTCAGGAAGAATACTGAAAAGGAGTTAGTTCAGGTTTATAGAACAGATCCTGGGGGTAGTCCAAAGCTAGGGGTGCAGACACATGAGGCCTTCAGGAGGGAGAAAGAACCGAATCCACAGCACTGATGGGAGGGAAAAGCCAGATAAGGAACAGCACACTGCCTGGGCTCCTGCGCACACACCGGCTGCTCTGTGTCTCACTGGTCTCAGCTGGGAAAGGAGCCGCCCGTCCCGGCCCCCAAAGAAGATGCTGAGTCGGTGTCTCTATGCGAGGTCACCAACAGAGCATCTTCCAACAGCTGACACGAAACGGGACAGCAAGCCGATGTCTGGGATCGGGGATTACAAGAACACAGAGAACTCCCAAGTCTGTCTTGATGGCGCCTACCAAGAAATTTTAAAAAATTGTGGCCACAACCAGCTCAGGACTGCCGTTCACGGATGAAGCAGATTCTGACATTTCGGTTATAAAAAGTGGGTGGGAGGTTGGCGGCCCATGCTTGGGAGGGTGGTCAGTCGTCTTGCCCTTGCTGACAGCCCTAATGATACAGAGGGGGAAAGGCCACCGGCTCTCCAATCCCATTCTCATCCCCGATGGGGTACATCTAGGTAAATCCTGGGATCCTGGGGAAGAGGGGTCAGAATCTGCACCACAGGCATTCCGCCATGAGCCTCAGAGAGTTGATTCACTGAGTTTTCCAAACAGGGGCCCCAGTCACCTAAAACGAAGCACCTCTCCACTGGAGGTCAAAGGTAAATTTAAATTTAAGAAATCCCCACACGATCAGGTGAACCCAGAGGGTGGGATGTGACCAACAGCTGGTCCGAGCTCTTTAAGGAGTGTCCATGCTTCTGAAACTCAAAAAGGCCAAGGAAAAAGGTTCAGATGAAGGGGATCAAGGAGACATGACAACTAACTGGTTCCCTTGCTGAGTTTCTGCACAAACCAAGCAGCTGGAAACAGGTGCGCGGGCGCGGGACAGTGAGGACAGGCGGTCTGGATTAGAGATGCTGCAGCAAGATTCAGTCCCCAGGGTAGGGGGTTTATGGCGCTGTGTTTACATCAGGAGAGGTCTTAAAAGGAGACACATGCCACAGGTCATCCTTCAGAGGGAATGGCTGCATCTTCCTTTTCAATGGTTCTGGAAAGCCTGCCCATCATTCACACACACACACACACACACACACACACTCGCTGTCTGTACATCTACAGGAAAGTAAGTGACAGCAAATGTTCTCAACTAGTGAAAGTTGTTGAAGGAGTCTCCGCGTCCGTTCTAGTCCATCGATCTTTCTGCAGGTTTCAAAGTTCTGTTCTGTTTATCTGAACCTTTCAATCCCAAACCCCCGACACATGGCAGGGGAACCCAGAGCTGTAGGGGGCCAGTGACCACAGACCTCTTGCCAGACACACAGTCATACGTACAACACGCCTTTAATGTCTCCACCTCGTGAGGCTGGGCAAACAGTTCCATGCGGCCAGCTGGGGGGCCGAGCAGACTGTGAGCGTAGGGGAGTGGGGTGGGGGAGCTCCCCTAGATGGCCCCCATCACAGACCCGCTGCCAAGTCACCGATCACCAGGCCGGGCTGACCCAGTGGGCAGCGTGGCCGTGGCCGCCTGGAGCGCTCAACCCCATGCCCAGGGCCGCGTGCTCTGGCTTTCTTACTGCTCCCTAATTAGGAGGGGATGGTGTTTAATCAACATCTCGGAGGTTCGTCCCCAGGTTTCCATTAGATTTTAATCATGTTTATTTTTCCTTTCATGAATAAAACACTTCCAGACATTTTCAAAGATACTAGGGATGTGAACACATAATGAGGGGCAACACTGGGCTCTTCAGGAATATCTTGGAATTCATCCCTGTAAATATCTTAATCGGAAACAGAGAAAAGTCCGGAAACCTCAGAAAGTGAAAAAAGATGGCTCTCTCACACGGTGTCCTCCATCTGCAGGGTGACCCGGGGTGTGCGCAAGAAACAGGCCGAGGGCCGCTCCCTCCCCAGCCATCCTCCTACGCCCACCCCTCCCCCCCTCCCCCGGGGGCCGGGCACCCCTGCGCGCAGGTCAGGTCTGCTGACCCGCGGCCCAGGACCCAGGCGCGGGGTGCTCGGACCGGGGCTTTCTGGCTGTAATGGATTTCGGTCCGAAGCGCAAACCAGGTCCCCGCAGGTCAGCGGTGGGCGGGGCGAGGGTTCCAGGACGCGGCTACGCACCTCGGGTGACAAACCGCCAAACACGCTGGCTCTTACCTTCACAAATTCTGTCCAATCGCTGTCGCTTGACTTTGTGCTTATCCACAAGGGCCATTCTTTATCGAACTTTGCAACTCTCTGATTCAAAAGGCAAAGCGGTCCTCTAAGAACTTAGGGGAACGCGCAGGAGTCTGCGGGCATTACACCACTATGAACCCTGAAACAAGGAGAAAAGAATCCTTACTCTCTGGACACCCTGGGGCAAGGACAACAGGTCATTCAGGACTGTACTGCCGCTTCCTACACGGACACCTGCCAGCAGCGCTCACTCTCCTCCAACACCGGAGAAGGAGGCTGTTCGTCCACGGTCCCGGGCTCCCACCCTCCGTCTGGGACAGGAAGGGAGCACATGCCCAAGACAATTGTCACTTGTTTCTGCAAGCAGCAGACAGCATCTAGAACTCTTGCTTTTCGCTTCAGGGCTGTCCCCACCAACTGCGACAACCTGAATTGTTCCTCATTTGTTCTCCAAGGCCAGACACCAGCTCAGGGGCCCACTGGGCCTGTCCTGTGCTGAGCCCCGAGAGGCAAAGGCAGACCCCAGACCACGCTGGACCATCAGGGGAGCAGGTCCCAGGCCCACCGGCACTGAGATACAGACACCCAGCTGGGGCGACAGGACAAGTGCCCTCCAGGCCTTCCATCAAGCAGTTTACAAAACTCCCCCCAGCCCAGTCCCCGGAGAGCCACTGCTCAGCACGGGAGCCCCTGACCCCACTTTAAGAGAATGGGGCAGGAAGCCACATACCACCTAACCACTTAAGCCAACTGTGTCCACTGCCAGCTTCCTGGGCCTCCCTGGCATCTCGAGGGAGCCACAGATGGTATCCCGACAGCAGGGTCCAGGCTGCTGGCCTCAACACTAGGGAGCTGCGGCTGGGCCCACACCTGTCCAGCGCACCTGCAGGCAGCAACGAGGCTGAGGAGGGGTGGCTGGTGTTTGGGTCGAGGGCTGCGGGACTCTCCAGAGGTAAAGCCACAGGCCACCTGAGGAATGCGGAGCTGGGCTGCTGCCCAGCTCGTCTGTGGAGGGAGGGAGGCGGGGGGGGGGGGCAGGGGGTTGGAAGGCTCTGACCCTCACTTCCTGCTCACGGAACATACCAACTGAGGCCACAAGTCACCGTCTGTACCCACAACGTCCGAGCTTTTTGACTCATGGCTGTGGTCTTATTTTAACAACATGTACATGCACAGAGAAAGTTGTCCTTAGTCAACCAGCAAATGAGAGGGAGGGGACAGGAGACGAAAGTGAGGTTCCAGGGCTAATAATGATGATCCCGTACTGTCATCAATTATGCAAAATGCTGGGACTTACTTTATCAAAGGTCAGAATACAGGTCTGACTAGGAGAAGGCAGACTTCCTGATAGTTAATGGCTAATTTCCCAGCAACGAGACGCACCCCAAAGATTTATGGCAATAATTATACGATTTTTTTTTTTTAAGAGCTAGGGAAAAAGCACAATTTCCAATCACATAAATAATTAATGCAACATACGACACCCTCTCCAAACCTGGGGAGTTCCCCAAACCCGCAGTGGCCACACCAGACTAGGGAGGAGCTGACGGTTGTCTGAAAGCAAGCAGGTCAGCACCTGGGAGGTCCCTGGTGCAGATGTGATGGACACATTTTAGAAAATTCTGGTTTTGCTTTTGCTGAACTTTAGGAAAGGCAACACCACAAAGGAGCCAAGGGGGTGCCTAACTCGAGCAAGCTGAGGCCAAGAGTCCCAGACAGAGGGGCACAGCAGGCCTCTCCCCGAATGTGAGTGCTGCTGTTCCTGAGGCACCCACAGGGCAGCCCCGGGCCCTGGCGATTTCCATCTGCTTGGGTCCCGAGTTTTGATGGTCAAGCGGCAGTGTGGCCCCTCTCCGCCACGTCGGCGTCAAGTCAGAGCCTCGTGTTAGCCGAGGGGTGAGAGAATTAATTAGTTAATATTTGTGAAGTGCCTTAGAGATGAAAAATGACAGCATTATCATCCCAGGCAAGCTGGCTTTCACACCCTCCTCCTCCAATTCCCCAAGTGAGGCCTAATCATTCTTTTTGCTTTCCTTTGAATTTTAATTTGTATAATTAGATGGCGTCCTGAAAAATTGATAAGTAGAATCTCGATTATGCAATCAAAGGAAAGTTCAGGCATCGGCTTACACAAATAGTCTGCATCCTATTATTTAAAAAAAAAAAAAGAAAAATGGCCATGGACTCCCACGTCTGGGTATTTTTGGGGGCTGGGTGTGTGTGTGGGGGGTGGCTCTATGCTGTCCCTCTGTGGCTGGCCCCTCTGGCTGTGGCACCGACCCACGCAGACAGTGAATTCAGATTCACAAGGCCACCAGGCAGAGTCCGCTCAGGACCCTGTGGCAGTGACCACCGACTTGTGGAGCTTCGTCCCTTTTCCCTCAGTTAGCGCTTCTGAAGCAAGAAGGTATGAAATGTGACATTTTCCTCCTTGGGTCTCCCGGGGAGCAAGCTATTTATGAAGACTTAATTAGCATGACCCTCTTCCCCATGACGGGGACAGGCCCTTCTCAGAGTGAAACCACGAGCTACCAAGCTACCGTCTCTCGCTGGTGTCCATGCGCGGACGCCAGCATCCTGCGGCCGCCACGCTGGCCCCGGGCTCCCGGACAGCTCCTGCTGCGAAAGCCACCCTCTGCCTTCACTCACAGATCAGGCCCTTTTCTGGCCCCGAACTGATCACTGCCATCACAGCTGACCCTACGGGCCGTGTTTAACAACAAATTGAGTACACACAGAAGAGGAAAAGGGGTGGGGACGTGTCCCACTGTCCCTCTTTGGCTCAAGCCGTACAACTCTGAACCATGATCGTGGTGGTGTCGCAAGGGGGTTGTCAATTCTACAATCCACCTGCATGATGACCAAGGGGAAGCAGGCTCCATGGTTGTAAAAAAAAGGGATGTTTTTACGTTCCTTGCCCACGGGAGCCAGCTGCAGACCCCGTTCCCTCTAGCTGAGGCTGGGAGGGTGACCTCAGTGGAACTCAAAAAGGGTTAGAAAGCAAGTCAGGTCTTTTCAGAAGGAGGATCCTCAATGCCAAATCTTACAGAAAAAACAGCACTGTCTTCTCCTCCAAAACGGAGATTCTAAAACTGCAGAGCAAACCACCACAGGAGGCCCTCTCTGACCTTCTATTAGCACAAGATGAGAGGGGTGATCCCGGGCTGAAAGGTTTGGGGTCAGGGAATCTGGCTCATTGCAGAAGGAGAAAGATGCCTGCGTGAGAAAGAGACTGAAGATTCCTGTCTCCACCAGAAAGCAGCCGCAAGGGTGGTGTATTTGCTCCACGTGGGTTTCCAAGAGAAACTTGAGACTGAAGCAGGGCGGCAAACAGGAAGGACGCTTCATCTTACGACTGCTCGCTTGCATTATCAAACACAAAACAAACACCCCAAAGGGAGTACAGGAGAAATGGGTCGTTCCCCTCATCCAACGAGTGAGGGGGTCTAAAATCTGGGGGACTGATTTTACTAAATATGACCAGGAAAAGCCCACCTGCCTGGACCAAAACTCCACAAGGCACAGAAACCCCGAGTCCTTGCTCATTTACATTAATAAAATCCCAAGTTTTAAAAATGCCCTGTTTCTTTATTCTAATTCCTCGTCTTCGTAAACACTGGGCAGATGATAAGAAGTCACACCAAGTAACTGATGTCTTTCCAAAGGAAAAGTCTTCTGAAACCATGGCGATCACCTTCAATTCTTTTTAAGGAAATCTATGTAAACACCACATTCATAAAGAGAGATCAAGTTGTGTGACATGCCGACAAACTAACAGAATCACAATTAAGCAGGTGCTGCTAAATTATGAGTAAACCCTCTGAGTCCTCAATCTATCGCACTGTTATACCTGCAAGTGGGCTACAGTTTCCACTTGAGAGGCGGAAATGCTCCAGTGCAAGGAGAGAAGGCCCCCAGGGCCCCCCAGCAGCATGGGCACAACAACGGCCCCCTCCCTTCCGAGCTGGGATCCTAAGGGGATGAGGGCACCGCTCCTCAGGTCCCTTCACCCCACCCTGCAAGGCTCTAGTGAGGACCACAGGCCTATTCGCCTACCTGTGAGTGACCCAGCAGGGCGGCAGGCCAGGCACCTGCCGGGTGGCACAAGGTCAACATATTCAGTGCCTTGACACTGCGGGCCCACCGAGGCCAACTGTCCAGGACACTCTGACTCTGCTGAGACCCAGCAGAGTCGCTGGTCTTCAGGCTACCCCAAAAGGAGTTGTTCCAGCATTTTCAGAAGCCGAAGTGGAACAACAGATTCCTTTCTTGGGGAGACAGCTGGGTAGAAGCCTCTCAACAGGGCCTGTGGGTTTTTTTTTTTTTTTTTAGAAATATGCGACAGGGTCAGGATCACTGGGAAAAACACTGGCTTAGCCTTCAGGAAGTGGCTGACATCACGGCACAATGAACAACAAAATTATTAAAACTGCATTTTAAGGAAGAAAAGGATGCTTTGGGGCAAGATCAGTTGTGGGAAATAAGCTCACTGAAGTCAGTTTTGTAAATGTCTCAAAGCTACTACTGTTCCTTATTTCTTCAGGAACTTCTGGGTGTACTTAGGGTTTTTTTTTTGAAAGGGGAAACCCCCATCGTTTGGACAAGTGGCCTAGCATAAGGTGCGGAGGTGACTCCCAGTCCTGATCCCGGACAGAGGTAAGAAGCAGGCCCCTTCCGTAAGTAAGGGCTTACTTACTTACTCTGGCTCCTGGACCAGACCCGTACACCATTTCGTAAGGCTCCTCACCTTTCCCCAGGAGCTCCCGGCAGCCCAAGCCGAGGGCACCCTGGTCACACACCCTCCATCGATTCCATGGGCCCCACACTCTGATCATCAAAGTGCATGGCCAGTGTCAAGTGCCTTTAGCACAGACCCACTGCACTCCTCCAGCCCCCAGGGGCCAGGTGAGCTTCCAAAGTCAGATGCATTTGGATTTTAAGAGGCCAGAGTTCTTAACACTGTATTGTGGTAGAGCCCAAGATCAATCATTAAAACTCCTGCACCAGGACAGAAGAATGTGCTCACCCAACTGGACGAACTACAGGACCCAGCGACCACCCTCAGCAGTGCAGGCAGGTCAAAGCTCTGCTGCCAAAATGGGTTACCAAAGAATCAAAGGTCCCAGAACTTTCTACAGTTTGGATGTGAGGCTAAGAATTGTGGGCCTGGAATTTAAGGCTTTCCTTCCGGTCCCCCTGCAAAATACTCGCTGGGGCTCTGAGGGAAGGAGAGAGGCAAAGAGTGGACAGCCTGTAAGGTCACCAACCCAGAAAGCAAGACTTCTAGCACGAGGAAGTCCAGCGCAGGGCGTCAGTCCCGTGAGGCGAGAGGCCGCCACCAGGAAGGAGCAGATATCAAAGCCTCCCTTGTGCTGAGACCAGCTCCTTGGCCAACAGCGCCAAGTGAGCCCTCCTGCGCCGTCTACGATTCTTAGTACATGACATTCCTTTCCCGGTGTTAAATGCAAAAATTCAAGAATTCTCAGTATTTTCACTTGCTAGCAACCATCACCAAGAACAGAGGACGTGAACAGCACCGCTTCGTGATTTTCCCGACTGGTTGTTTTGTGTCATAATGAAAACTGAGTGTTGGTTTTCCTGTGCTGAAGGAAACGAGGCTCTTCCCTGTTCAGGATTTTCACACATTTCCAAGGCATTTCACTTACAAGTATGCAGTAAAAATTAGTATTCATTTTTATAATGAAATGGTCTTTAAGAAACAAAAGCAAACAACAAAAAAGATAAAGGGAAATAAACAAATTTTCATTTAATGAAAGAAATGTAAAATACCCCCTTTTGTCCATGGTGTTGAGACCGAGGAATCATGGGAACCGATGGATGTTTCCGTCCCCAGTTTTCTGACCCTTCCCTCCTCCGGCATGACAGTCCCGACCTGGAGCGGAGAAGTCTGCCTGACAGAGTGAAGGGAGGAGCGGCCTCAAGGTCCATCGTGACCAGGTAACTCCTCTTTCGTTACCTACCACGAGGACGAAATTACTGTAGATCTGAGTGAACGGACGTGAACACCGTACAGAGGAAACCTCGGGACATCGGAAAGTTCTCCTGAAAGGCCCCTGCAGGGCTTGTGAGCAATGGGAGGCTTTTGGGGTGGCGATTCCAGGGCCCCAAAGGTCACCTGAAGGTGATGTCTGCACCTGCTGTGGTCCAGGGCAGAGTAAAAGCACCGAGAATGAACGGCCACTGAGGGCGGGGACCTGGAGGGCACGCAAGGCAGGAGCCACCAGGGGACGCTGTGCTGAACTTAGAAACAGTCAACAGAGAGTGCCAGGCCGGCTCAGGGGGAGCAGCGCGTGACTCCTGATCCTGGGGTTGAGGGTTCGAGCCCCACACTGTATGTAGAGATTACTTAAAACATAAATTTAAAAAAAATTTCAAAATTTCAAAATTTATTTTAGAGAGAGCAAGCATGAGTAGGGGGAGAGGAAGTAGTAGGCTCCCTGCCAAGCAGGTCCCTGGGATCATGGCCTGAGCCCAAGGCAGATGCTGAACCAACTGAGCTACCCAGATGCCCCAATAAACCGACTTTAAATTTTTTTAAATTTTTTAAATCTTTTTTTTTTTAAGATTTTATTTATTTATTTGACAGAGAGAAATCACAAGTAGGCAGAGAGGCAGGCAGAGAGAGAGAGAGGGAAGCAGGCTCCCTGCTGAGCAGAGAGCCCGATGCGGGACTCGATCCCAGGACCCTGAGATCATGACCTGAGCCGAAGGCAGCGGCTTAACCCACTGAGCCACCCAGGCGCCCCCCGACTTAGTCTACGGGATGCAGGGTGGGATGGGGGAGGAACGGGAGGAGAGGAAAGATTTAACACTTTCAAGGCAGTTTTGATCATCTGCTTATGCTAACATGAATTGCACTTGTATTTCAATGCCTAATAAGGACAATTTTATAGGAATTAGTTTGTTCGCAAACAAATCGCCAAGATCTTTAAAAAAAAAAATCTTAACGTTAGATTTTGAAGACCTCTGCCTCCTAATTTCTTGCCAGTGGGAGGCCCCGAATTGTCAGCTGCCCTCCTGGAGCCTCCTGGAGCCTCTGCCTTCCTCAGGGAACACCACTGTCTTGCTACCTCTCTGAAGAGCCCAGACTGCTTGTCTCTTGACAGTGAGCAGTCCGGAATCCCTGTGTGAGGGGATGCTCTCTGCAGGCTTGGCTCTTATGCAAAGCTCCTGGAAAACCACCGGTGTGGGGCGGACCTTCTCTCAGGCTAAGCGTTCCCAGGAGCAGGCCTGGAGGCTAGCGATGGGGCCCTTTGGCCGGCAGAGGGCACTGCATGCCCGGCGTGGCCTTCCCAGGCCCCAGAGCCCAACGCGACTCTGGGACTCACCTTGTTCATTTCAACCCCAACTTGGACTCTACCAAGAACCCCGAGAAAATGAAACCAGACACTTCCAGAAGGAAAGGCCCGAGCTGCTTTCAGGGTGGCGCACTGCATCTTCCCTCAACCTCCGATGCAAAACGAACACTTAAAACCACGGATATGTTTAGATTCAGGACCATGACCAGCTGCGGGAAAGGGAACCCAGGCACCCCTCGCCCCCCGGCATCTTTGGCCTGGGTTGGCGGCCGAGATTTGCCCCTTTGCGGCTGAGTGAGCCGATGAGGTGGGTCACGGAGCAGAGGCTCCCCTGATCCAGGAAAGGCACGGCCACCCTCAAGGGGGGGGGGTTTCCATGATGCCCATGCTCCTTGTTTAAGGACACTGAGGAATGAGCCACAGTGATGAAAAATAAAAGAAACTTGGCAGGGATGCCATTTCTGGGGAGGGAAGGGGAGGTGGAAACGGAGCAAACGAGGCTCCGTACGCCTGGTCAGCTGGTAACTGCGCAATTCTCCGTGACCCCCAGCCTTAGTGTGTTGTGAACCAGAGACGACCTCAGAATACGCCAACTTTTCGGGAGACACAAACCGAGAGAGGGAGGTGAAAAAAGTGAATGTTTCCAACCACATCTGGGAGTGAATTCTGACCAGCAGGCGGGGGCCTGGAGGCAGGGCCTTCTCCCTGAACCCCTTCCGTGAGCACAGCAGAGAGCGCGCGGACCTCGCCAGTCTTCTCTGACCACCAGGTTCTAAGAAGCCAACACAGGGATGCAGTAAATCAGCTCCCTTCTCCACACTTGCGGGCACCCGGATGGTGCAGGTTGTGGGAGGGAGAGAGAGACAGAGAGCGAGCGAGTAAGCGCGCCTGGCTTCATCCACAGACACTGAAGTAGGGGTAAGGCACTTGCCTCCTCCGATCCACAGCTCCCCAAGAGCAGCCTCCTTTCCTAGCGCCATTTCAAAGCCAGCGTTGGCATGGCAACAGGATGCCACTGGGCAGCACAGCGGCCTCTTGGCCCGACTCGGCAGGCCAGGTCTTTGAAGAACCCCACAGCGAGATGCCACAGCGTCCCACGGGACCCCAACGCAGCCTTCTCTGGGGAGCGCCCCCAGGAGTCTCCTCATCTTTGCTCTCTGCATTGGACACGATGGGCCTGTACTGCCCCCTTTGGGGAGATGACCCAGCGTGGCGTGTGGGCCACCAGACAACCCAGGAGAAACCGAAGGAGGCTGCCAGGCATGGCTCACCAGGTCCAAGGCTGCCAGGAGAGCGGAATGGAGTTGGTCTACTGGAGATGAAGTTAGCCATCCGAACGATGGCTGGCTCGGTCCCCTTGTTCACTTCCAAGGAGCTGGTGTCTGGAAAGGTGATCTCTAAGGAACAGCTCAAGCAGTTTACTCTGAACCAGCCCACCTGCCTGACGGAGCAGGGAGCTCCAGCCTGCCCAGTCTGGTGCCGAATGGGTTACGGTAGCCAGTCGAGGACCAAACCAGAGACACTCCTGAGCAACCCTGCAGCCCGGCCCAGCCCAGCCTGGGGAGAAAGCGCTGGGCGCCCGGGAAGGAGGGGCCGGTGCTTCAGGGCACATGCCAGGGCAGAGTGTTTCCAGGGCCTGGGGAGTGGCCCATCCTTTATTCTAAAGAGGAGTCGCTTTCACGAAGACAGAAGTCAGGAAAGTTGACTCACAGGTCAGGGACAGAGTCGTGGGTTTGTTTTCTGACAACGGATCTTTACAAACAACCGAAGCCCATCGCCACATTTCCCTACGAGAAAACCCACTGGCTACCGTCGTGGGGGCATCTGTGGGCTCACAGGGTGCTCCATCTCAGGCGGCAGGTTCCGGAAATCAGACATCCCTAACTCCAGAGGGTCTTCTGACTGAAATGCTTTCTGCCCGGACCTTATCTTTTCAAGCTGAGTCACAAAAAGGAAAATCTTCATCTTCGATGTAGCTATTTAACAAAATGAAATAAAACCCTGGGCCACTGTTCATTTTGTCTGACACGGTTTCAGTGTGGAGGCTGGGGGTGGGGAGGGTCTGTATCCATGATGGCAACCAAAGGAGGCTGGCTGTCAGTCAGATGGGGGAGGACACCCACACGTCACACAGATTCATCTCTGCTGATCAAATTCAAGAAGGGGAGCCTCTAGAGAGTGCCTTCCGCTGTTCTGTAATGGAGTATTCCTGGAGTACTTTCCCGGTGTTAAAACAGGGGACCTCCAGTTCTGTTCTCCGAGTCTTTTGTGGGTAAGCAATACAATTCTTCCATTTATTATAGCCCAGAATGTTTCTAATGATGGCTGTAGAGAGGCTGCTTGAACAAGGGAAGCAGGTGGCAACATTCCCCATGAGAATGTTCCAGAGGTGTGAACCCTTGTCCTAATAAACTGGGTTCTTCACACACAGGGCTACCACGGGACAGGTCATGTGCATACAATCACCTGTTTGGACAATTACAGCTCGCTCTTGTGCTACTGCCCAGAGATCTTAATTTTACAAGAAACCCTATCAAAGAACTCCTGACGAGGTGATCACCATTGAGAACTCCTTTCTGAGCTGATTTTGGGGGGCGCTGCAGGCTCTGGAGCCCTAGCCAGCCGAAGAACAGGCAGAGGAAGCGAGGCTTGGAGAAAGTGGGATCAAGACATGATGTTCTGTCCCCGGACCAACAAAATGTGCAAATGGCGCAAGATGTCATTCTAAGGGAAGGCAGCTTCTCGAATGCCCTTCCTTGCTGCCCAAACTGCGTATCTGTGGTCTCACTGTTGGTATCAGAACACCCCAAAGCTTAACACACCTTTTCAGCTAAGTGCCCTCGGTCACACGCAGGGTAAGTGCCGTGTTATATGGACTGAGTTATGCACCGTCCCTCACAAAAATGACATTCAAGTCAGATGTCCCAGCACCTCAGAATGTGGCTTTACTTGGGGGATACAGTCTTTACAGAGATAATCAAGTCACACTAAGGTCATCGGGGTGGACCCTCATCCAACAGGGCCAGAGTCCCTTTAAGTCCCTCTGAGTCCATCTAAGAATGGGGAATTCGGACACGGGGACTACATATGGCGACACAGTGGGGAGAGGAGCAGCTACAAGCAAGACAAAAGGCCTGGAAGAGGTCCTTCCTTCCCAGCCTGCATTAGCAACCAACCCTGCTGACGTCCTGCACGCAGACTTTCAGGCTCCAGAGCCACGTGACCACACACCTGGCAGCTGGCACTTGGCTCCAGTGGCTACAGCAGACTGATCCACGCCTACTGAGGATACTGGGGATGGTTGGCCCAAGACATCCCGTCGGACTTTGCACCAGTGACGCTCAGGGAAGCACAGGACCACCTTGGTGGTGGGGCTCATCAAGAATCCTGGCTTTTTTCGCAACACCCAAGCCAAGTCAACCCAAGTCCAGGCGTGTGCCCCCAAACTCCAACAAATGTGGACAGGCCCAGGTGCTGGCCCCTCACAGCTGCGATGCCGGGCGAGCAGAAGGGACTGGGCCGGGCTGGTGAAGGGTGGGCTGCCAGCCCACCCACCCCTCCTCTGATACCTTTAATACCCTAGCCCACGCCTCCTGAAAGAGACCTCTGTTTTCAGGGAGCGACACAAACAGAAAAATGCCCTAACCTTCCCCTTTAAACGGTGTTCTGCTCCCCAAGCTGAGAATGCACAGTTTCCAAGCGCTGCGGTCCCGGACACGGGAGTCCAACAGAAGAGAAAAAACAAAGCACTGACAGCCTTGTACAGCACCGGCGCCGGTCTGTGCTACCCACAGGACAGCGGATGCTCAGAGAAAGCCGCCAGGAGGCTGTCACTCCTCGGCTGCCCATGCCGACACGAGGTCTGTGATCTACCTGCTTCTGTGAGCTCCGGGGTACACGACGCCCTCCTCGCAGGGGCAAGGCCCACGGGCCTGGAGAACAGAGAGCCGGCGGCGGTGTTCCCTTACCCCAGATGGCTAATGCTCGAGTCTGTTTCCGGGCTGCATTCAGTGTGCACAGAGTGCACGGAGGGACCCGGGTCTCCACTCTGGAGTCATGCTCACCTATAAATCTGGGGACATAAGACAAGATCTACCCGGGGCTCGGCCCCACACTGAGAATGCAGCCTTCGAGGCCACGCTCGGCACGGCGGGTCCCTGGACAAACAGGCGCTCCTGCTTTCCCGGGCTCAGAAGTGGTCCCCTGCAGCCCTCGCTACCGCTGAGCTCTCCCAGCCCGAGGAGGGCACAGGTACAGGAAAGGCAGGTTGCACAGAGCGCCAGAGCGCACCCGGCCACTCCCGCACCGTGAACGACAGATGGGAGCTCGGAGATGATCAGCGAGCCTCACCCAGAGCCCAAAAGGCAGAAGGCAGGGAGTGGGGCCGTGGTGCAGAAGTGTGCGCCTGCGGATGCGCACGCACGCGCGCGCGCGCACACACACACACACACACACACTCTCTCTCTCACACACTTGTGTGGGCCTTGATGTTTTCTTGGAACCATGGCATTTCTGGAATATTCTGAGACTTGAGAAGTTACCAAATCCAAACTGCTGCCTTCACAGATGAAGAACAAGAGACCCAAGGACTCTGGGTCACTCCCAGCCACCCTTAGAGACCTTGTTTCTGCTCAGCCCCCAGGGTCCCCAAGAAACTCCCCGCCCAGCAGCTGTGCAGGTGCAAGAGTCTGGAAGCCCAGGAGCCAGCCTGGGCCACACAAGCCAGGCTGAAAATGTGTGTGACAGCTACACGCCATTGAGCTAAACCCACCGTCCCTGCCCCTGCCCCCGGCCAATCTGGAGCTGTCCAGACCCCAGAGGGAGGGCCCACATGCAGTCTGCCGAGATATCCGCAGAAACAAAGACTGCCCGTTTGTAAACTCAGTAGGAAAAGAGCGTCCAGGTACCAGCACACCCGGCCTTTGGAGCAAGGAGCTCGCAGAGTCCAGCCCCGAACGGCTGGGAGGTTTGGCACTTCAGCACGGGCCAACACTCGCAGGGTGCTCCATGGGCGACAGGCGCTGCGCTAGGTGCTTTCGGGCATGACGTCACCCAACACACATACAAGCAGCCCGCTGGCAAGGTCCACTCTGCCCAGGTCGAGAAATAATTCTGCAGTCTACACTGCAAACACACCCAGCACCACCTGAGTTGTCAAACCTGCTCTGGTTAACCTCCAGCAAGTCTCCACGTTGCAGGTGATCACCGAACCCAGGTGTTCCTCCAGCCCAGGCGCTTTCAGAAGAGTGAGCCCAGAGGAAGCCCAGATCAGGGCCTGAGGGGTCAGGGCCTGTGGGTCCAGACACACCCCCTCCAACAACTGGCTGGTCGGTTGTTTTTTCTTTCTTTTCTTTCTTTTTTTTTTTTTAAAGATTTATTTATTTTAGAGAGCACACGTGCAAATGCACACGACAGAAGGGGAAGTGGGGACAGGGTGAGACTCTCAAGCAGACTCCCTGCTGGGTGAGGAGCCCGACACAGGGCTCAATCTCAGGACCCTGAAGTCACGACCTAAGCGGAAATCAAGGGTCAGCCCCGGGCGCCCCAGTAACTCGCTCGTCTCCTAGCAGTGCTTGCTGTGTTTGAGTTCCAGGAAAAGGCTAGAACACCAACACCGCCTTCCGGCCTCCAGGACAGCTCCTGCGTCTGCTCTTGCACGAGGGTGTCCGTTTCAGAAACTTTCAGGGGTTTAGGACCTCTGACATGGTCCCTCCCACCCCTGCCACGGGCAGTGACTTGTCCAGGTCACACAGCTGCCATGACGTCACCCACTAGGGACCCACCTCGCGGTCACAGCCCTGGGCTCCCAATGTTTGATGAGCCCCAGTCATGGCACACGTCCACGTGCAACACCTAGAGATCCTGGGAGGTTCTCTCTCACGGGGACATGATGGGTCGTTGTCGCAAACCTGGCTTGTGCGTCTCCATTAGACCTTTTCTTCAAGCCACAACTTCCCTCAGGTCACGGGGCACCGGAGGCTTCAAGCTGAGGGGGCCCGGCGTGGGCTGCGATCCCCCCGCCGGGTCCAAGAAGCAGAACGGAAAGGGGCACAAAAGGCAGGCGGGGTTATCTTATTCTTACACGGGAACTCAGGATGGGGTGAAAGGAATTTGAGAAACCAAACTCGGGAAAATGGCTTCACTAAAATGCAATGAGGTCAGCGAGCGGAGAGAGCCCTCGTGACACTTGTAAGAAAACACATCTGTCGGTGTCGAAAGGTCGGCAGGAAGTGAGTGGGGTTTGCGCCGGCCTGATTGGCCAGGCCGGTGCTC
This sequence comes from Neogale vison, assembly GCF_020171115.1. Lineage (NCBI taxonomy): Eukaryota > Metazoa > Chordata > Mammalia > Carnivora > Mustelidae > Neogale > Neogale vison. The sequence continues at coordinate 233,534,475 of NC_058092.1, forward strand.
CTAGAAAGAGACACACACGGCTCGACTCAGCCCAGAGAAACAACAAAAAACCCCCTTTCAATTGTCCTCTGAGCAGCCTCCGCCGCCCTCTAAACCAGAGGCCCAACTCTGAGCTACGACATCCGTCCAGGACCCCGACTGGCAATTAGTTCTTTGTTCCTTCACTGACCAGCCACCGAGGCTCAACTATTCGGGGGGGACATCACGGTCTTGCTGTGGGTCTGGGTCGCCTCTCCCCACCACAGAATCTCCAGTGCTACTTTCTGGCTGGGAAACAACGCGGGGGCCCTTGAACAGCAAGCGTCTCAATAAATCCATCATTACAAAAACCAAAACAAGGTTTCTTTGGAAAAACAGGAAGTGCTGGTACATAACATGGCTTAAAATAGAGCCAAGTTCATTTGTTGACAAAACCTCAGCCTCCTAAGCCTGTTGGCCTGATTTGTCCACGATCCAACTTACCTTTTAATCCCTCTTCGAGGAGCCCATCCTGTTCCCTCGGGCGACAGGCTGGCCTGGTCTTTGTTACGGCTCTGACACAGGTCACAGAGCTGCAGCCCGGCCTGACCGGCCCGCTTCCTGTCCACAAGCCCCGTGGACAGGCTCAGGGGAAGCCGGCGCTGCCACTGCAGGAGTCAGGCCTGGTGCCTTCTGTAAACTGGGGGCCCACTTTGGGCTTCTCTTTGGAATCCCGTACAACGTGGAGGCCTGGAATTCACGTTGTTTGTTCCTTATGGACAGTTAACAGAGCTTTACAGACGTCCTGACCGTTGAGCTGAAACTCTGGGCTATTCCCTGAACTCAACCACCCCTAGGCAGCGGGCAAAACTGGGTGCCTGGCTTCATCCTCGTCCGAAAGAATGAGCCTCTTTCTCAAGATCAGGCTGGAAGGAGGCCAGGAATTTACTGTTTCCATTTTTCCCAGAGGTGTCCAACTTTCGAGAATCACAGACACAAGGAAACTTCCAAAGAGGTGACCCAGAAAGTTCATCCCTTTCGGCAGTCAAGCGCTACCCCCGCACTTGAACTTGCATTTGCACACATGACACGTGTCCACAGGAGGCCTCCTGCACACACCATCCCGTTCGCCCAAAAGACCAAAGCCCAAAGACCAGGCCCACCTCCTCCCCAGCTAAATTTTGCCTTTCCTTACTAACCACCGAGCACGAGGACGGACGTGTTAGCACAGCAAAGCGTGAGTGTGTTCCATAATTACCCCTTGTTAAAACACGAAACCACACAATGCAGACACAGGGAGATCGGACAATCAAGTCAGCCCTGCGCTTACAGACTCTGTGTTCACCAAACTCCATTTTCCCAGGCCTATCGGTCTTCTAGGACCCTAAAAAGGTTTCTTGACCACCAGGGACGGCACAAGGAGGTTTATATAGCCTGGTCCAAACACCTTGTACTTACTCCAGGGGCATCTCTGGCTGGCCCAGTCGGTGGAGCGTGCGCCTCTTGATTTCAGGATCCTGAGCTTGAGCCCCACACTGTAGGATGTAGGATGTAGGATGTAGAGATTAAACACACACAACTCTATGCCATGGTAAGTAATTCCTCTATGCAGTTGCTGACCCAAAGGGGAATTAAAAAAATACAATAAAATAGAGGTCCACGCGTAAGGAGAAAGTGCTAAGTTGTTTCAGCATTCTGCTGAGTTTTGGGTTGCTGACGGAGGAGAAAACAGCCATTGTTAGGTGCAGAGTAAGGGGCATGAGTTCTCATCGAAGAAGTGAAGAATTTGAACTCCCGTTTTGGCTTTGGGGACAACTGTAGTAAAAAAAGGGAAGAAACTTAACACGTAACTTCAAAAGATAGCAGGGTTTGAGGCGCCTGAGTGGCTCAGCCGGTTACGCATCCGACTCCTGATTTCAGGGTTGTGGGATCGGGCTCTGCAGGGTCTGGTTGGGGTTCTCTCTCTCCCACTCTCTGCCCCTCCCTCTAGTTGCTCTCAGAGTAAATAAATTAAAATCTTTTAAAAACAAGTAAGGAAAAAAAAAAAACCAACAGGATGGAGAGAAAATTTCATCTGCACCCGACATGCACCGCCCTGACCTGCCCCGACAGCATCGCCATTCTGGACCCGGAGCAGGGTGGGCACAGCCTGATGCCTGCAGAGAGCATCTCCCATCATTTCTACCACTGCCTTTGGGAGCGACGTTCCAAGGGCTGGAGTGGGCCCTGCCTGCGGCCTGCAGGCACTGCCAGGGGTCAGAGAAGGTGAGGCCAGCCCCAAGCGGGGCTCCTCGGGAGCCGGAGGGTGGGAGAGCCAGGAAAGGGCACATCTAGAATCCCGTGTGGGTCCCGCTTTGCTGCGGGTGAGATGGAGTTCGGGACAGACAGGGGCTTCCCCAGGCCCTCCCCTGATGAATCCCACGGAGGGCCAGCACCCCCGTGATTGCCTCCGTCACCCAGAGGCACGGAGGTCTCATCCACATAATCCCCGAGCCGCGGTGTGCCGAGCGCCGTGAACCACTTTTCCAAGTCATCCTCCTGCAGAGGGAGCGACCGGAGGGTCTGAACATATGTGGCGGCGCGCAGCCTCTTATTTTTAAGGCATCGTGTGCTATGTTTATACTCCCCCGAAACACTGCCAAGGGAGTCCACGAAGAAAAACAAGTCCGCGGCGGCCTCGGCAACGCGGGCCTCCACGTGTATGAAACAGGCTGTCCGCGCACACCGTCAGCTACCCGGACTCCGAGGCGGGGGTCATAAATGAAGTCACTGCAAAGGATACCAGCACTTTTGTGTGTGTGTGTGTGTGTGTGTTTTTCTTAAAAAGGGCACAAGTGGCTTTTAACTGCCAACGCCACGTTCTTACTCCCCACTACTGTGTACGTGCATGTGCGTGTGCGTGTCACAGCTCAACCTGCAACCTCGTTCTTAGAGAGCAACTCAGAACTCTGCTGGGGAAGAGCCGGCCTTGCTCACGGCCTGGCACGGCCTGGCACGGCAAGTTCTGGAGCCGATCCTGGCTGTGATTATGTGCAGGGCAGTCCTGGAAGAGGGGGACGGAGTGCATCCGTGGGGGCAGAGCCAGCACTGAGGAGAGGAGGAGGACAAAAGGAGAGCGGAAGGATCAAGAAGTTCCTCACAGTCATGAAAAGGCTGATCCCCGGTGTGTGAGCCGGGCCCCCTGGAGAGGAGGTCCCCACCCCAACCTCGCACTTGCGAGGGTCATCCTGGGCTGTGGCTTCATAAGGACACTCCCTCACGGGCAGGGGTGCCAAGGTGAAAGGGGACGGGGAAGGACGTGCAGCCTCCCATCTGTAGAGGCTTTTATCCCTGTGCTAGAAACTTCTGGCCTGTCCAGGAGGCGTGCCCGAGGGGACCTGCAGCCAGCCCCCATTTCCTCCACATTCCCCTTGGCCCTTACAATCCTGAGCTCTCACGGGATTCCCGCGGAGGCGAACAGCCGTGGTATGTATCATTTTATTTTCACTCAAAACATCCTTCCTGGGACCATCCCAACAAGCTGAGCGGACTATTTTCTAACTAAGGCCCTGGCATTGTCTAGGAATGTTTTCAGGACTAAGCAAATTGCTAAAGCAAACATCTTATTTTTATCTGCTAGGCCAGCCAAGCACTGTAACGACATTTCCCCGACAGGACTTCCAGCGGAACTGCCCCCTCTGGTGGACCCAGCTGCTGCGGCCACGCGGGCCAGGGAAAAGGCTCTTGCTCTGGACACGGGGGGGGGGTGGGGCACCCACACGGTCCCTGAGGGTGGTTTCTGCTTCAGGAAGGAGGGAAAGTGGGGGGTGGGGGCCGTTCCTTCTCCTCCCGCTGCCAGCTCCAAGGCACAGGCAAGGTTTGAAACCAACCACCAACTGTCTTCAGCTCTGCTGGAAATGACACACCCAGTCCTTACTGGAAGGACCCAGAACTCGGCCACCAGGTGACAGAGCACAGGCCTTGAAGAGCCAAGCAGGGAGGCCCCAAGTTGGGGCAGGGGAGTGGAGAGCTGTGATGGGCCCACCTGGGTCCCTGCACACATCACTGCCAGGCTATCGGCCCCCACTCAGAATGACAAAGCTGAGGCCCAGAGCAGAGCAAAACCCACTCAAGGTGACGGCGGTGCTGTATGTGGACAGTCACCGGCACCTGGGACAGCACCTCTGCGGGGGCTCATTTCAAGCACAGGACAGAGTACATTTGTTATGCTGTCTGCAAAGGAAAATGCGGGTTGGGGAGGGGGGCCACTGAGGCCCCGAGTCCACACCCCTCACTTCTAGAGAGTTAGAAAGGCCACCCTGGACCGGGGTGGGGAGGGGGCACCGGAGTGGCTTATAAAGGTCACAAATTGTTGCATTTTCTTTAGGCATGATATCTCTACACGGAGTCCTGATCTTTCAGGAATATAAACTGCAGTGTTTACCAAGGCAACGAAATGACGGCGAGGATTCGCTTTAGGACAGCCCGGCGGGACGTGCGGGGGGTGGGGGTGCACACGCAACGAGAGCGGCCGTCGCTGAGTGGCCGAGCGGGCGGACGGCAACGTGGGCGTGCAGGACACAGTTTTCTCTGCTTTTGCAGATTTTGAAATGCGTGTGTGTGTGTGTGTGTGTGTGTTTTAAGCTCCCCTTCTGTAAAATGGGGACGGTGTCCTCTATTCTGCAGAGCTGCCACAGGCATCACAGGCGGAGGCCGGCTCCCCATACACGGGGGGCTGCAGGGGGCATCATCCCTGATGGGGAGCACCGGGCCCCCTGCAGCTTCCTGGGGAGGCCTGGAGGGAGGCCGCATGAGCACAGCTGTGCTCAGGTGATGGTTCTGGGGTCCCACACCATGGCCGGGGCCCCTACAAGGAGGACAGGGGCTCAAAGGTGGCCTCCCAAACCAGCAATGGACCCACCACCGGCCCCGCACAAACCCACGGTGGCTGAAGCAAGAAAAAAACAATGAGCAAGTGATCACATCCTCCTCCTCCTTCCAAAGACATCCGGAAAGCTAATTACGCGGTTTCTCCGAGCACATCTTCATTTCCGATGGGGAACCAGCATGCTGTGTGGCTCTAGTGGGGACAACATCATACTCAGAAAACTCGGATAATTTGTTAATCCGGAGGCCACAAGCCTGCACGTTACACACACCCCACGAGGCTCTTCACGCGCCGATGGGGTGCAAACGTCTGCTCCCAGCCTGGTTTTGGCCTGCGAGGAAGCAGCGAGCGAGGACAGGGCTGTGCGAGCCAGCACCCCACCACCCGCCCCTGTCCCGTGGGCCTTCCCCACTCTGCCGTTTGCTGCGGCAGAACTACCACACTCCTCTCGACGTGCACAAAACCAGGGTGAAAATTCTAGGCCTCTGGCTCGCCGCCAAGAGTTAACAATTAATTGCCACATAAAATTGCTGATTCCTACCAAATGAAGCTCTACGATTTATCAACTCGAGGACGGCGCAAACTCAATAGCGGTTTAAGTCTGTCACCTGAGTTATTGCCGTGTTTGGCATCGGTGACAGCTTTACTGGGAATGAAGTTCGGCAAATTCATTCACGGAGCACAAACTTCCCGAGTAAACCAAGGCAGCACGCGGACCCACTGCAGGCCCCCAGGTCTGTCACCCCGGTTCTCAAGGCCGGACAGTGTGTGGAGTACAAAGTGTCCCAACCCTGGCCTGGGGTGGGGTCCTGGGATGTGCACCTGCAGCAGGGTCACACACCCCCTCCTACAGCATCACTGTGCAGTGCTGCCCTCAGACACCCCAAACTTTAGAGCTCGCTGCAATTTAATATCCATCTCCACCTTCCTACAGGAACCCAGTGAAACCCAGTGATTTAAAATGCATTAAAAAAAAAAAAAATCACCGTCGACTGCTTTTTTATTTCCATCCAGAGCCATGAATTTATCAACAACTTGCATGGTCCAGCAATTAGATGGAGCCCAACTCTGTGAAAGCCACATGTTCTCGACCAGGGGCAGGCCCTGCCACACGTTCAAGGGCAGAAGACACCTTGTGCGAGCGGAAGACTTTGCCTGGGATGCTCACCGCTCAGTTGGCTGCTTTGGTTTTCCTGACCCTCATCCTGTGCGGCTGGGACAGGAGTGGGCTGGTGTTTGCTGAACCTGCATTGGGTGGGGCACGGACAGGTAAGTTTCCTTCTGGTCTATCCATCAGGGGAACAGGCAAACACTTCTTCCAAACTCCCCCAAATTCAGGCTTTGGGTGGGAAACCAACTTTGGGGGCATGCTTGGGAGAGAAGCGCTTCCCCCACCCCCATGCTCGAGGTAAGCACTGGAGGGTCACGGATCCTTCTTCAAAGCATGGGAGCTCAGGGGCACCTGGGTGGCTCAGGTGGTTGAGTGTCTGACTTTTGGTTTCAACTGTTGGTTTTGGCTCAGGTCACGATCTCAGGGTGGTGGAATCCAGCCCCACGATGTGTTCAGCGGAGAAGTCTGCTTGAGAATCTCTTGCTCCCTCTGCCCGTGGCCCGCCCCACACTGCACATTCATGCGGGTGCGCATGTGTGCTCCCTCTCTCTCCCAAATAAACAAAATCTTAAAAAAAAAAAGGTAGAGGTCCAACCCTCAAGGGAGCACCCCAACGTAAACGGAGAACCTGAAACAAAAAGAGAGAAGCCAGTTTTTTGAAAACCAGAGAGGGTATTAGTATATCCAGCTGGCTGATTTCTCCTCATTTCCGGCCACTCCAATGTGTCTTTTGTCACCTTGGACCCCTCCCTGCCCCAGGAGTGAGGAAGTGGGGATGCAGCCTGAGGTCTGTGGTCAAGGTCACAGAAAGACAGAAGAATGAAACCTTTCTGGTTTGGTTACTTAGTTCAAAGCCAGTTTTGTTCTCTTCTTCTTTCTTAGCCAAGTTCTGCATACTTCGGGTTTGAGTTTCACCAGAGTGTCCCTACCTCGCTAGTTTTACTCCTTAATGAAGCAGAGCCATTCTCCAATGATTATCTGAAGGACCGCCCCCAGGTCAGTTCTCTGGCTTCAGGGCCAACGTGGAAGCAGCCTGAGCTGGCAAGCAAATGTCCAGCACCAGCATACACAGCTAGCCCGTCCCGGCTGCTGGGACGGGAACCCGGTCTCCATGTGAGCTGAGCGGTGCTGGTTCACTCAGGACACGGCTTCACAGAACACCCAGAGAGCTCACCAGTTCAGCTGCTGGGGCTGGGGCAGGGGGTAGGGGGGTGGGGTGGGAATCCAGCTCCTGTTAACACAAAGAAAACTCACATGGAAAGCCACTCTCCCCACCATGAGCTAGGATCTGGAATGTTCTTTGACTCAAGGTTCTGACCCTTCCAGAAAGGCCACGCCAGCATCAGAACCCAAAGGGAAGTCCCACGACTGTGGGACTCTGCCTGAGCTCAAAACCCAATAAGGGCGACGAGCCCCGTTGGCATGACAACGCACTATGCTATATATTCAGAGCTTATACGCTTCTCTGCGGGCATAAGAACACTTTTTCTTTTTAAGTTTTTTAACAACCCAGGGGAGGGTCAACAGTTTAATTCAACTTATGCCTGGCTATTAAGTAACTCCAGCAAACGACAGGAGAGGAACCTCGGCCACGAGGCCACTGGTGTCACTGTTCTCCAGAATGCCCCTGGGGGCTGGGGGATGTGGGGCGGGGCAGCGGAGAGGGTGGGGGCATGGATCTGGTTCAAGGATGTGGGAGCAGCGAAACGGGGAGTCCACACCCCTGCGCAGCCAGCCGCCCTCACTTCTATGGGTCTCTGAGCTGGGAACTAAGTGGGGGCCCCAGAGACAGCGGGAAGTCCTGCTGGAGGAGGAGTCCACAGCCGGGCCGGCTGGATCTGGCCAGCCCCGAGGGAAACGGAATCCTCCCAAGGTCTAAGGCTCAGTTAACAAGCGTTCAGTCTCCACAGGGAGAACAGGGATGTTCACTTCCCTCCTTCTAGGTGTTTGGACCCACCCGGCTTGTTACAGAAGGTTGTAAAAAAACGAAACAAAATGGGGTGGGGGGTGTTCTGTCCTGCACCTGACTCTGAGCACTGGGCTGTCCAGCAGTGTGGAGTGAGCTGCCCTCTAGCATGCCACTGCCAACAGCCGAACCCCAGCAGGTGAGGTCAGGTTCTGGAGGCAAGCGAGCGACTGGACGGCAGGACCCACAGCGCAGGCTAAAAACCTTCAGGCCAGAATGCTCCTCCGCCTTCCCAATTGCTCAGTGCACACCTGGTGCTGCGTGGGATCAGGAGAGGAACGGAGGGGCAGGCAGGGCTCCCTGCCTTTGGGGTGCAGTTTTCACAGGGGAGGCAGATGCATGGACAGGCACTAGAAAGCGGACAGGAAATGCAGACAATCTCGGGCGGCACGGCTTCTGTCCCCCTGTCCCTCATCCCTCTGTCCCGCGATACAAGGTCTGAGTGCCGCATGCGTGCTGGGAGGACGGAGCACAAACGCGGAATGTAAAGTTCCAGCTCGGCCGCTGAGCCGGAGAGCGTGCGACCTGCCACCTCCGCCCTCCGCACCTTGGTTCCTTATCCATGAAGGAACTACCAGGATTTCTAAAATATAAGAAGGGTCTGGCATACGGTCACCCTTAGTAACGGCTCACATTACAACTCAGGGGGCCCCAAAGAGACTGCACAACGCCCAGAGGAGGTTAGTGGTGCCTGGGGACAGCACCTGAGGTGGAAAAGCAGAGACTCGCCCCCACGGTCTTGCCAGCTCCCCTGCAGAAGTCTGTAGTAACGGAACATAAGGAGGCCCACTGACTCCCAGAGTCCCCAGACCCAGGGCAGGGGTGAGTCCACGCCAAGGTCTAAGGGAGAGAACCTCACAGCCTCTGTCCAGCAACGAAATAGGGCCACTGCTCAGGGCTGGCCAGAGTCTTGCCCTTCGTCACTTACAAAGACCACAGACGATGGCTTCCGTGTAACCCATAACCTGGTTTAATCATGAGAAAATCATGCGACAAACAGAGGGATGGCTCCACAAAACACACAAATGTGTGCAGATGTCAAAGGCACGAAGGGCTGGCGGAGACAGGCTGAGTATACGCAATGTGGTATCTGGAGGGAATCCGGGGACAGGAGGAAAAAAAAAAAAAGCATCAGATGATCTGTGTAAGAGGTGGGCAATAACGTTAATATTGGTTTCCTGACCGCAACAGATGTACCACGCGAATGTAAAATGCTAGGAATAGGGAACCTGGGCACAGAGTAAATGGGAAGTCCATGCTACTTTCTCAGCTTACCCGTACATCTGAAAGTGTTCTAAAATCAACCAATCTATTTAGAAAGAAGAATTGCTTCTCTAAGTGCCATTTCTCAAACTTCTTGCCACTTCCACACTCAGCCCCTGTAGCTACCAAAACATGGTGTACGTGTCCTAAAACACGGTGTGCTTCAGGGAGGGGTGCCAAGTTGCTTTCCCTGGCCCTGGGCTCTGGGGCCCCACCTCTGTAGCCGCCAAGGGCAGGGTCAGACCCTGGGAGCCACTGAGTTACAGACCCCAGAAGGGTCTGACTGGTGCCCAGTTGGGGCCCCCAAACTCCTTGGTGCGTGTCACTGCCCACTTCCTCCATAGGCATCAGTCCTGCTACTACTACGAACAACCAGGTGTATCTCCTCCCCCAGGCTGGAGGGTCCACAAGAAACTAGAAAGCCAAGTGAGGAGGACGACAGTCTCAAGGTCAGTCCTATCACATGGCAGCAGCTCCCATCCATCCGACTGCAGGGGATCTGAAAAGCTTTAGGGCAGAGGCAGGATCCTGCCCCAGTGACTCCCCTGGCATGTGGACGACAAATCTGTCCTGTCCACAAATGTCCACTGAGCCCCTGTTGGATACAGACGAAAAGCAGAAAAGGACACTGTCCCCCAATTCAAGGATCTGAAATTTCATCTGCATTAAAAGAACAGCAGATATATACAGAGGGAATAGCACATACCAAAGGCATAAGTTATTTTGCACTTTATTATAACCCTAAACCCATTTCCCTCCAAAGAGTAAGTTGTAAATTCTAAGATGCCAAGAAAATGTTATCTACGTTTTGGATAACTAAGGTTTAGCGACTGATGAAAAGAAGAGTACTTCCTCCTAAAGACAGGCTACAGGTTTCCACGGAGCATGAAGCACAGGGAGCAGCCAATCCACGGAAGGGTCCGTAATGCCCCTGCAGGCAGCACTGCGGATACGCGGAGGACAGGCCCCGACAGCGTCGACGCCCTGGCAGACTCCTGTCCTGGTTCCTCGCACAGAGGCTGAGCTGGATTATTACCAGCGGCTGCCACAGAGAGGGGTTTCTGAGCCGCTGCTGTTGGACCCCGAGTGCTGGGCCCTTAAGAGGAAATGTGGGACTAGGAGGGTTTAGAACGTGTTTACTGCACCCCCAACTCCCTCATACCTTGGAAGCCAGGCTCACGTGGCCCAGCAAGGTCGGGGCCCTGGCGTCTCCAACTGGGTTGCTTTGCTGGTCCCTGCGACATCCAGGCCCTCCTTGGCAAACACCAGCAAAAAAAATGTCTCCCTCTGCACGAGGCCTACGGTCTCCTGTGGACCCCAATGCCTGACCGTACAGAACTCAATTCTGTCTCTCTGATCCCCCAGCTCCTGATCAGGGAGACCAGCCCCCAGAATGAAATGCAGGGATGGCCACGAAGGGTCCGGACAGAGCAGGTGCCTGCCGTCCTCCCAACAAACGGCCCCAGGATCGGGCCGTGACCAGCCACCAGCTCCCAGCCATCCAGGCCCTTCTGCCGACAACACCTACTCTGCGCGGCAGCAACACCAAGGTGCTGGGTGGCATTCAACTCCGAAATCAGAATGGGGAAAGTCTAATCTATACAACACCCTGAACAATGAGCTTTGCCCAGCATGCCCGTGCTCAAAGTTTCCGTTTAGGTAAGTTTATTTTCCAGCACAAAATTCCTAAGCCCGGACACGGTCCCCTTCTGTTTGTTTTGCTATTTAATCAGGAAATGGGAGACTCTGCGGACCAAACCCCTTTTATGACAGAGGTTCTCAGAAGAGAATCCTTTGTCATTTGCCTTCTTCTGACAACCCCCAGCCCGGTTGCATATAAACCAGAGGCGGAGTATCTCCTTTATTACAGCATGTGCGCGCACACACACACACACACACGCACGCACACATGCACACACACACAAAGGAACTGCGTAACACAGAAAGATGGAAAGTTACTTTCTCTAAATAAAACTATGTGGACTTTAGTGGACAATAAGGTATCGATATTGATTCATTAACTGTAACAAATATATTCATGGAGGATATAAACAATAGGGAAAACTGGGTGCAGAGCATACTGGAATGAACCTCTGTATTATCTTCTCAATTTTTCCATAAATCTAAATCTGTTCTAAAATGTAAATGTAAAATATATGAAAAAAATGTAAATGCTAGGGGAAACATGACCGCTGTTCCCAAAGCTGCGTTCCCGTAAAGAACAGGTCCCCTGATGCTGGTAAGGGGCTGGTCCCACCCTTTGCTCTGTGTTTGAGCCATCTTCCAACAGCATCGAGAGGTTTCTGTGGGCCTACGTCGGCCTACGCCCAGGATGGCACCCGCCTCCGCTGAGGGGTGGACAGGCCGCACAGCGGCGGTCAGGCTCATGAAGCCCAGGTGAGGGGGCCTGGGGTGGGGGGCCCTCCATAGACCTGAGGGCTTGCTGAAGGCGGCCACCAGACTAGCGGGCCAACCAAGGCTTCAGGGCATGAATGGAAACACAAGGATCTAAGCGCAGAACAGCACGGACGGAGGAAGTGGTAAAGGCCGCGAACAAATCGGTCATTTGTGCAGTGAGCGTGAGCTGATGTGGAACAGGAAATTAATCCAGCATGCTCAAGAGTCGCAGTCCGATTCTTGGAACCAGGCAGGGGGGAACCCACCCCAGAAGTGAAGTAAGACCAGAAACAGGGCAGTAAAAACTCACGAGACTCAAATTAAAACAGAGGTAATGGCCAGGACCGCGGGCCAGGGAGCCGAGGATGGAGCCAGCAGCCAGGCTCTAAAGAGCTCTTCGAGAAGCAAGGCTCACTAGAGCCAGGAGGGAAAGAATGGCAAATAAAATCTGTGACAGATTACACGATAAATCTCCGAAACCAGAGCGAACAGTCCAATATTTTTCCAATAACTTTTCCTTCAACAACAAAACGATCAGCAAAAATCTACTTCGTAGATACCCAGAAATGGATAGCCCGCTGCCAAACGCTTCCCAAACAGATAGACACCACACCTTTGCAAAGATGTCTACCAAATGCTGTGCCTTCAGAAACACAGAGAACGAGCAGGAAGCAGAGTCTGGCAATGCTTACGGAGGAAGATGAGCCAAAGCGGTCGGCTGCAAACAGATGCAGAAGTCTGCGCATTTGGCGGGAGACAAGAGGTCAGGACGGGCACCTCCCCTCCACGCTTGGAGGGTGGTCGGCTATATTCTCTGAGAATATAGGTGGTCGGCCTGAAATGTCCAACCTCCTCAGGGCCTGGCCAGATATGCGACCCCAGAACAGAAGTCAACTGGCCAGGGGTGGGGGCTGGGAGGACGTCAGAAGCAAAGTCAGATACGAATTTCCAAATCCACTGCACACTAGCCTTCCAATTCCACTCCTTGTGGTATGTAAGGGAGAGCCGTCCCCCCATTCCATCCCCCTCCGGCTGCCAAAGGGAGCTGCTGGTACCCCAAGTGACTGTCTCTAGAGGGGACACAACAGAGCAGACCACTGGGCGGCAGGGGTCGCTCCCACCTGGACTTCCAGGGTCTGAGAATGCCAATCAATAATAATAATTAAAAAAGCCAGTCTTGGATTCAGTAGGTCCTCCTGGACATGTGCTTTGGGGCTAATTATCTCACAAGCAAGGCCCCAAATCATTAACAAAAACACTGATTACAGTTTTGGCAATCATTCCTTAAGCCACTACTTAGACTGCCGGATGCACTAGAGAGATACGGCAGAATGGCAAGCAGCTGAGATCCCACCTCCAGAGCCCGAGAACACTGCGTCAGCAAGAGAACGCAGCCCTGGCGGTTCCAGAGGGGCTGGCCCAGTCCTCACATGCAAACCCTGACACAGAAACCATCCTGAGGCTTCCTTCCAGGTTCTGCGATTCCAGGGGCCACCGTGTAAATTTCCTGGTGAGTTTTTCTTCCTAATCTCTATGCTGGTGGTGTCCACGGAGCAGCGCAGAAGCATTTGATTCTTCAACAGCTCCCACACCTCTTTCAGACGGGCTCTTTACATAAAATGAACTTATTAATGGGATCAGAAACCATTATTTTATGTGGCAAACAATTTTCCGTGGTAAATCAGATCCATACATTGGCTCCTCAATATTATGGCTAAGATAGGTTTTCCTAGAAGAAAAATAAAAATTACGTATCTTTGAGAATATAGGTCCATTGCGGTTGTCCTACACAAGGCTAAGAAGCTGGGCTTGCTGCTGCGGCACAGGGGGCCACAGGTGGCCGGGACATGGAGTTGAGCTGAGGTCAACTCTGTGCAGCCAGCACCAAGCACCCGCGCTGGAGGCTGTGCTCACTCCCCCATGGTTATACATGTAGAAACAGCCTCTGGAGCTTTCAGGGACCTGCCTGAGGGATCGGGATTCCAGCCGGAGTCTCCTGGACCCCAGTCCTCAAACTTGTCCAACACCCCAGGATGCTGAGGACCCCACGAGCTACTTGAGGCTTCCTCAAGGCTGGCACTGTGGGCATTTGGCCGGGGAATTCTTTATGGGCGGGGGGAGAGTTGCTGATCTGTGCCTCGTGGGCTACACAGTGTCCCTGGCCTCCGCCCATTAGATGCCAGCAGCACCCCCCACCCAAATGTAACAAAAAATGTCTCCAGGCCTTCCACAATTCCCATTACTCGGGGTTGGTGGTGGTGGGGCGGTTGTTTGCAAAATCCTGGGGGGAGAGCTGCGGGAGACCCTGGCGCCAGTCCTTCTCACCAGGGCATAGGACAACAGTTAGCAGGCAACATGGAGACTGATGCCTGACGCTCAGTTCACATGTAGCCAGAAGGACCAGACTTTCCCACCAAGCAGAAGTCTGGTCTAGTCCTTTCAGCCAGGACCTCTCAGGACAAGGTGGAATGAGCCCCCTAGAGTCTGAGAACCTCTTAGGACCATGGATGTGCAAAGCACCACCAACCACAGGCCCTTGGCATTAGACTGGTAGGGATGTGGGGCCAGGATGGCACCCAGCTAGAAATAAGGGACCTTCTCCTAATTATCACTGTTTTTAGGCAAAAGAAAATTTTAGCCTGATCATCATTTGGCCTTAAAATGCATTACATAAAAATCCACATGTGTATTTTTAATGTCAGTGGTCTAGTGATGTCTACTATTCTGACAAACTTCTCACCGAGGTGATGAGCTTTCTTTCCAATAGTTACCGGAAAACAAGTTCAGCACTGTTCATAGTCTGTGAGATCCTGCTTTGTCCCAGACTGAGGAAAAGGACATCTCTTCTGCTGGTGATTCTGGAGCCTGTAAGCATCCTGGGATCAGCCTGTGCCCGCTGTCATGGGACAGTGGGCAAGGAGCTGGGGCTGGTGTCTGGGGTACGGTCTTGAGGCGATGTCCACCATCTATCTGGGAGACCAAGCCTCGATTCACAGGGGCCACCTGTGAATCCTGCAAAAGGGAGCTAGGAATGTAACAGCTCCCCTAAACATTTTCCCTCATGACGGGTCACTACGAATCTTAAGGAAAAGGGCCATTTGGCCAATAGTTTAAATCCATGTACCTCATGGTAGATGCTTTTCTATCCCTGAAAATAAGGCACACACCTCAGGCTTCAGTTTTCTCACCTAGAAAACAACCAGGGGCTTCCAGAAGCTTCCTTGCAACCTCACGTTGCGACCTTTCAAGCCTGAGGGCCACGTCATAGTTCTGAATCTTAGAGAAATACACCAAGAGCTAGAAGAACAAGCTTAAGGCACCATTTCTTTTTATTTCCAGACAATTTCTTGAGATAATATTCTGTATAACTCAGAGTCAAAAGTTGTTCTTCTTGGGGGGAGGGAGGGTGGCACATGAGAGAGTTTTGCAGTTTTAGGCTGTAATTGTCACAGACCAAAGCAGCTGAAGCTGACCCCACAAACACACCAGAGGCCAGCAGAGCCGCGTGGTTCCGCTCCAAACATGGTGTTCCGCGCAGAACGTGGTAGAACCACCAAGAAGACAAGGGGCTCCGAACAAACCATCAGCCAGAAGCGATTTGGGGTCTTGCTAACAATGACCCAGCAAGTGGCCTAAAGCCCACGGTGAGCTCTGCCCTCTGGACACCCATGCAGTAGGACCAACCCAGCGTGCACAGTGAAACGCGGCAGTTGTCCCTTCCCGTCCTCCGGGGAACTCCCACTCCTCGAAGCAGGGGCACAGCCCCCGGCCCTGGCCCTTCCAGGTATGGACTGGCTTGTGCGTCTGTCAGCCAGTGGCTCTTCCCCGTCGGCTGCTCGGGGCCCAGGCAGGGGGGTCACCAGGTGGGCTGTCACAGCCACACTCGCGGTGCTGCCCAAACCGGACACGCCTCTCAGCCGGGGGTGGTCCAAGGTGACGGAGTCCCAAATGCTCTTCAGCAGGAGGACGGGCAAACTGAAGCAGACCCAGACAACGGGACATTTCAGAGCAGCGGAAAACACTCAACCACGTTCACACAGAACACAGATGACTCCACCCAGCGCCAGACACAAAAGTCACAAACAGGAGGTTTCCATTTTTAAGTGAAAAACAGGCAAAGGTAACCTAAGGGAAGTCCAAATCGTAGCTTTGAGGAGGGGGATGGAGGGCGGGAGGGTCCAAGCCTGCCCTGGGGGGACCCACAGTGCATTTGCTGCGTGAACTCATCATGCTGTGCGCTGTTCTGTCTGTCTATTCTATTTTCATTAAAAAATTTATGTAAAGATTTTATTTATTTATTTGACAGACAGATCACAAGTAGGCAGAGAGGCAGGCAGAGAGAGGAGGAAGCAGGCTCCCTGCTGAGCAGAGAGCCCGATGCGGGGCTTGATCCCAGGACCCTGGGATCACGACCTGAGCCAATGGCAGCGGATTTAACCCACTGCGCCACCCAGGTGCCTGATTTTCATTAAAATTTTAGAAGATGAATAAAGCAGCCCAAGTCTCCAGCCCCTCATTCCAGAGACCCCCTCCTTCCCTGGGATAATTTCCTTCGCGCTTTCTTTGCAAGCGCCAGCTCCCCCGTCCTCTAGACACCATCCCCCAACACTGGAGGCGGCACCCACTGCTGGACCACGTCCCAGCCCCTCACCCCCACGCCAGCCCAGACCTACAAAGAACCTGAGCACGTGTGTCCTCGACTCCAACATGACATGACAGGCCATGCCACGCCCGCTCATGAGGGCCCACAGTGTGTGTGTGGCCTCTGGGGAACACAGTACAGAGAGCAGGACTCTTGGGTTCCACCAAGAACAGCTTCACCCAGCCCGAGAGTCGGCCCCTCATCCTGGTATGGAAGGTCTGGGAGGCTCAGTCCTGAGCCAGATGGCCACCCTCTCTCTGCTCCTTTTCCTGGGAACTCGACACACTGCCCTTCCTTGCCCCTCCATTCACCCCTCCTTCCAGCACCTTCTGAACCTCCGCAGAAGAAACACATGGAGCGGAGAGGCAGAGCCTGACCACACAGGGCATGAGCTCACCTCCACAGGCCCTCCCGCCCATGGGACCTCAACGACCCATCTGGCACAGAGGAACCTCCCAAAACCGAAAGCCAGCCAGGTCAGCCCTGCCTCGAGCCAGCGAGAGAAGAAGAGAAACGGGGCTGTAGCCAGGGTTACGAGTTTTGCATCCACGCTGGCCAGAGGCTGCTCATTTCTCAGGAACTGCCTACGGATTTCCAGATTTCTTCCCAGGAGAGTCAGAACCGTCCAGAAAGGTTTCTTCCTTCCCAGACCCTCTCTTCATCCTTTCCCCTTTAAACTGCCACTTCTGCCAAGAATCATCTGTCTTGCTGCTTCCTGCTGCTCCATTAATTACAATAACAAGAAATAACCCCGCGCTGATGTCACCCAAACTTTTACTTCCTCTACTGAACGAAGAACAGGTCAGCCCAGCGGCTGAGGCCAGCTGCGTCACGGCTCCATTTTGGAAAGAAAAAAAAAAAAAAGAACAACCCAGGGCTGTTGCACTCCACGAAAGCCTTCAATGTTTACAGAGGCACTCACCCCAAAGGTTTTATAAGCTAAATAAAAATAAAGTGTGTGTCAGGCCCTGCTACCACCAAAATGTAGCTATTGTAAGGGGGAAAACAAGCCATCGATTGTGAAAAGGCTCTGAGCGTAGGTTTATATGCATAAAGAAAAGCCACATTTTCAAGACGCACGTTAATGAGCTGGAGGGCGTAAAGTATACCCAGTGTTTCCAGCACGTGCAGGCCGAGTTGAGGTTAGAACTGGTTGTTTCTGGCCTCTGCGGGGATACCGAGGCACCCGCGGGTGACCACAGGTCAGTGGGAAAGGAGAGGGACAGACGCGGAGCCGGTGTAGGAAGCACCACCTGCCAGGGGCTCCGAGCTCCACGGGACCGCAGGACAGTTCCTCGTCCCCTTCACAAGGCCCAGCGGGCAACACTGTGGGCACCTGAATTTTCAGAAGGGTTCGAAGAATCGAGTTGTGTCCCGCGACACACGGGGAGTCAAGTTCTGTGCTTGGGATTTCCGACAAGGGCGGCTCTCGGGGGACCAACGGGAGCCTCTCTGGAAGGAAGGGGGCCCGGGCTCGCTGCAGACATCCCAGGCTTCCATTCCTCTGCACCCTGTGTCCAGCCCTGGTCACCCTCAGTCCCAGGGGGCCACCACCTGGAGCCTCTTCTGGGTCCTCAACACTTGGCATCAAGGTTTCCTTGGGTGACCGTTTCCAGGGCCAAGTCTGCACCTGGACCCAGGGGCCAGCCCGGTGGACAGCGGCCCTGATGCCACGTGTTCCCCAGCCCACAGGGGAAGACACGCTCAGACCTCAGCACAACTCCCGCAAGAGAAAAAGAAACAAGCTTCCTTGTGGGAGGCCACGTGTGGGCTTGGGTAGTAAGAGCAGTCAAGGAAGCTTCTAGAAATCATTTTTCTTTTTCTCTCTCTTTCTTTCAAGATTTTATTTATTTATTTGACAGAGACACAGCGAGAGAGGAAACACGAGCACGGGGAGTGGGAGAGAGAGAAGCAGGCTTCCTGCCGAGCAGGGAGCCCATGTGGGGCTCAATCCCAGGACTCTGGGATCACAAACTGAGCTGAAGGCAGATGCCCAATGACTGAGCCACCCAGGTGCCCCTAGAAATCATTTCTTACTGCAATAATGATTGGGCCCAAATACTGCCCAAGATTTTGGCGGGGTGGGGGGGGCGTGCGCGCAAGGGGGAGTGGTCCTTGGTCTGCAAGTGGCCAGGTCTTATCAATTATTTGCAGCGGAACCCTGATGTGTTCCCGAGGACACCCCATTGCCCGGAGCTAGATGTTCTGTGGCCACCCTAAGATATTTCCCACTTCCACAACTATATTAACCCTATCCTGGCCAGGTCCTGACAAGCTCTAGCAGGGTCGATTCCAAGAACCCGGGAAAGTGTTCAGGAGACACAAAGGCAGGACAATGCGTTCCTCCTGGGGGCAGCACCAGTGTTCATCCAGGAGGGAGAACCCAGGAGCATTTATTCAGATACCCTGGGGGACCAGTGTCTCCCCCACAACTTAAATCTGACCCCTCCCAATGAGAATGTTCTTTCTTTCTTGAACTCTGTTTTCCCCACCATGGATCACGGCCAGAACATTTCTTCTAAGCCAATCAACAAACTGGGGGAAAAAGCACCCCAAGCTCTAGCCCTTGGTGAGTCTGAGTTTCTCCACCGTCCACAGGGAGTTTGAAAGCTGGGGGTGGGGTTGGCTGGGTGGCCTGGTCGCTAGTGGGCAGAGGACCTGCGTGCACAGGACTGGCCACTGCGGCGTGTGCGGCCAGCCATCCCTCTCAGCACATGGCACTCCTCCCACATCCGGGAGGAGGAGCACTGGAGAATATTCTTAACTGATCAGCTTATCTGCCTGCTGGACCCCCTTCCAAACCTGGGGTGCAGCCCTTCAGGGTCAAGGACACGGTGCCTTTCAGACCCTCCTCCGACAGTTGAAGACAAACAAAGAGTGGGCTGGTTTCAGTAAGATCTGAAGAAACAATGGGGAAAGACCGTTTTGCAACGGGCCATTATATTTAGAAAATCAGATCAAGTCCTGGCTCCAAACAGAAGGGCGGACCCCATACTAGCATATGCCATTAATTATTAATTCTCCTGTAATGTCCCAATAAGAACCAAATGGCCCATTCCCAGAGGAAAACTTATTCTCATGACAAAAGATGACCAAAATATTTATAATGGTCGTTAATTTGAATAGAATCAGTTCCAAAATTAGGACAGCTATTTCAATGGGGAGTTTATTGACAAGGCATTTTCTCAGACGGAGGGCAGGGAGACCGAGTTAGAAACCATAGGCCTCTCTCCTGTGATGGAAACCACTTCCAGTATTAAGCACTCCGTGGAGAAGTACTTGCTTCTAGTCCTTCCCTTTGATTTTCAATGTTTGGGACAGAATTTTAAAAATTCCTATGACCGTGGTTAAATGCTTCCCTGATACTGTACCTGAGCGTTTGAGGGATCCTGTCAAATATGATGTTCTTCCAAGTTAACTCTGCTGTGTACTTATGCATTTAATATCACAGCTTACTGCAAAGCGCACGAATCATTTTAACAGACTGTGAATTTAACTACCATGAAGGCATTTTATACTCTGCTTAACTTCTCAAAGGGGCCCGTATTTTTTGGAGCAGATAAATCAAGTTTCTACACAGCTCTACTTATGGGAACAGCAGTCACACTTCCAAAGAGAAATCCCCCCGCCCCAGACCCCACGGCTGGTTGGCTTCGGAGACAGGCACGCATTCATCTACACCCTCAACCAAGAAGTCCCCCACTCTGGCACCTGCCTCCCCACTCTCTGACCAGGGACGGGCAAGCCAACAGCACATCTGTGCCAGGGCTGGTGTGGGGAAGTGATAGGCTCCCTTCCTGCCCCTCGTCCTTGCTCCCCCGACCTCTCTGCAAGGACAGGGACTGACCACTGTTGACTCGGGAACACTGCTAACACCACAGGAGCCGACATCTGTCCTATGTTGACTGTCCTCATTAGAAACTCGATCTCCTATGATCTTTCCTAAAATGAACTCTGCTCCAATGCCAAAAAGGTCTCCAGATGCACACATTTAAAAAAAAAAAAAAAAAACAACAACCAAACCACACAGTGGGAAAAAGAAGAAATCCATGCCCATAGCAGCTGAAGTCATAAATTATTTACTGGATCGAGGGAACCCTAGCCATGGGCCATCTGGAAAGGCCAGACTTGGGTCTCATGCCGTGCCCCAAAGGTCAACATGGGGGAGGCTCTGCTGGCCAGAGAGAAGCCAAAAGCAACGGCCTCCGGATTCTGGGACACGGGAGCACACTTCTGTGTGAAGACTATTCACAAATGTATCCACCCACAGATAAATCCCCAACACTGGCCATGCCAGGTCCATATCCAGACACGGTGTATTAGGAAGATACACAGAATCACGTACAAGATGACTTAATGGAAAGGAAAGGAGACTGGGCCCTTAAGGATGGGAATGCTCAATGAGAGAGACAGGTCCAAGAGGCACAAGACAGAGCAGCCAGTCTGCAGAGGCACCTGCTGGCCGAAGCAGCAGCAATCTGGGTATCGACGCGTGTAGTGGCGGTAACGGGATCTAACCCACGGAGAGAAGGAAGGGCCCCGGCGTCTTCATCAAGACTTGCATGTGATACACCAAGGGAAAGGGGAAGCTTCTCGTTAACAGTGGGAAACGCACGAACAAATGCGCGCGGCAGAAGGGACGGAGACGGGGAATGGCCAACTGGCCGCCATGGTAATAACGGACTCAGGCGAGAGTTAGGAGCGGATGTCAGGACCGGGGGTGGCAGAGTTTTAAAACCAGCAGCACCTTTACACGGTTTCCAGCCCCCCCGCCCCCCGCGGCACTCTTGTTAATTACGGCCGGGCAAACAGACACGCCGGCAGACCCAGTGAGTCAAGTTCCCGTCGCCAGCAGCGGGAGAGACTGGCGTCACTCGGGGCCCCCGCCAGGAAGCACGGAGGAAAGGTGCCCACTGCCGAGAACGCCTGCCAGGCACGCATCGCTTGAATCTCGTCAGGAGAAAACCTGAAGCAAACCCGCGTGGAGGGCTCCGTCTATAAACTAACTGGTCGGTTCTCCATGCAACGATGTGGGGAAGAGGACCAAGGACGCGGGGCACTCGAACTTCCTTTGGCGATGACAGAGGCTATTGGGACAGCGGGCAAGATCTAGCAACGAGACACTACGATTACCCACGGGAATTCCCCCATTCAGACACCTGTGCTGATACTTAGGAAAAACTTTTTAAATCTTTAAATACTTTCCTGTTTGCATATTTGCAAGTCATTCTCATAAGGTTTAGGGGAAAAAAAACCCCAAAAAACAAAACTCCAGTGCCAGTGTGTCTGTGTGAGAGAACACAGCAGACGTGGGAAAGTATCATTCAGGGAGGTTAGGGGGATGGGTAATTGGAAATTCTTGGACACCCATTCTTACCCCTTTTCTGGAAGCCTGAAATTACATCCAATAAAAAGTTTACATCAGGGATGCCTGGGTGGCTCAGTGGGTTAAGCCTCTGCCTTTGGTTCAGGTCATGATCCCAAGGTCCTGGGATCGAGCCCCGCATCGGGCTCTCTGCTCAGCAGGGAGCCTGCTTCCCCTTCTTTCTCTGCCTGCCTCTCTGCCTGCTTGTGATCTCTGTCAAATAAATAAATAAAATCTTAAAAAAAAAAGAAGTTTACATCAATGTTTTCCCCACAGGACCTAAATTACCGCGATGTGATTTTACTGCTGTCGAAGATAAACTACCAAAAATAAAGAAGGATTCACAGCATGTCTGGGGCTTTAGGCAGAAGGACAGGTGCGGACAGAGAGAACAAGGACCCCCCAGTTTTGGTGATGAGCGAAGACAAAGCCAAGAGAGGCCTCCCTGCTCTGCCGTCTGTAGACTGGGGTCCAGCAGCCCCAAAGGAGCCGCGGTGTTCTGAGAAAGGCCTGAAGAGATCATCAGCCAGAAAGGGCTCCCCATCTCCTGAGCGTCTCCCTTCCTTCGGTCTGAGCTGGGGAGCTGGCCCATCCCCCACGCAGACGGAGAAACAGCTGAACCCTGGGCCACATCTCTGGCGGGAAGGTGGCATGGGAGGCCGTAGCCTTTGGGCTGCTGGAGTGTGGGCCAGACAGAGAGCGGACATGCGGAGGATGGAACCCTCAAGACGTCACCGACCCTCCGCTCAAACACCACTTCTCCCCCACATTTCCATGGGGCCCCCAGGGAATGCCAGTAGCACTCGGGTCCCAAAACTGAGCAGGCCCTCCCCCACCAGGGGCCCAAGGGTCTCCCTCTCTCCCCAGGGCATCAGTTCATAGGTCCAGGGCAATCATAACTTTTAAAACTCCCAAGTTCCTCAGAGGCAACTGACAGCCCCCTCCCCCCCGCCTTAAACGCAGCCCAAATGCTCATTCTCCGGTGAAGAGATTAGACTGTAGATTCCCCAAAAAACGTTTTCTGTAACTAACCTCAGTGTTCCATTATTCAATTGATCCTTTTAAAAATTTTATACACCTCTTGCCTCAGGTAACATTTTCAGCTAATTGTGCCTCTCCCCCCTTGTGACCAAACAGCAGTGGCTAGGCCAGGCAATTCTGGGCACTCTAGCCCAATTCTTCACCAGTTTTCAAAGGGACAAGGCCTGTGCTCGCTTCGGCATTACCTTCCACTCGTCAGGTTCTTGCTGCTAGAAAGTCTGGCTCCAAAGCTACTTCTCCAAGGACAGGGCTTCCAGAAAGTCAGATCTGAGGGTTCCTTCCCCTGAGCCAGACGGGATGGTGTCTGGCTGGGACACAGGGGAGGGAAGGAACATCTCTGCTGTAAAGACACACCAGAGGGCAGGGGTCCCTCCGTCATCTCTGCATCCCACCACTTGAAGCTCAACACCGTTAGATGTCCACTGGATAGCTACAGGTAGCACTGAATACGGCTGGACGATTATCCTACCCCGAAACTGAAGGTGTCCCTCTGACACCAAAACCAGGGATGGAAGACTAGGGGTGTTGGCACACATTCCCAACATACCTTCCCAAACTGAAGACAGCACAGACACATTGCTCAGAAAACCCTCACAATGCAGCTTTGGGATCCAAGGAGTTTCCCCAACGTGCCAGTGGGAACTTTGGCTGCACAGCGAAGCCCTGGGTCCTGCACCAGGGACGCCAGCAGGTGGTCACAGGCCACGCATCTGGCCTCACACTCTTACCCTTGAGTGAGGACCAGCTCTCTAGAGCTCAGTTTCTCTCTCTGTTTCCCACTCAGTTTCTCTCTCTGAAGCTCAGTTTCCCCATGTGCGGAAGACGACGACAACAAGACACACTTCACCAAGCCCACCCTAACCAAACCACCACTTGGGTGGCAGAAGACGACAGGGCACTCAAGGTCCTCTGCCCTGTATCCTGCACTGAACAAGGAGCCCAGCCCACGAGAGGCGACTTGTGAGCATACCCTTTCTCTGCGGGTCCCCTGGCCCAGGGTGCTGGGGCCAGAGGCACAGGGGAGGCCAGTCCAGCCATCCTCCTGTTTGGAGCCCACAGCAGCCACAAGGAAAGGGGACTTGCGAGTAAGACTTGGCCGAGAGGAAGATGCTCTGGAGGCCACTGCCCATCCCGGGAGGGCCCCCCCTCTTGGTGGAGGTCCTCCTATCCTGTTGGCACCGACCCCACAGCCTCTCTTCTCCAAGGAAGGAGGCTGCTGGGAGTGGTTCCTGAGGGCACCTCCCCAGCCCCAAGACCTGCACAAATTCTTGACAGTGGCTCAGCCCATGCACAATTTTCTTGGCCAGTGACGTTCTCAAAAGTGCCCACAACCCTCTCCCTGCCATCCTCTGCCTTCTGGCAGAGAGGGTGGGCCTGGCAAACCCAGGCCAGGCCCTGGCCCCACCTAGGAAGCAGCCCCATCACGCCCCCCTCCCACCTTCACCCCCCTCCCTTCCTTGCCTTGTTGCCAGACCAGGGCTCCTTCCTTCCAAGGTGCCTCGTGATCCCAAGAAACATCTCCCCGAGGCTGACCTCAGCACAGCCCTGCAGGTGCTGACTTCTCCACCTGTTACTGCCCGTGATGGACACACCAGCCCGGAGAGTTCTGCCTCCGCCACGTCAGCAAATCTTTGCCAAAGTGCACTTCCCTTGAACATTCCCCCAGCTCTATGCAAACAAAGCCCTCTCCTTAGCAACAGCTCACCGGGCAAAACGCAAAGACAACCCAGCCTGGAGCTGCTCCAGCATCCTGGGTCTCTGCTCAGGAGCCCACCCCCCAACCCCCGGACCACGGTAGCAAAGACCTGCTAGCCCCACCCCCACTGCCCAGCCTGCGATGCGAAGTCATCGGGAGCAAACACGAGGCAGACTGCAAACAGCTGTCGAGCTCCAAGATAAAGTTTTATTTTAGTGGCTAAGGGAGAAAGTGGAGAAAAGGCGCCAACATTTTTACTAACAGCATAATTATATCAGGGAAAGCTCGCTCCTCTAAGATTCCCACGCTGCCCCGACAGCGATTTCAGCTGCTGGAAAGATGGTAGACAAAGTCATTACGGCCCGAACCTGGCTCTTCCCACATGTGCCTGCCTCTCTTTAATGACAACGGCAGAGGCGATGGGGACATATGGTGAGGGGGGCTACCCCCGTGTGCACCAGCTGGGACAGGAAAGTGCTCGGTAAGGATTTCGACCTTTTCAAGATCCCAATAACCAGAGACCATTTCATCTAAGAGTCCAGGCAGAGCTGGTAGCTCTCCCTCCAAACCTCGGGGTCAAGAGCATCTGATGGACTCCGGGGCGCACATCAGCTCCCGGTGGCTTCAAAGCGTCCACCTCCCCGACCTACAGCACAGATCTGCTGGCAACAGAAGAAACTCTACTACAAGGGTCCCCACAGCGGTCGGTCTCCTGGTTTCCGGCTGCCCCTTTCTGAGCCGTTTTGCAGACACACCTAAGCACTGGGCTGGGCTCTTTTTCTAGAGCTGAAATCTGACCCTATCACATCGGTCCTTGAGTCTCTTCAAATGGCTTCCATCGCCTTGATGGTTAAAGGCAGGAGGCAGCAGGACAGCCAAGGGCTCACAGCCCCTGCTTCCCCGGCTGCAGCCAGGCCACTCTGGCTGGGACTCTGGGGGGTCCGGGGGCTCTGCAGGAGCCACTCCCTCGGGCTTGTCCTCCCGGCTGGCCACCCCCGTCCCCTGAGTGCGCGTGCGCAAACACACACACACACACACACACACACACACACATACACACACACACACACACACACTTTTTCAATGAGCGAACAACAAAGTCTAATGAGAGCTGGTGGGCCAGCCCTCACCTGAACCCCGAGAAGGTGGGCCCAGGCAGTTCCTTTTTGAGGACAGAAGCATCTGTGAGGGCCCGTGGGCCCTTCCAACACAGATCAAAAGAAATAAGGAACCCCCAGCCATGGAGCCTCCATTCATGACAGGGACGTGCTGCTGGGCCACAAAGCAGCCGTCCGTCTGCGAGAAGAGCCCAAGCCACGTCGTGCCGTACCTTCATCGGCCCCGGCCCCGGCCGGACACCCTGCATCCCCTCCGCCTACTTTCCTCTGAAGTCGTTGTCTGACCCACCAGGGAGAGCCCGCTCTAGGCGGGTCTCAGACAACAGAGGTGTTGGGGTCCAGGAGACCTCAGGCCGCTTCCCTCAGACGTCTGCACCTCGCAGCAGCCCTGCAGGCCAGGCCAGGCAGGACACACGTGGTCTGACTCACGGTTGGGCAAATCGGGTTATTCTTAAAATTCTTTAGGTTTAAAGAGAACTATGTGCGTCCATCGCCCCTCCCAGTTCTGCCCTCTGGAACGACCTGCCTCCCTCCTCGGCCAAGAGCTGCTCTGCGGGCAGGTGCTCTTCCTCCCCACTCAGCAGCCCTGGGCCCCCAGAGGCCCTCCCCTCTCCCTCCCCCTCCACTGGGCTTCTGGGGGCTCTTGAGAGGTCGAAGCACAGCTGACCCCCGGCTCTGGAACCTGAGTCCTCATACAGAACTCAGGTTCAGCCCACTGAACCCACGGCCCGTTCGCCTTCTGCCCCACGGGCCGGCGGCACGAACTCCTGTCCTAACATGATCTGCACCTGCCGTGGGGCAAGACGCAGCCGAGTCTCTCAGGAAGTTCCCAGGACGGGGGGAGCATCGGTCAGGAGGAGTATCAGGAGGAGTAACAAAGGAACCGAGAGAAGCGGAACAGAAAGTTGGTGAAGGTGCGGCTGCTGTGTGGGCTACTGAAAGGGGGGATGGGTAAGGAAAGGGGGAGGGCGGGCTTGCCTAGGTGAGTGGTGGCAGATTAAAATCCAGGACCCAGAAGGAAGAGTTAAAATACGCCAACCATGTATCTTTGCCACTCAGCAAAGTCCCGTCCGGTGACCGGGGTAACCAGGTCAGCTCCTGCTCTGCCGGCGAGCGCTCGCCCCTCAACCTGCTCCGGGAGCCGCCGGGTCGGAGCGCGGCTCATCAGGCCGCTCGGGAATGAGCCTAAACCGCCCAGAAAACCTCAGGACTCAGTCTCTGCTGCCCACTCCGTTCTCAACTGCACAGAATGAGGCAAAGGATCTGAAAAGGGTCTCTCCCCTCAAAATTACAGTTGTTGGTTTTGGGTTTTGTTTTTGTTTTTGTTTTAAAGACTTTATTTATTTGAGAGAGTGTGAGAGGAGAGGTCAGGGGGAAAAGCAGACGCCCTGCTGAGCACGGAACCTGATGTAGGACTCGATCCGGGGACTCTAGGATCATGACCCACGCCAAAGGCAGTCGCTTAGCCAACTGAGCCACCCAGGCGCCCTTACAGTTTTCGAAGGCTAGAAATCAAGTGTCTTCTGCCAGGCCCAGCTATGGTGAGTTTCTTGAAAATCACAAAAAATTAGGAAGCAGGCAGCACCCATCCTAATTCCCATTTCCCGCTGCTGGATAAGCCCATCTACCTTCAAGAAAGGTCCCAAACAAGGAACCTCAGTTGGAAGAGGGGAGCCATAGAGGTCCGTGGTCGGCTCCACCAAGCAAAATGATCAAGACGGGATAAAATCTCAAATAAGCCATTTTAGTTTCACAGGCTTTCAAATATACCTCTGACTCTGGGCTGGGATGGTGTGTGCTAACACGTGAGGCTGGTAGTGCAGCCAGGAGAGTGGGGCCCTAGTGCCCTCCCCAAACATTCAACACAACAGGAGTAAGGGCTCCCACAAAGCGAATTTATCATGGAAACCTCAAAGAGGCAGGGGCCCACACATAATATTTCTGAGCCTGATACTATGCTGCACAACATTTTTTTTAACTTTAAAAATATTTGCTCTTGACAACAAACTTGAGAACCAGAATAAAAATTGATTTTTTTTTTTTTTAAACCAGAGTACTGGAAAGGAAAACAAATAATACTAATGGGATTTTTGTTTTTAAGCATTGCGAGTTTCTGACAAATCAGAGGTTGAAGCAAAAAAATTCAATTCAGGGTACCAAAAATGCCAATAGAATCAGTGAAATTATCCTTTAAAGGCTGACCACAGTGGAGGACCGGTGAACTGGAGGCCTAGGGGCCTGGCCCAGGGAGGGCCCAGCACCAGCAGGGAGTTAGTAAATGACAGTTTCGTCAATCTAGAGCCTGCCATCCACCGACAGACGGCCTGAAACTATTCTGGCCACTGATTCGTCTGTTTCCCTCTCCCAGATCCGTGCAAAGTGTGCGCACCAGGCCCAGAGGGAGCAGATGGAAGCTCCAAGAACCTCAGGAGACAGAACAGGGAAGAACGCGGCTCAAAGCAACCTGGAGCCTGACAGCCTCCCAGACTGACTTGCATGGAGTCCCAGGCCCACCCCTGACATACAGCAGGCACTTAAAAAATGCCCTGTCAAGAAAAGAAACTCCTACTTGCAGTCTGGCTGCTCAGGGGAACCTCGTACTGGGTGAGATCAAATCAGAGGAGAATCATCTTGGCCCATTGGTCTGCTTTTCATGAGCCCCCTGCAAATCAGAACCGCCCTCCCCACGCCATGAACACTGGGCCCCCATGAACACTGGGCTCTGTCTCTGCACTTGCTCTGCCGGGGGATCCCGGGGGCGTCGCAGCCTCATTAATGAACCTATCTCCCAGGAGGCCCCTCCAATGCAGAGGCCTTGAAGACCCAACCCAAACCATGCTACAGAGAGAAACATCTGCTGGTGCGGGTGGGAGGGTGGAGTGGGGCGGGCACAAACCGAACACAGTTTTCCTTTAAAAACAGAAATTCCTCAAAGGCATGTATTGGAGGGTTAGGCTATGGATGGATGACGTACTAGGACAGCTAAATGCAAAAAATATGCAACATGAACCGAACGATACGCTGAAGCATTAGAATTCACAACTGTGATTACCAACATGGAGCGGATGGCGACGGACACTGGTGGTGACAAAACCCACCAGGATGTGAATAACAACGGATAACACCAACACACACAGGAAGTGGGGTCTGTACATGCTGGTTTACCCCGTTTACAAGCAGTCACTCACTGCGTCCTTAAAAAGCCTACAAAACAGGAGTGCTGGCCCTGTGTTTAATGGGAAAGCAGGCACAGAGAGGATCAGCCATTTCCCCAAGGCCACACAGCTAGCATACACTGTCCTGCCTCGAAAGACAATTTAAAAAGGGGTGGGGCCAACTGACAAAAACCCAACACCTAACAGGTACACAGACCCCGCCCACAAAATCCTGTATCTGCACACATACCCTAAGACAGAGGGCAATGCCAGACGGAGACCTGTCATATCAAACGGGGCTAGAAGCACGGCAGGATTCTTTCTTGGTTAAGACAACACAAACCCTCTGTAAATTCATACACGCCTGCATATTCTAAGAAATACAAGGAGAAAGAACACGGAAGGCATCCTGAGAATCAGGAAGGCAGGACAGTTGGCTGTCGGCTCTGCCTTTATAAATCTCACACTGCACTGCCCCTCCTCCCCAAGCACATGACCCACTAGAAACAGATGACCAGCACTTTTTTTTACCCTGCTTTAAAAAAAAAAAAAACCACAATGCCATATATTCATTACAGAACACTGGGATGAGGAATGGGGAAAAGAGAAAAAAAAAAATCACCAAATTCTACCAACTAAAGATAACCACTATGAAATACTCATCAGTTTTGACATGAATATTTTCTACGGTTTTCTAATTTGTAAATGTACGTTCAATATTGTATCTTTCCACTCTGAGACAAGCCTTCTATTTATGTTATTTCAAACTGTGAAGACATCGTTTTTTTTAAAGAATTAGCTATTTTCCCCCCTGTTGGATGCTTGAGGTATCTTTTATGCCATTAAATACCACCACCATAAAGCATCTTGAGGGAGTAAAGCTTTTTTTGACACCAGGTGGGGAAGGGAGATTACTAGGTCAGAGGGCACGCGTGCTAGTTTGGAAGGACTGACGATGGTTTCCACGTTCCTCTGACACTAACCTATTAACCTTCCTCCCAGGGACAGCCCAATGCACGCGCGTGCACGGCACTCTGTCTACCGGGTTTGGTTCTGCAGTGGAGTCAGACCTCTGGACGCCCTTGGAGTGGAGCAGGGGTGGCAGCCTATCCAGGGACAGGTGCCCAGCCTCTGGACAAGCCCACGGTGGAACAGAGTGCTGCTTTTCCTACCAGCACCAGAGCCCAGTGATGTCCTGCGAGATGAGCCAATGCACTTAAAAAAAACCTCATGTTTCCAACAAGAACTTCCTTCAGTGAGATGCTCACACCAGGGGCGCTGGTGGCAGCACCAGGATCACAGTCCACCTTCTGGAGAGACAGGTGGCTGTTTAAAGGCAGTGTCCAGCATGCCCCAGCCCTGCCTGACCGCCAGGCAGTTCAGGAACGGCACCCGGGGCAGGGGACCCTGGGACCGGGTATCTCTGTGTCTCTGCTCCTGCCTTTCCCTCAGCCCCACATGCAGCTGACGGCCTGCCAGGACCAGAGTCATCCATCCCCTGGCCTGCCTTCTTGGCAAGCACCGGAGTCCTTCTAACAGGGTTCAGAACACCCCAGTGTTTCGGAGACAGGTCTTCACTGCCCATGTCCTAGGAGCCGGGGGGTGGGGATGGGGGTGGGGGTGGTGCACCCACCGGAACATGGGCCCACCAAGAAAACAGAAGGCAGGCTCGGTATCCCCATGCTCCCCAGAAAGGCACATGCCCCCAACCGCCCCTCCTCACCCCCTCCGAGGGCCTGTCAACTCCCCTCCCGTATATGGCACAACCACTTCAGCAGGTCCTATTTTAGGCAGATTTTCCACATTAGGAAGCAAATTGGTTAAAATCATTGTTAAGATACACCTCCCCTCATGACACTTTGTTTAATTCAAAGTCAAATAGCAAAGCAGGAGAGTGGGCCCGTGTAGCACATTTATAGATTTATAAATGGCCTTTCTGAGCGGCACCCGGGCCGCCCTGCCCCCTCCCCCTTCTTGCAGCCACAGCTGGGTAGGAATTCACTGACCTAATAGCACCGGACAGATAATTCCTTGCCTGGGGGAAAGACTGGCAAAGCCCATGGCATCTGCCATTTCCAATCTATGTTTTGAGATGGTGACCAGGGGCTTGTGCCAGGAAGCTGGGGGGTGGGGACGGGGTGCACCCCTCACTCTCCGGGAAAACTTGACAATCCTACAGCCGGCGCGGAGGCATGGCTTTGCACCAGGAAGTCCGGGCCTCTGATGGAACTCAATCATCTTGAAGCCGGCACTGCAGAAAATAATTGAATTAAAGAGTTGCTGTAACTCATTCAAGGGAGAGAGCAGCCATCCAGTGGGAAACAGAGACGGTGCCGTTAAAATCCGCCGACTTCTGGAGATAGCGAGAGAGAAGGCAATATAATGTGGTTCAAAGGACAGATGGGACTTTCCTAATTGTCCCCAGATTCCTAGCAGCAGGGGTGGTAACTAAATGGTTTCAATTAAAAGTTAAAGAAACAGAGAAAAGCAGGCGGTAAGTTATGCCTCGTGCCGATAAGGCTTAGTCGTTGCAGACGAAGAGGGCGGCTTTGCCCGATTCCCGGCAGCCCAGCCTCAACAGCACACGGGCAGGGAAGCCGTCCCCGCACACAGCCGTGACCAGGTGACACGTGAACGTGCGTCAGAGGCACGGTCACGAACACCCGTGGAGTCTAACGGAGCCGAGGGAAAGGCAAGAGCCCACCTCTCCGTGTCAGTTCCCTTCCGTCTGCTGGAGCTGCAGCCTCCCGGCCCCCCTGGATGGGATCGAAGGAGGGGACTGAAGGGGGGGGTGTGCGTGCAGGCCAGGTGCGGAAGGCATGCGTTGGCGGGAAGGCTGCAGAACCCGCCCGGCAGGGCACTAGGGGAGACAGATCAGTGCCACTGCAGGCTCCGTCCACACGAAGGACAGGCACGACACAACAGGCATGGAGCAAACATCTGCCCCTTCAGGCGGTGACCTCAACCAGGGGCACTTGCCACCCCAGGCACATTTCATGACGTCGGGACTCATTTCTGGTGGTCACGCGGGGCAAGAAGGGCAGGTGGACAGAGGCCAGGGGAGCTGAGAAGCTCCTACAAAGCACAGGATGGCCTCCCAACGAGGAATCTAAAGCACAGCAGGGCCAGGCTGACACACTCCCTTAAGGGAATCCTAAATTAAAGCGTCTGGAATTCAAAGGACTGAGAAAGCTAAGAAATGAGCTGGAGTCAAGTACACACACACTGGCCTATCACCAACGCGGGACAGAAGAGACTTCACGGCTGTGAAAGGGACAGCTGGAGGCAAAACAATGGGGTCAACTAAGTGCATCAAGGGAGCAGAGAAGATGAACAAAAGTGAGCTCCCCCCCCCACCCCCGACCAGGAGGAGCTCAGTAACCCCGGTGCTCGTGTTCCCAGCCAGGAGACAAATCAGACCCAGTCCGGCCCACAGCCCAGCGCAGCTGATGCAGCTGATGCAGACACGAGGCTCCCAGAGTTCATCTGGCGACCTGAGGAGGTGAGAGCCTGGATGGGCATGGGGGGGGGCAGTTCTCTGTGCACACTCAGTCCATGTTACAATTCCCATCCAGGCCACGCAACTGCTCTGTACCAGCTGCACGCCTACAAACAGATTTCAGAGTAAGTACCAAATCGCTCCACGTAAGACCGTTCCTAACTGACAAAGGCAAAGAGAGGGATGGAGGGTCCCAGAAAAGCCAAGTTCAATGGATAAGACCCTAAAACCACTCAGTAACCAGCATCCACCAGTCCCATGTCCCAACTCTCGGGACATAGTCTTCTCTGGGCCCAATGGTCAGTATAACCAGGTGGGGGAAGGAGGGTCCTTCTAGGGTCCTAGAAGTTCTAAGTCAGTCTTGTCAGGTCCCCAGGACCCCGGTGCTCCTGGAGTCTCTCCTGGAAGCCCTTTGTACAGCCTGCCTGGAGATGAACCAGGAGAACAGAGAAGGGTGGTGGGGGTCACTTCTTCCCTCCCCCTTATAAATACTTGTGACTTTGTTCTTTGTCCTCATTGTAGAAACAAAAACCCCACACCATGGTTATCACAACAAATAATCCGGGAATAAGTGACAACATCTGAATATTCCTTCACTACACAGCACCACTATTAATTAACTTTTCATCATTACAGTTAATATTTCCTGCTCAGTTTGTTTTGTTTTGTTTTTCCTGAGAGTAGGTTAAAGAGGAAGACACTAAACCCAGACATGAACCTGCTCTATGGGGGGAGAAAAAACCACCCAGAGTTAGGAAAAGTGGGAAAGCAAACACAAATGTGAAATAAAATACTAGAGTAATGACAAAATTTCCTGTGTGACTGGGACTGAAGCCTCCGGAATCCAGTAGTGACTGATCAATACTGCGTACTTCCCAAATCAAACACAGGGACAACAGATCACACGCCCAAACCCACAGGCCAACTACAGAACCAAGAGAGACAATTATTAGCCACTAGATGAAGCCATTAGATTAAGGCACACGGTTGTTTACTGAGCTCTATGGGGACAGACTCCTCTACGCGGCGGTCAAGTTACCAGACACAGTTCCGTCTGACAAAATCCTCTCGTCATATACATTAAGGTTTAAAAAAGGAAAGAAGGAAAAAAGGAAGGAAGCTAACCCAGGTAAAAAATACAGAAGTCTATGTAGCATGAAATATCTCCAAGAGACTTGTTTGGTGAAATTAACTAGTGGTTTAATAGGGGGGAAAGCCTGATATACAAGAGTGCCCCAATTTCTTCAGAGAAATTAACATTTCAATCCTGTTTTTATCTAGAAGTCATTAAACTGTGCAACATGAATTATAGGGACTACAGCAGCGAATTAACTCTATTCATCAACGAAGTCCAAACACTTTAGAGTGCATCTGTAATGAAAAAATAGCTCTACATTTCTGCCTCTTCTCATTAAAGTAAACCAGTTTTCTCTCTCTCAGTATATAAAACTGTCTTCTCTTCATATAATTTATATTACCATAAGCCGGCTCACATTCTAAACTATTACACGCCTCCAATTAATTTTTGCAGCTTTTGCCTGAAAATTTAATGAGATAGTAGTGGGTGAGCCTGCTGACTCTAGATTATGTGTGTGCTCCCAATATTAATGTTGGCATAACAAAATAATCTGATCCGTACCTGATGAGCGTGTCCCCCACTGCCCCGTGGTAAAGGTAACGTGTAAACCGGGGCGACTCGTTTTCCTCTTTTAAATCCAATTACAAAATTTACTAGTCTCAAATTAAAATGCCCCCATGCATCAACCTGGAGGAAAGGAGAAGGCAGCCGTGCGGTGTAATTATCCCCCAGCTCCATTTCTATAAACATTTCAGCCAACGGCGAAGATGGATGGCTGTTTGTCTAAGACCAAGCTCTCTACCATGGAGGCTGGAGCGAGGCTGCACTTGTGAAAGCGGATTCCGAGACGCAGCGAGGGCAATCGCCCAGAAGAGGACGGGGTCCAAGGACTCTCTTACCCAGTCTAGCTGCAGGCACCCCCTGGGGCATACATGCCACCTGTGGGGTCCACATTCCCAGGTGTGCTGACATATGTGCACCCCAGGGTTCAAATCCAGCCAGAGACAGAATAGGTTGGACGTGCGGAAAACTCAAGGATGGGACTGATGGCAGGCCCTTTGTGGGGATTAAGGATCTAAGTGCAGACAAAAGGGAAAAGAGGCCAAAAATGACAGTGCAGGGGCAGCAGTCAATAACCACCACCCAAAGGACCCGCCATTCAAGGGTCTTTAAATTAATCTGCACCGAGACCTTCTCAGCCATCGTCACTGGCCTGCGGGGAAGGAGGTGCTGTCAAATGGAAGCTTGGGCACATCCCTCCAAAAGCAAAGCCTGATCTTTGCCTACACTGGTAAGGAAGCTTGGCGGTGACAGGAGACCACACAGCACTGAGCAGAGCGGTGGGATGGGGTTGGCCCTTAACACGTCATTTAGTTGGAATCGTGTGTTAACAGCCCGTAGAAAAGCCAGGGAGTGAGTGGGGCAGGAGGAGGGGCGAGAAGAGCCTCCTGTTCAGCCTCTCCCCTGACTTGGCCCACACCCCAGCTGCGCCCTCCCAGTGCCGGTGAGACAGCTGGGGGTGTGCTTCTGCTGAACAGACACAGACGGACCTGGAGGCTTGAGCTGCCAGGCTGGCACCGGTCCAGCCTGGGGACCTCGCTACTGCCATGTCCGCGGGGCTGGTCCTCAGCTGGGGCCAGCCCTGCAGGTGAGCTTAGTCTGGTGGGGAAAGGAGCACCGAGCCCCACACACGAAACGAAACTCAACAAACTCACCTGACCATGAGCACTTAGCCCAGGGGGATGCCCCGTCCTAGAGATGGTTTCTTTGTACCCAAACCTGGAGATGTACAGAGATGACAGAATGGGTATCAAGCCAATAGCTGATCAGGAACATCCAGTATCAAACCTTTTCATACCCAATGTCTGAGCTGTCGGGGGGTGGGGGGTCACCGTGGGTAGGGGGCAGTGATGGCACAGAACATGGTAGGGTACAGCCCCACCCTGGACCCAGGTTCAAATCCCACACCTGCTCCTCCAAGTCCCAAGAGAAGTCAGTTAACCTCCATTATCCATTAACATCCTAGGAATAAATAAGGTCAGCTCCCTCCACAACCCTCACAGGCCCAGCCACACAGATGGGCCCCGACGAGGCCACATGCTTGGGAGTGACCGGCACGCGTGGAACACTCAGCTCCCCAGGCTTCCTTTTCCGTTGTCATTACTGCCGGGCCTCTCTGTCCTCCAAATAAAGTCACTTTCAACTCTGCTTTCCACAGCAAGGGAAAGCCTGCGACATAAGCTACAAGCCCCAATACTTGGGCTCACTGGGGAAAAAACCTGCCTCCCCCAACTCAGCCCCCAAGAAGCCAAGACTCCTCCTCCTCCAGGCAGCACAGAAGGGTGCAGCTCTTTCCTCTCCAACAGGCCAAGTCGGGACTTCTTGGCTCCACAAACTACCAACAAGTTTGTGTATAAAGAAATAAAGGGGGGAGGCTCTCGAGTTACCCAAACCACTGCCTGAGGGGAAGCAAAACCAGGGGAGGCAGCATCACCTAAGAGGACCACCTAGAAGAGACGGTTCTAAGGAGTGCCTGAGCCCCACTGTCACTTGCTCTGAAGCCATCACTCCAGTCAGTCTGGTCTAGGCTGGACAAGGCTTATGGGGGCCAAGACCAGGTCCGGCCATCCTGGATTCTTCCCAGAACCAATCCCAGCGCTCTCTGGCCAGAGGCACCCCCAAAACAGGATTCTACAGGGGCTCAGGGCTGTAGCTCAGGGGCAAATTCCAAGGCACTAGGAAAAGCTCCCCGCCCCAATTCCACACCACCAAAGCCCTGGGGCAGACATGGGATGTCTCAGCAAGGTCACATACAGACGGTGAAAACCTTCTCCTATGTTGAGGAACAGAAGCTATTAACCGTGTTACTGGCAAGCACAGATGTTGTCTATATCTAAAAATTCCCAAATAGATCAATTAGCATATTATAAAGAATTTACTTTCATTTTCCCTTGGCAGATCATAAAAGCCCAAACACAACACTCAGTTTGAAACTGACAAGTGCGTATAGCAGAAGATGCTCTATTAAATGCAGACAACAGGAAAAGTAAATGGTATTTATAATGATTAGCCACCTAATTAATTCTAAGAGTAGAATGTCAAAAGCTATAAATCCATTTCTTTGGTAACCGAAGCTCAACATCAAACAAGTCACTTCCGCGCTGAGAAGGGCAGCCCTAACATCGTCCCGACGTTTGCATCCAGCAACAGGGCTGTCTCGTGGGTTTTCCAGGGAAGGTATTTAGACTCTATGTGGAAAAACAACAGAAATAAATATACTTGCGTGTGCATGTGCGCGTGCATGCGCGCACGCGCGCACACACACACACACACACAGTAGCAGGAATAGAATCTGAAATGAAAACAGTTTCAGTGCTACAAATGCAGGTAAGTATTAACAGACTCCCAGGAAACGTGTTCATCCCCTCCTGCGGCAATTAGCTCAGTTTAGAGGGAGAAATTCTCGGCTCCTGCCTGTGTGAAGAGATCTGGGGGCCTTTGTGTTCCTTCAGCTTGGCCAGGGAGGGTGCAGGTAGTAGAGAATTCTCGGACAGACCGAAGTGTAACAACACGATCATCCTCTGAAACTTTGTGCCTTTTTCTTACTTGTGCCTTCAGAAACCACCTTCTGGGGGGAGGCGAGGGGGAGGGAGAAATGCACAGGCAGCCTAAGAGCAAGAGGGATATGGAACTGAAATTGGTGACAGGTGCAGAGTTGTCCTTCTTCCCATACTTCCCGAATGTTCTTCCTAGATTGCAAATCAAAATCTGCATTTAAATAGAATATTTTTAATGTAGAAAAGAGGAAGCCCTAGGGTACAGAGGTATTGCGTTCAATATCTACATGCACAACATTGCATTTCAAATGAGATGCGGCATTTTGAAATTTACTGAATATATTACATATTCCAAATTGTCTTGTTATTACCACTATTTTTACTCAATTCTCCTATCCTAATAGGTGTGTTTCTTTTATGACCAGGACTGTTAATAAAAGTAATGTGATATTACATCATGCTATCAATTGAATCTTGAGAAAAGATTACAGCGATCCAAGGATCTGATAAGCCCCCGGCTCTGATAATTCCAGCCATTATTCAGTGTGAAATTCAAACAGTCTGAATTCATTAACATTGGTTGCTACAAATCTGCATTTTCAGACTTTGCCATAAAACGCAGGAGTCCAAACCAAGTGACCTGAAAGGAACAGCCTTTTGCGGAAACTAGCCCTGACCACCAGCCTGTCCCTGCACGGTCCTGGGTGCTGACCCTCTCCACGGCTGACCCACCGCTGCTGGCCTCACACTTGATGTTTGGTCATCTGGGAAAAGCGCAGGGACCTGGGGCCAATGATAAGACACTGATGACGCGTTCCCAGTGAAAGACCACATTGCTAAATGGGTCCCCAGGTTGCCAGTCACATCCAGGCACAGGACCTTGACTCCAGCACCTCCCAGCTCCGTGTGGCTCAGGTCAGCTCGCCCTTACAAAAGCAAGAACTCAAATCCAATGTGCATATGTGAGAAAGATTCATCCTTTGTCCCTTGATGAAGAAAGGTCACTGTGAGGTTGATTGGGGTTGGGGGCGAGGGGGGGGGGAGATGCCAGACTTCCGAAGTCCCAGGAGGAAACCACAACAGAACTGTCCTGAGCAGGAAGTCTCGCATTCTAGCCACCTTTCATCTAAATGTTCACGTAACCTTGACCTCAGGTGTGTGTTGTCTGCTGTGGGCAGGTCACCAGGGCTGCCCCCCAAGCCAAAGGAGTGACCAGCTCATTTACTGAAGCTGCTAGTAATGGAGGCCGGCAGTAGTCATCCTCAGGAAGCCCCTTCTAGGGGCCAGGTACCAGCTAAGCCAGGGCGTCACTGAACACCCAACCTGAGATTAACCACTCCTGTTCATCCCCATTTGAGAGGGGGAGCCTGACGCACTAAGCACAGGAGGCTCCAATCTGCCCAAGGTCCACGTCATAAGGGGTAAACCAGGTTGCGCCACAGGCATTTCCTGGCCCCGCCCTCAGGACCCTACCCCCCCACCTATCCCCAGGGCCTGGGCCAAGTCTTTTTGCCTCTGCAACTGGAGCCTTTCTTTACCTTTCCCCGTGCAAACACGCGGAAAACGTGCCAAAGCCGTGGGGCTGCCGGAGGGAGCGGCTGCTGGGATGGATTCCACGCTGAAGAGCTGGGCCGCTTCCCAGCCAAGCCGAACGCTGCATCAATCCGCTGTTTAAACACACAGGCAGAAGGCTTTCCGGCCTTAAACAGGCCTCTGCGGTGCTGCCACTTAAGCCCGTGGGAGATCAGAGTACAAATCAATACGAATCCTCCTTCCTGGAGGAAGTTGCAACCCTACCTCGCGGTTTAGAGGTCATCTTCTGCTGTAATTAGGAAGTAGCAGGGAGTTTTGACTGAATTATGAAAAGCCAGGGCTCTCAAACTTAAGGTTTTCAACAAATGTGGGGTTGGGGCTTGTCAGTTCCACATGCAGGAAATGCCGGCTTCCAAATCGCCAAAGGCAAGCAAAGCAGGCGGCCAGCACGCCGGGTCCATGAAAGAATTTGATACACAGGCCATCTGTCCTCCAGTCCCAAGGGACCTGGGGCCATGAGGCTCTGGGAGCCCACTGGGCCTTCTCGCCATCCTCATAGTCCCTGTTCAGATGTGGTCACAGAAGCCAGATCCGCAAGCGCCCTTGCCCATGAGGCGACGGTGAGCCACCCTGAATTCAAACTCGCCACCCTCCCTGCGTAGAGGGGAAGCCAGGAGTGCCTTTGCCTTCCCGCCTCTGAAAGCTCAGAACACATATATCTCCCCCCAGACAGGGACTGTACCATGCTGGTTGCCTTCGGTCTGCAGAAGACACTCTGAAGCTACTGCCTTGCAGACCAGTGCTGGGACGGGCCCCCCTGCCTGGGCCCGGCCACCCCACCCTTCCCCAGCCTCACTGCAGCCCGGGATCCACTCATTCAAGAAACAGTCCTGTGGAATCCAGAACGGGGGACCAGATACAGAAAAATGAAGGAGGTGATGGGAGCAGTGGGCATGGTTTCTACCTCAGGAAGCTTGCCAGTGGTTATCACTCTGGAAGTTTCCACTTAGAGCAAAGCTCCTTAACCTTTATCATCCAATTTCACCTGGTAGTCTCAAGACGTGGCATCACCAGGGAGTAAAATCCCAGGGAGAAGTTGCCCTCATAAGGACTAAAAGGGCTCACAGCACATCACGGGCCACCTCCTGCACTCATCCATGTGAG
This sequence comes from Neogale vison, assembly GCF_020171115.1. Lineage (NCBI taxonomy): Eukaryota > Metazoa > Chordata > Mammalia > Carnivora > Mustelidae > Neogale > Neogale vison. The sequence goes on from NC_058092.1 coordinate 233,573,885, forward strand.
GACCCAGCAGACGATCATATAGGGAGATGCAGAGGAGACCAAGAGGCCAAGGGCAGCTTGATGGAGTCTAGACCTCCCAGTCCTGCGTTCCTGAAATGGGAAGGCAGATGCGAATTTTCGGCCTGCAGAAGCTGCTGGGCCTGGCGGGGACCCGGGGGGCACGCCCGAGAACCTGACCCGCCATGCCCTTGTCCCAAGCTGCCCTGGGAAGAGGGAGCAAAAGCACCAGCCATCTGAACAGCCTCACCCCGTGCCCGATGGAAACCGATAGCCCCTCCTGCCATGTTCCAGCTGAATTTTTCAAGGAGTTGCAGGTTACACCCAGTCCAGGCCAACAAAGGTTTCCTTTGAGTTAAAACAATGTATAGCTGAACCGGAAGAGGGAAGGCGACCACAGAAAAGGTGTTGGGTTACAAGGCACAGGAACCAGATCGCTTTACCACCAAGACTTGTTTTCTGCAAATCGCCCCTATGAAAAGGCCGCACGGCACCGTCCCATAAATCAAAGCCCACCTCAAACGCATCCGATCAGGGGCTGGTGCGGGGACACCCGATCCTGTCCTCCTGGAGAAAGACCAGGGCTGGGGGACTGGGGTCCTTTGTGGGAGCCACCATCGTTAGTGCACATTTATGAAGAAACAGAAACAAACACCGGGATCAGATGCTCTGAACTGCTCCTCACGCACGGTTCAAGTTTTCACCCCCCGCACGTTAACTGTTCCCCATAATGTTCTATCTTTTTGCCATATATAATTAATTTTGCCAGCCATCTCCAACTTATTCCATAGGCTGGTGCCGGTTCTCTTTTAAACAGCAGACTGCTGAGAAATTGATTTGTTGGCTCCCTGTGCCTAAAGAACCCACATAATGAAATATGTATAAATGTCACTGGTCGGGCTGCTTCTGAGGATAGAGTCCAAGAAGGCGCTCCTTCCACCCCCCTGCACAGGGGTCCACTCGTGGCACATATCCTCATGGATTACTCACAGACCCCCACACAAAAACCAGTGAATTACACTGCATTTTCTTAAAAAACCTCCTATTTATCCTTAACTGGTACAAGTCTAAGGGAATTATCTTAATTGCTATGTGGAAAGAATGAATCGCAAATGCACTTGGTTAACCAAGAAGACTTCATTTTTAACAGCTTGGGGCCAGGTGGGAGTGACCGAGTTTGCCAAAAATAAATAAATCGATCAATGATCAATCAGTCAGTCGAGCAAATGTGCTCTGCTGGAGCTAGCTGGGAGCTCCCAGCCAACAGGCACAGGGATCCCACTTCCACCTGGGGACAGCTAGATTCTCAGCCATTTCCCAAAGGTGGGATTCAGAAAATGCTTAAACGGGGATCCAGAAACTGGATGATGAAGGACTGAAAATACGAGGGCTCTCTCCATGTCCCATGGGCAGTACATGGAGTATTTCTTCAGCATCTGCAGCAGAGGGAGGGGAGGCTACATTTAAGGTAATGCCAGATTACACTTGTACCTAGGGAGGTGACGTGTGTCCCTCCATTAACAAAGCTTGATGGGGGAACAACAGGAATTGCTTACAACCCACCAGGTTCAAAGAAAGTTCCTGGTCTAGGCATTTTAGAAGTCATAGTTAACAGTGGCAACACACAAGCCCTACCCAAAAATATTCACAGGATAAAACTACCTTTTCCTTTCCTGCTAATCACTCTGAGAATGCCTGATCAGAGCTCCCAACATTTTCCCTGGAGATAGTTCACTTCTTTGCCCACGCACATATCAACATACATAATCCTTATTACGTAGTTAACTGTAAACAAAGTATCATTTCCTTCCACCAGCAGAGGCCTAACCCTCAGGCCATCACCTCCCTCCCGCTCCTCCCTATTCTCCTAACAACCACACCTCAAGCCTCAGGGGAAAAGGACAAGGATCTGTCCACTGACAATCACCTCCGACCTCCCAGAACACGGGCTGCTGTTCCCCAGGCCACTGAGGGGGAACCAGGGGTAGGACAGCCTCTAACGGGGGCTTGTCTGGGCATCCGTGACAGCTGGCCTTCCCGGAGCTGGCTGTGTGCATCATGGCCACACCCTTGGGGGCAAGCAGCCATCCATGGTCAGCCGCCACTTCCCATGGACCAAGTGCAAGGGGGAGGGACAGATTCGTGGCACACTTGACATTAGGAACATAGCAGAGAGCAGTGACCCCAGGAGTCCTCACCAACTGCAAAGGGGTCCTGTGATGATGCTCGCACAGCCCGTAATGGTACTGCGGTGTTTGGGCAGAGGACAAGGGGAAGCCTGAGCCTGGGCTACACCATCAGGGTCTCCAGCAATGTTCTCTCGCAGGTCCTGCGTGCCAGCAAAGAGATCTGTCAAGTTCCTCCCTTTTCCGGGGGAGAGGGAGACGGGCCACACGTCCATGTTTCCCAGCATGACCCGTGGGTGGACGCTGCACAAGGCCGCGGCTCAAGGCCACGGCTCAAGGCCACGGCTCCTGCCCGCAGGAGCTCCCCCTGCACCACCATTCCCCAGCCGGGCCCACCAGCAGGAGCGCAATTCGGCAGAGACCCGCCCTGGCCCGGAATCCCGAAGTACCAACAGGCTTGCTTATTGCGGACACAGGAAGGACAGAGTGAAAATTTAAAGCCCTCTGTTCCATTCCGCGCCTCCCTGGCTGGTTAAGCGGCTGTGACAAGGACCATGGTCTTGAGGAGTGGGACACGGGCAAACATCAACAGCATGAAACAAACCCACCAGGACGAGTCTGGAGGCTGGGCCCGTAGAGCGTGGACAAAGAGGAACTCCTGAGAACAAGAACAAGCGGGGGGCCTTGGCTGGATGATCTCCGCCAAAGCCACGGCAGGATTCGGAGATTCTCGGGAGGAAGGAACACGGGCTGAATCAACACCTCCCAGAGAACAGCTCCCATGGGAGCTTGGATCTGTGGCTCAGGAAATAAAATCCAAACAAGACCGAAGCACCCCGAGCCGAGCTGAGGCCTCCTCCCGCCTCTGCAGAGCTGGCTGAAGCCCCACCAGCCTCGCCCACCCTCATCTCAGCCTCCTGACTGTTCCTCATCCAGAGATTCCCCCCGCCACAGAGAGAAGGCCCTGTGAGTCTGTCTCCGGTTTATGGTTTCCAATGTCGGCCGTCTTGCCTCTGGCCGAAAAGCTGGAGCGCGATCCCACGCCCCTCGTGCAGGCCAAGAGCTCAGGAGGACCCTGGAGGCCACAGCGCCAGGACCAACACATTCACCCCACGGTGTAGCTATCGGCTTGTAGAGTAGGGCAACACTGCCCTTCTGTTTATCGGGAAAGAAAATCAGTCTTGGAAGAAACAGGGCAGAGGCCCGAACGGCCAGGGAGAGGGCTCCATGGAACCCTGCTGGCCCACGCAAGCCGCACTGCGATGGTCAGCTCAGCCTGGCGCCCACGGAAGGCCGGGTGAGCTCTCCCCGCCCACACAGCAGGCACAGCCATCACGGGGGCCCTGGGGACCCCTCGCTTCCACCTTTCCTTGTGCAAGGGGGGGGCTTGTGAAGTGGACTGGGCTTGCACATCCTTATTACGACCTGTAAGAGTAACTTGGTGCCCAAGCTTCTCAGGGTGCGAACAGCCGGATTTGCGGCCATGTCCTGGCCGAACCACAGCCAGTGCGACCCCGTCATCATTTTCCAGAATAAAGGCCGAGAGCTTTGATTTGCACTTCCACGCATCTGCAGACGGTGAACAAAAAGTGCTTCCTCCTACCGCTTCTGTTGCGATCCCAAGCTAACGGGGGGCGGGGGGGGGGCTGCTGGGCTAATAACGGTCAGTAACAGCAGTCCTACAGCAGTCCTAGAACAACAACAGCCCGTCTGAACTGATGCAGAACGGATTCTGGTTCCAGGAGAAACCAGCAAACCAGAGGGCATTTGGGGTTTCCATTTTAACAAGTAGCAACATACAGAACAAGAGTGGAACTATCCAAAAAACGCCAAGATGTAAACTTCCATGTCATGATTCATTCATGATGACAAAATGAGCCTCTCTGCAGGAAGAAAACTCAACTGTTTCATGTGAAATTTATTTTTAAAAAGGCTATAAACCAAAATAATAAGGTCTAGAGTAACAGGCACACGGCGCTCTTCAGTGAGGATGTCCTCAAAAATACCAAGGTCAGTCAGAAAGGCCGTAGAAACAGTTCTAGAGCCTCGAAGGTTTGCCATCCTGAAGCTGTGGCTTTTCATGAGTTTCGTGCAAAACATCTACTTCCTTCTCCTCCGCCCACATTAAACAAGATTTGTCTAGACTGGAGACCTCAGCAGGTGAGCTACCGAGTTGAAATCAACACGTGGGTCCCTCCTCAGGCGCCAATGCCAGCTGTCCCTCTTGGGCTGTTGTGTATCAACCAGACTCAGCAGCTGCCAAAAACGGGTACAACCTATCGGGCACAGTGACGAGCCACAGACAAGAGCTCTGAGAGCCAACACCCGTGTCCAGGGACATGCGGGAACCCCAGTCCCCCGTACTTGGGAGGGTGGTCAGGGCAAAGGGAACTCCCTGGCAGGATGCGGGGCACCGGGGGCCACAGGCCAAAAGGGTTTGGTCCTAGACAGAGCCCCCTCCCGGCACAATGGCAATGTTCTGACTGTGGACAACTCCGGGGTGGTCCCGAACACCTTGAGCTCCTCCAAGGTGCTGTTTCCCCAAATGATGCCCCAAACACAGAAGCGGGAACGAGTGTATCAGGCCAAGTGTCTGAGCGCTTCAGTTCTGGGGAAAAATTTGTTCTTAGGAGCCGTGTTGTAACCGCATTCTGATACAGATGCATTTCTGGAAAGTGAACGTTCTTCTCTGAGAGCGAAACAATCGAAAAATGGAGCCTGCATGGTTCAATTATCAGGTTGAGTCCAATGAAAACGTGGCTCCTCAACCATTTATATATTTTAAAGCCCATTTCATCTATTTCATCTTTTACTATGAATTCTCACATTCCTAACTTCGGAGCAGAGTTTTCCAATCCTGTGGTTTCTATAAAATGTACCAAGCATTACTCTCCAGTTCTGGATATCCAGTGGAGATGTTCCCCTGGCCAGCGGTGAGCCTCAAGCACCTTTCAGTGAAGTACCTGACACAAGCCACCACCAGTGTCTGGACACAGAACCGGATGCCTGTGGGAGGGAGTCTGCTGGTTTGCCATCACCATGGCCATGACCCACTGAAAACCATCTTCGGCGCCGGCACCCAATACTGAAACCAGCAGGTCCACAAAGATTCTGTAAAAACATCTCTCTGCCTGAGGAACCTGGATTAGACTCCAGCACATGGAGTCTTCAAGGAAAGTTTCTTTGAGAAGGATGCGTGAAAGAAAAGAATTAATATTGGTCTTGAAGGGGAAAACTGAAGGTCTATGACTGAGCGTAGCATCGTGCCTTACTAATAAATACACCCATCTCCCCGCAAAGGATGTTCAGTATTTCTAGTCTCCCGCCCTCCCCAGTGCTAAGGTTCCTAGAACTGTTTCAAGAACATGGCGTCTCTCTGAACCACACACTCCACTGTGGCCTCTGGTAGGTCAAGCCCTCTCGGGTCACTCCCAGGAGAAGCTTTGGGACTAGGACACCACATTTAATCTTTAAAAAGGCATGGGATTGGGGACGCCTGGGTGGCGCAGTTGGTTGGACGACTGCCTTCGGCTCAGGGCGTGATCCTGGAGTCCCGGGATCGAGTCCCACATCAGGCTCCCAGCTCCATGGGGGAGTCTGCTTCGCTCTCTGACCTTCTCCTCGCTCATTCTCTCTCACTGTCTCTCTCTCTCAAATAAATAAAATAAAATCTTTAAAAAAAAAAAAAAAAAAAAAGGCATGGGATTTCGGGGACCATCAGAGCCCAACTACTGAATTCCCACATAAGACTTCCAAATCCCTAGAAGAGACTGAGGTCCCAGGTAGTTTTCCATCAGGATCTGCAACTGCCCCTACCCCATGGGGAGGGGCGAGGGGAATGCACAGTGAGACCCCTCCCTGCGCCCCAAGTCTGTCTGCTGGTCAGGGTCGGGCCGTGGCTGTGCTCAGCCTCCCGCCCACTGGAGCTCACAGAGAAATACTGCATGCAGGTCTCTAACGGAGCCCAGGTCTGAGAAAGCTGGGCCCAAGCCCACAGGGGTGCACCTGCCCAATCTCCAAACCAGAGGCTACACGCTATCCAACACTTTGGGCAACATGCCCAGGGGTTTGACAGAAAGGACACTGAGAAAATTCGCTCTCACACTCTTTGTCTTGCTTTTAAACGATGCTGTTAGCTCAAGGAGAAAACATTTTTTTCCCAGCAGGGTCAACATCAATCACTCCCGAGAAGTTGCCATTTTGAGACTTTGAGTTAAGATGCGGGTTTTGTGAAAAATGGCAAGCGGCGTGTTGTGACTAGACTCTGGACCTCCAAACCTTGCTCTGGGTAAAGGATTGAACTACATCGATTGAGGATTTTCTCAGCCACACTCCGAGGGAGTGCAGGCAAAATTGAATGCTCTCCTCGGAGCACACCCACATCCCCAATCAACGCCACCAGAAAAAAATCGTTTGCTGCTCAAGACATCCTAGAGGCTGGCAGCTCTTAAAATCCAAGCTCATCAGCAAGCGGCTTTCTTTCTAAAGACGTCCGTCTACCTTTTCACTTGGGGTGGCATGAGACTATCTCCCCAATTCATTTTTATTCTTTGTAATTAATACGTCAAGAAGTCCTAAACACGACTTCCATTCTGCCTTGAGTTTCCTAGTAGTATAATTTCCGCTGACTTATCTCTGTAGCAGCAGCGACAGCAGAAACAATCACTTTACACTGAACTATATTGCTTCAGAGTTAATTACATGTATTTTGCTTTTGATAAATGAAAATACCAGATGCAATTAATTGAAAGACAATCCATAGGATCCTGCTATTAGACATCCCAATGAAACACCCCGAGCCTGCTGGCAATCCATAGCCATCAACTAATTGAAAATGCATTCCAGAGGGGTTTTTTAAAAACCTGAGCTTTTACCTGGAGATACTTTACAGTAACTCACCAGTATAAATCTGTCCACAAACTATAGTTCACACGATGGACTGTCCGTCTTTTGAAGGGAATCCAGCTTCATTGGTTCAAAACCATTTAAGGCGATGCAAGTCTGAAAGTACAATGAATTGGGTCAGTGGTGCAGGAGCAGTGATTTTTTTTTCCCCCTCTGTTGTTTACATCTAGCCATTCCTTAATTGCATTTTTCCAATGCGTTCGATTCTAAGCTACCAGAGGTTATTAAATGGTTTCATTAAAAATACTATTTGTCTTGCTTTAGTCACACACCAGATCAAATTAAACAGTAGAGCACCAGAACAAATGAACCCTTTCCATCTATTCTGACACAGAGCCAAGTGTGCAAGACCAGAAGGTGATATTGTGTCATCACCGTGAAAATGTCATTTACATCTCTTTACGTCTCCAAGTAGCCAGCACAGGGACAACATAATCAATACCTCCAAGCAGAAAGTATTACCAACTGTTGGAGAAATATGGAAGTATGAAGTGCAATTCACGAGCCCCTGGTTTATAAGTGCTATTAGCATAAATGCTGACAACTGTTAATCTGCTGTAACTCTGATTAACGGTTGCAGTTGTCCATTAATAGAAGGCATTTTAACTTACTACTGAAATTGATTACTCAGTTAAGAATTCAATCCTAATGTTCAATAAAATTGCACTTTCTTGGCAAATGCAATATGAAAGGAGGTGATGCATTAAACAGCACTCACATTTATTCTACTATACAAGGGACGAAGAGGAAATCTATTGTGGTGTCATCACTTATCTGAACCACTTCCTTTAGGCACAGAGTCGTCGGAGGGGCAGGTGGGGAAGGGGCCGCTGGGGCAGACAGAACAGGCAAGCACCCGGGAAAGCATGTCCGAAGGCCTTTTCAAGGACGTTCCCATGAAGAACACACAGGATTGCAACACTGCCCCTACCACGCAACCAGACTGTCCACACTGCAAGGCAGTAGTTCTCAAGGCCCATGAGAAAGGAGAGGTATGCGTCCCGGAAATGAGCCGGTGCAGCCAACCCAGACCACTCCCGGGCCTGTCTTATAATCAATCAGGATTCATGTGGTTGATTAATATTTTGTAAAGGGCATGATTTACGGAAACCAGTTTCCTGACTACACTCTACTTTTCAAACCATTTGAATCTTAGGAAGCTAGAGTTTCCTAATATGCTCTTCCCTCCGTCCTGTATTTTTTTTTAAAAGATTTAATTTATTTATTTATTTGATAGAGATCACAAGTAGGCAGAGAGGCAGGCAGAGAGAGAGGGGGAAGCAGGCTCCCTGCTGAGCAGAAAGCCCAATGTGGGGCTCGATCCCAGGACCCTGGGATCATGCCCTGAGCCAAAGGCAGCGTTTAACCCACTGAGCCACCCAGGCGCCCCTATTTTTTTCTTTTTAAAGATTTTATTTATTTATTTGACAGAGAGAGCACAAGTAGGCAGAGAGGAGGAAGCAGGCTCCCTGCTGAGCAGAGAGCCCGATGCGGAACTCGATCCCAGGACCCTGAGATCAGTGGGCTTAACCCACTGAGCCACCCAGGCGCACCCTATTTTTTTTTTTTTTTTTTTAAAGTAAGCTTCACGACCAGCATGGAGGGGCCTGAATTCACGACCCTGAGAGCAAGACCCGAGGTGAGAGCAAAAGCCAGACACTCAACCAACTGAAACACCCAGGTGCCCCACTTTCTCCTCCTTTAAAACAACAGGGTCATCTCCTGGGATCCAATCCTGTGATAGAACCTGCCCAATTACACAGCAAGGCAGAGAAAGGAACCACTGGACCTCCCAGGTCTATGTACTTCCCACTCAGAAAAAGACCATACTTGTGTTTTCTGTTCAGTGTGATGAAGCGGTGCGCCCAGGGGCGTCACAGCTCCCACAGCACAGCCAGAAAGAACCAAGTCAAGAGCAGGTTAAGGCTCTGAAGAACGCCTTCGAAGAAGGACAACCCCTACAGTCAGGGTTATCACACTCAAGGACAAAAAGGAATTCCACTCCCACACCACCTCATGCCCCCAAGTCTCCAATTCAGGGAGGGGACGGAGACACGTCAGCCGTCATTCATTAAGAGCTGGGAAGGGAAGAGCCAGCACTGGGTCTCTCAGCAGCGCAATTATGTTTCATGTTCAGTAACTAAGCATTTACTCTACCTAGGAACCATCCTGCAATTTTCAGAAGGCAAGAGCTTGCCAAGCAAACTCCTGTTCACCCCTCAAAACCCATCTGCTAGTGATCCTCCTAACACCTTCCTGCTCCAGCTGCGAGGCTGTTACATACCCTGACCATCTCCAAGTCTCTTCAGTGTTAAATGTCTTGATTGCATTCATGTCTAGCTTTCTCCAGGTGTGGAACAGAGTTGAAAATCAAATATTTAACCAACTACATAACGGAATTCATCTCCTTGGTCTAGCACTGCACATCCTAGTAGGTCACGGGCTTCTTTTCTTTGTTTCCAGTGCTTTGCACAACGGACTCAGATGCTTACATATACATATATGTAAACAATGTATTTCTAAAAACAAAAGGAAATTATATATACGTCTGACCCTCAGGCAACAGGAGTGTGAAGTGTGGGGGTCCACTTATATGCAGATTTTTTTCGATGGAGTACAGTCCTGTCAACGTATTTTCTCTGGTGATTTTAACAATTTCTTTTTTTCTAGCTTGCTTTATTTTGAGAATACAGCCTCTAATACAAATTAACAGGCAAAACACATCCATCCACTGTGTACATGGTGGTGAAGGCTTCTAGTCAATCACTGGTTACTGGAAGTTAAGTTGTAGGGGAATCTGAAGTTCTACGAGGATTCTGATTTGCTCCCTAACCCTTCATGCTGTTCAAGGGTCAGTTCTGTAACAGGAAGGGGTCCCTTTTGGAAAGGAGGGAGGAAGGAAAAGTTATTGGGGAAGTGAAACTGACAGGGTGTGCAAAGTTACTGCTTATATTTAAACGAAGCTTAAGGAGAAACACACGAACACGTGCCCACTTAGCCTCGGTGGGTACCGAGTCTTACTTTGACATGATGCTTCAAACGGAAACTAATTCAACAGGAAAAGGACAACTGTTCCCTTCAGAAGGCTTCACAGAGGAGGTGACAGGAGAGCCTGCAGACTGCCAAGCCAAGAGGGACAGCTTACGGAGGAGATTAAGAACACCAAAAAGGCTTGGAAACCTGCCAGAATCTTGAAACCAGCACCCACCGTTACTTGAAGGTGGTGAGAAGTACTTTAAAAACTAGGGCCGCAGAAAAGGCCACAACTCCGCAAGCCCTTGTTTCGGCAGATCCCAGAAGGCTGCACCAGAGAAAGCTCACCCCACCTCTCAAGGGCCTTGGGTGAGGTCCCCAGAGAGCCCATCGGGAACTGAAGGTCGGTGGGTCCAACCCCAGGCAGACCTGTCTCAGTCTATTCTCCCCTCCCGCTGGACACCCAGGCCCCCGTCACTGCTGGGGAGCGTGAGTCTGAGAGGGCAGTGACCCTTAGTCATGGGACCACAAGAGGGATGTGAGGGCATGGAAAGGGGGTGCCAGGGCTTTCCCTGATATCCACAGTGGGTCCTCTTAACATCTCAAGTTCAAAGGCAATAGATAGGAAAAGCCTCAGGCAGGCATGGAACCTGAAAGTTCATGGAAAAACCAAACTCCTGCCTCATAAAATGGACCTGCCTATATCACAAGTCCTCCCAGCCTGGCGGACGGACACACGCCCGCAGAGGTCACGTGCCACGAGCACCCTGGGCCCCTGTTCCAGAATGACAAGGGCAGGGCGGTTGGTTCTCTGTGTCCACACCCGGTCCTCCGTACCAGCCCCCGCTTCACACTCTGGCCACCTCGGCTGGTCTCTCCACTGGGAGGGTGAGACCTACCACCTCCAGCTGTGACCCTCACTCTTCAGGGTCCCTCTGAGGATGTGTGGGGCAAAGCAACCCACAAGACTATGGAGATGGCAGCGGGGTCTCCCCGCAGACTGGGAAGAGCCAGGCGATCTACATGCCTGGGGAGCAAGGTGGGGAGCTGGAGGGCCAGCAGGGGTGGGGTGCCGGCGCTGCAGCCTTCCACCTCGGAGCATGGGGGGCGTGATGGGGATACCAGGCCAACACTGCAATGCGTCAGCCCCAGAGGCCCAGAACGGCGCCCCCCAACCCCTCTGCCGCCCAGACTTTAATTGTCTACTCTCCCTGGGAAAGTCCAGCTCATCCCGCCGGATCAGTACAGAATTCCGGTTTGGCCATTACATGGGGTAAAGAGCAAGCGAAGGACAATGTCCCCCGGAGAGCAGAATGTTCCCTGCACGTCGGACAGGACAGAGCGGACACGATGCGATCGGAGATGCTGCCACCCCAGTCCAGCCAGGTTACGCCTCCCCAGGACTCAGTTCTACTTACGACTGCCTAATAATAAATAAACCATATTAATCAGCTTTGAAACAATTAGCCTTTATTCAGGGGAAGGAAAAAAAACACGCCGACAATCCTGCAAGCTAATTCTTTCCAGGTCCCTCTCCGGCCCACATTGGCATCGAGACACTTCGGGTCAAATCAACACTTTGTTATAATCCCCTCGATGTCCCAGAGTTTCAACTTCAATAAGAAAAATGCCCTCCAGGCAGGAACTTTACATACACAGTCTTTGTGGCGAATGTTTATGGAAATTTTGTAATATTAAATACGTTCAGCTGGTTTTAAGTTTTAAGAAAGTAAAGGCCCAACAGCCAAGATTGTAGAGCCCTTGTCTTCACAAGAAGGGCAGCCAGTGGGAAACTTAAGGGGAGACTTGGAACGCTGCCATTTTTTTAACGAAAACAAAATAGGATATTTTCTCAGTGTTGTCTCAGATGTAGTCAATTAATTTGTCCCTTTCTCTGCTCTGTTCCCAGATTTTTCCTTCTGTGCCCTAGAAGCCCGCGTATCTGAGACAGGCCAGGTGACCAGGGGAGCGAAGCCTTGTAGTGCTGGGCAGGTATGGCAGGAACGCCCCGTCCCGAACGGCCGGTCCACCGGGGAAATAAACAAGGACACGGGCAGCCAGGTTGCAGGAAGCCTGGAGACAACTGCAAAAATGACCACGCAAGCCAATCGATCAACGGGTGCGGCTGCTCAGGCCTGGCAGAGGCCACGGTTTTGGGGGGAAAATAAAGATCCATAAACATCAACCCACACACGCAATGACGTCATTTTGTGTAGTCAAGCTGCGTTCCCACACCCCAAACTGCCCAGCTGGCCAAGGGAGGGAAGGCAGCTGGCCTGAGCCGTCTGACCCTCGGCTCACAGAAGCCCATCCGAGAAGTCAGAAGACACCATGAAGCTGCCTTGTTAACTCTGAAAAGACCAGAGGAGTGGAAGGAATCCCTCGCAGGGGGCCGAGACCCCCTCCAAATCAGCCTGGCTCTCAGGGAAGCCCGGCCTTGGGGGCCTCTGTGGAAGGTACCAGGACTCACTTTCCAGCACAGGAGGACCTCGGATAATCCCACACGGCCAATCAGACACCTGTAGCTGGCTTTTCACGGTTCCGAACGGTAAGTGAAGGGGAAACCTATAGGCCGAGGCACACAGCCTTCTGTGTAAGAGGGCCTGGAACCTGCCAGGAAGGCAAGCAGAGACGGGCTCCCTGAGGGCAGAGCCCAACAGGTGGAACCTTCCCGGCCATCTGGAAGGCAGGCCCTGGCCCGGGTGTTCTCACTGGTTAGAGTGGCGGGCCCCACAGAGGAATCTAAGCTCCTTTCCCACAGGCACCCCATCTAACCCCAAGTGACAAGGGTCCGGCGGGAAGCAGGAGGGGGTCTCCTGATGCTTGGTCCCATCGCAACATCAAACCTGCAGGCTGATGGTCTTTACAATAAAATCAACCGATGACAAGGGGGAACTCTGAAGGGTCAGCGAGATAAGCCACTACACACAGCGCTGGGAATAGCAGGGCTCCTCTTCTGGAAAGTGAGACTTCATCCTTCACCCCATTCTACCCCCAGGTAGGGTCAGAGGAGAGACCAGCATTTACATAAAGTGAGAAACCACTTAAGATGCCCTCCCCATAGTTAGGTAACTCTCACTCCTGGTAAACAACAGACATATACCTATACTTGCTGTACCCGTGCATCTGACAGTACGAGACCTGTACCAACAGCTTATATACTTTTAAAAAAATTAAATATTTAACATAGGAAAAATACTTATAGGTTAAATGGGAAAATATGAAATATGCAGAATAATCCAATTGTAATTTAAAAATATTCCTTAAATGGTTTTCATTTTCTGCGTGTATACCTCTATATGAGACAAAAATTACACCCAAAGGTTCTTTCTCTATGCTAAGATTAAAGATGGTTTTTAAAATGTCTTTTAGATCATGAAAATCATTTAATTTTCTTCATACTCGCCTATATTTCTCCATGCCCTACAAAGAGCAGACTTCCCACAATCTGGAAAATGCACAGTGAAGATGCTGTGGGTGCTTCCGCCAGGAGGAAGGAAACTGAAGCTGGGAGGACAAAAGGGGGTTCCCCAGGTCACTGCAGCCCACTCCCTCGGTGGGGTTTGAAGCAAGTAAGGTATCTGCCACATCCCTGAGCAAGTTCGATCTGTAACACGGTGCCCCTCCGGCGGATGCTGATGCCTAGTTTGAATTCCAGTGGCCCAGCCACCTGGAAGAATGGGGGGGGGGGGACACCAACAGTGGGGAATCCCTGGGCCCTGATGGGGAGCTTGCCACCCCATGCATCCCTGGGCTGCTGGAGAACGACACCGCACTAGCGGCAGAGAACAGAGCAGACTTCTCAGCAGTCTTGGCCAAGTTCTTGGCCATGGATCAGACTGCAGAGGAACGAGCACCGGGAGGTACTACACGACAGAGAGCCGAGTCCTCAATCCCTAAAGAATGACTTACACCAAGAGTGATCGGCTTTCAACATCCACACGATCCACCAACTGGCTCCACGTGGAAATCAGAGCAGGGCAGCGAAGCTGGGTAAAATTCAGGCGGACGGATAACCCCTGCTCTCCCCCACCTCGTGCCCTCACCCCAACTCTCTATATACTACAGAAGCCAATCACAGCCATGCCAGCACGGACACAATCCAATTTTTATGTTGGAGAACTGGGACTCCAACCCACAGTCAAGAGCCTTGGAAGGAGGCTGTGTGTGGTCCTGGACACCTTCCTCCGCGGAGCCCAGGGGGTGACCATCGGTTCCTTGTTTGTGGGATTCCTGGGACATGGCAGGTGAGGCCCTCAGAGCTGGCTTCAAGGCACACCAGGAAGCCCTATCATTTAACAGATACTTTCTTTACCGACAAGACTGTGTAAATTCAAGAATCCAAACTCCTAGAAGGAAGGAAAGAAGGAAAAAAAAAAAAAAAAAGCCCCCAGGAAATTGGGTTCCGTTTTTATTTCAAAGCAAATTTATTTATACCCAAACCTCAAGGTTCAGAGAGGATTTAAGTGTAAAATGAAGAACATCACTGCCATCAAACGGAGCAGCTGTGGTACCTGCAACAGAGGGAAGACTTTATTCTTTAAAATCCACGTACGAGGTCGGGCGCTTGGCAGAGAACCGCACGTGGGGAAACTCTGCAATACAGACCCGAGTGAGGCCCCGGAGGGCGAACTGAGGACTGACTTGGGCATCCAGAGTGTACTTCCTTTAGAAGCAACAAGCTTTATTTTTAAGAATAAATTAGGGGTGTTTGGGTGGCTCAGTTGGTTAAGCGACTGCCTTCGGCTCAGGTCATGATCCTGGAGTCCTGGGATCAAGCCCCGCATCGGGCTCCCTGCTTGGTAGGGGGAGTCTGCTTCTCCCTCTGACCTCTCCCCTCTCATGCTCTCTCTCATTCTCTCTCTCTCTAATAAATAAAATCATAAAAAAAAAAAAAAAGAATAAATCAGGGTCAGAGGAGATCTTCTTGAAGAAAAAAAACGAGATCCAGATCCCCTGGCCCATCCGAGACCAAGGCAAAACGGAGCTTGCCTTGGTCCTTTCCACTCCCTGCCCCGACACACCGTCAGAACACAAAAGCCCAGAAACAGACCAGACAGCCTCTTTACCTGCGACCCCGGCTCAGACTACCCAGCCTCATGATCCCTGATACAGATGCCAGACCCTCTTAATCCAGAGGAATCCAGGGTCAGGAGAGAAAAACCAAATGCCAGCCCAGCCCAGGGGTCCCTCCCCCAACTGCCAAGAGCCAGGTGGGGTTTTTTTCAGCGCAGGTGCCTTCCAGGTGCATGATCAACCTACAACCAGCAGCAAGGCCAGCCCAACAGCCTCATCTAGGAAAAGGAACAGAGAAGTCCCTAAGGAGCATGTAAGTATCACCTATTGATTCATACACATCAGGTAAATAACCCTGGGAATCCCCAACTCCCTTCCACACACAGCTCGTTACTCAGCTGTGTTTCATTAATTCTGAAAGTACAGACCACCTTTTAGCACGGATGGTCACAAGGCCAGTAACTGCCCAGGGCTGTCCTCTCTCACAGGATGACCGTGTAAACACACACACACACACACACACACACACACACACGTGTGTGTGCCCAACACTGTACACCTGGGCTTCCCGGAGGGATGGCTGCTCAGTGTCCCTCTGGAATTAGGTTCCCAGGACCTGTGCGTTTACAGTAGTCATGAAGGCACGCCAAAGCCACGAGGGCGGGGGGGAGGGGGGCCGGGAGGGCGCGTGGACTCCCGAAAGTCCATGGACGCTGCCTTCCCCTCCTTTGTGCATCAAGTCTCAACCCCACATGTCGCTATTATCACCATGAGACTGCTAAGGAAACAAAACCTCAATATTCCATGATCCAAGACCCCGAGTTGGGGGTCTTCACATCCCGCAGTCAACGAGCACGACGCAAAGGCACTCAACACAGATGAACAAAACTCCCAGGGGGATGGCAGCTCCTTCTGGGGCTCCCCGATCCAGCCAAGGCAATGCGGCAGAAGTGACTCACGTGTCACTGCAAGGCGGTCACAGAGCAGGGGGCGGGGGGCACTCAAAGGGGAGGCTGGTGATGCCCAGTTCCTCTGGACATCAAGCAGCTGGGTGGAGGGGAAATGGGCAGGGGCTTCAGCACTCGGGACCCCACAGTGGGTTTCTTCTTACCCATTTCTGGTCTAAGACTGGGTCAGAAATCTTTGGGATGGAATATTCCTCATCAATAAGAGAGAACACACCAGTGACACATGGGAATTTGAATGACCCTCCAAGGGAATCGCGCCATGAAAAAATTAAATCCCCAAAAGCCACGTATTCTCTGACTCCGTGTATGTAACATCCTCATGTGACAAAATTAGATGAAAAAACAGATTTGTGGTTCTCAGGGTGAGAAACTGAGAAGAGGGCAGGACACTCCAATCCTCGAATGTTCTCCGAGCAAGCCAGGTCTTGGCCACCAGAACGGAGTGTGGCTGTAAGTGGACAAAACACGGGAGGTCCTTGGGGCCATGGAACTGTTCTGAGATTTCTTTTTCTTTTTTAAGAAATTCATTTATTTGGCAGAGTGAGAGATGGAGATCGAGAGGGAGAGGGAAAAGCAGACGCCCCACTCAGCAGGGAGCCCGACGTGGGGCTTGATCCTAGGACCCTGAGATCATGACCTGAGTCAAAGGCAGACGTTTAACGACTGAGCCACCCAGGTGACCACAGAGGGGCAACGCTGGACCCGACACTTTGTGGATGACGACACAGAAGTAAACCCACCCCCGAAAGAACACGTGAGCACTGGGGAAATCTACAGGTTATCTGGGATCCATCGGTATCAATTTCCTGGTTGTGTTAAATGCTACTATTATTTTGCGAGATGTTACCACTGGGGAAGACTAGATAGGGTATTATTACAACTAAATGGGATTCGAGGATTACTTCAAAATAAGTTTAATTACAAAAATAACCAGCTTTGTCCTGGTTTTTTGGTTTTGTTTTGTTTAGTGGGGCTTATGTTGACCATAGATAGGGTAAGTCCTTTCTTTTGTGGACTGCCCTGTTTACAAAAAGGAGCCACGAGGAGCCAACACTGGGAACAGGACTTACACACTGTCTAGGGCCCACGAGCCAGCCTGCCTCTCAAGAGCCAGAGGTTCCAGCCCCTGAACCCTGACCTTCTCCACCGCAGTCCGCAAAGATGCCTTGTTATGTGAATTCTTTCCTGGGAACAGGCAAAACTCACTGGTTTCTCTCTCCCAGCTGCTGTGAAGGCCTGGCACTCCCTAGGTCACATGTGACAGAGGGTGCCCAACCTGGCCCAGCAGCCCGGGAAAGGACAGGAGAGAAAAATCAGCCCCGGGAGCTGGTCTGTGCTGGCGAGTGGGCATTCTGGTGGGGAACTAAATCCAGGCCTCACTGACCCAGGCTGGCGGAATCAAAACGACAGCCCGCAGGCTGGAACAGGCCAAGACTGTCCCCGGCTGATACACTTGGCTATACACTGGGCTGGCCACTTTCCAACACCCAGCTCACTCAAAGAAAGTTCTGGAGCTGAAGTGTGCCAGCATATCACCGGGGTCAGCCGAGCCACCTGTCTGAGTGGACCCACAGCGACATTCCTGCTTTTCCAGCAGTCTTCTAGGACGAAACCTGATCACACTGTATCAATCTAAAGGTCTTTTGTGGCATTCTGTCTGTCCTCCGAGATCCCCTGTTGCCTCCCTTTTAAGGAGAGCTGGCATACTCACTCCTCCCGCTTGCCGGTAACTCCCTGCTGATTCAAAGAACCCAAGGAAGCAAATTATGGGAGCGTCTTTACTGTTTCTGCCTTTATTGTCTTCGGGGCTATAGTTTTTTTCAATTCTTTCAATGGGAGTTTATCCTTAATGTCTCCTGGAGAAAGTAACAAAAACATCTCCCTCTCCCCAAAATGTACCATTAGATACAGAGTACAGTGGAGAAGGATTTCAGTAATAATGCTATTTTTTTCTGCTTCTAGAAACCTTTAAATAGCCACTTACTCAAAAAGCTGAATGTTTTCAAATCGCCCAACACTGCCCAGCTTCAAAGCTGCAAAGGAAATAACCAGTAACTCCTCCACGGAAATAAAAATTACATTCTACGCAAATTAAATATATAATTTGATTAAACATGTTTATGTCTTTGTGATGACATTTAAAATAGAAGCAATCATTTTCGTTCTTAAAAGAAAAACTCTTTCAAATATAATTCGAAGCTGTCAAACCCACCTTCGGCTACAGATCTCTTAAATGTCACATACCTTCAAAAGGGGATGGCAGTTTCCTTTTAAATATGCAATTCCAAGCAGTGCGTTCTGAATCAAGCACGTATTAAAACACACCGCTGGCATTTACCCTGATTCAGTTTAGCCTCCATGCCCCTGTTCCTGATGGACCTGCTTGGGCCCTGGCCTGTCTCCCCTACCCTGCCCACTTCCCTCCCCATACTACTCCAGTTAGTGCCCCGTGGCTGACTGCAAAGCACAGGGCCCAGCACCAAGTCACGCCCCTAAAGCCTTAAAGGGGCGGGGGCGGGGGGGGGCCGCAAAGGTATCTTCCTGGGATTCCTACAGTTTTCCTCCCAGATACGTCGCTGAACTCTGTGTTACCCAATTTTGGCATGGCATCAACAGCCCAACTGAAAACAGTGTTAAATCAGATGCAAAGAAAACCCCGAACTCATTCTCCCAAGTCAATGACCTACATATCCAATTGCTTATTCTCCAACTCAGTAGCAAACACCATGCTATATTTAAACATAGAGCACAGATATAGCTTTCTTCTGAAACGTTAGTGATACAGACAAGCATTCTACTCCAGCCCTCCTCTCCTCAAGTTAAAGACTGTAAACCTCGTTAAGATCAACTGTGGAACTCTGAAGGGACAAGCGTGGCTCGTGTCCCTGTTATTTTATTTTAGTAAGGTAGCAAGCGTCATTTTTGTAAAAAGCCAAGTGTGAGCAGCATCTCCACTGGAACGTAAGTAAAATGAAGCCTGGTTCACCCCTGTACCCCAGTACCTGGCAAACGGCAAGAAGCTCAGAAAGAAAAGGAATAATGACTTCAAGTCACTTAAGCGTGGGTAACAAGCAAGTCGCATACCAAGTGTCCAAAGGGGATGCAAATGCGCCCTGTTGAACCCTGACACCCAGATAATCTTGCAGTCAGCAGGGATGACGGCAGAAGGAGCAGAGAGCTCACAGAAGCTCTTGGTAGGTCACCCAAATACAAGGAGGCATGGGCAAGTCAAGCTCCCACAGCCGATGCTGCAAGAGGATAGGAAGCACCCAGGGAGAGGCCCCTGGGGGGCTCAGCTGTCAGGGTCTGCCTTCAGCTCAGGTTATGATCCCAAGGTCCTGGAATAGAGCCCACACTGGGCACCCTGCTCTGCAGGAAGCCTAGTCTCCCTCTCCTACTCCTCATGCTTGTGTTCCCTCTCTCACTCTGTCTCTGTCCAAACAATAAATAAAATCTTAAATTAAAAAAAAAAAAAAAAAAAAAAAAGAAGGCATCAAGGTAGAGGGTTTGAAAGCCAAACAGAAAATCAATCAGAAGAAACAGCCAAACAGAAAACCAATCAGCCCAACACCTCAACAGGTGCCTCCATCCTGGGCAAGGAAAGCTGCTGGTGACGGGGTGGGGTGCAGCAAGCAAGAAGCCCGGGGAGCCTTCCAAACAGACTGCAGCGCAGCGGGGGAGGAGAGGACCAGGGAGACCGGGACACACTGGACAACCACGGCCAAAACCCAGGCCGTAGTTTGGAATCCTTCCTGTGGCACCTTCCTGCCCTGTCCAACTGTGTGGCGAGGCACCTTGCCCCTCAGAAAAGCATCTTCTCACCGGTACAGGAGAGGAATGCCACCCCCACACACCAAGACCTTTTAACTCAAGTTTTTTTTTTTTCCTTTTTTTTTTTTTTCCTAACTCAAGTTTTAGTTCCACTTAAAAATAGGCGATCACGAGCATTAAAGCCCATCCCCAATCCTCAAGTGACCCGTGCTTGACAGAAATCAAGAGTGTGGAAGAGGAAGAGTTACTGCAAAAGGGCTTTCTCCTTTTCTTTGGACTCAGGTAAAGCTCCCTTCATTAGGCAGCAAACTCCAGCCCCACGGCAGAGAGGAAACGGGCCAAGAAACACGACTCATGAGGCCAGACTCTTCAACCTGACCCATGACACTAACGAGGAAGATGGAAAACACGATGGGCTGGCTGAAATGCTCAGTGGGGCAGTCTTTCAGTAAAATGTTTTTGTACCCTTTGGCTACACTGATCCTTCTGCATGGTTCCTGCTCCCCTAGCCTCCTCCTCAGAAGAGCCTTCCCAGTTAACACCACTCACACTCCCATCTCCCCACGCCTTGCCCACAGAAGTGATCAGCCCAGTTCCTGCCGGTCCTGTCTGGGGCTTCACTAACCCTAATCCTTTATGAGCCTTGCTGCCAAGCTTTCCTTCCTATCACCTTCCCCACTGCCATAAATTTATTCTTCTCTCTCTCACAAACTCACACACACACACACACACTATCTATCTATATGAACATATACATTAAAAAAAGCTGGTGTGGACTCCTGATGGTCAAAACTAACAGCCCTTTCTCAGCTGCCATCTAGCTCCCTGGCTGGTAGACATCCCCCTCCCCCCCATACGTAACTCTCTACCCTATGCACCCGGATCCTGTACCAACTGAGAAGCAGGTACTATTAAGAGAGCCAGATTTGAAGATAAATGAAACCTAACCTTGCCTTCAAGGAGTTCGAGCAAGGAACAAGAACAGAATGCCAGCGCTGGAAGGAGAGATGGCCCCTCCGTCTCAACTCCCATTTGGATGCTCCCAAGTCCATTTCCTTCGGCCAGTCTCCCCCAGGAGCTCGCATGCACCTCACACCTGCCCACCTGCCCTCAAACTCAGCTCACCCCCATGACGGCCCTACCACTTGGGAGTTCCGGACTCTAACCAGGCCAGCGTCTACATGTGTCCGCTTCTCTGTCTGACAGATCGGCGAGTAACCTCAATGTTACCCCTATATGCCAGTCCCGGGGCAGGAAGTTAAAACTCCTAACCATCATCTCTAAAACATCTATCAAGAGGCCAGGAGAATGAGTTTCTGGAAGAGAGCAAGACCTCATCCAATTCAACTGGTCGATATCAACTGGCCTTGTCCTTGAAGCATTTTAAATTTCATTCCAAATCAAATGACCATCTTAGAACGAGGGCTCCTCACAGATCGGCTCCCTCTAAATTGTCCCTCAACATGCTTGTGATTTTCCAGTGGACCCAGGCACAAGCTGCAGCCTAACCTGTGCTACCAGACTTTGGTTGATGGTAACTCTCCATCCCCCTGTACCAGAGCATTTCTCTGTGATCAGCTCAAGGGCACAAGTTTTCTCCCTAAACGCAGAGAGCTGTTCATGGGCCAACTGTCCTGAAATTTATGTTTGTTGTATTTGCATTTTTAATCAACTCTGGTCCTTCCCCAATTTCATCCCCTCTTACAGCAGTCTATTTTCTTGAGTCCTCAAAGTACTTTCTCGAAATGGGTAGGATATAAATAAGAAAATGGAATCCACTCAAGGACACATTAGTACCCCTTTATTATAAACCAGGTCTTCAAACGTCCTGGTCCCAGGGAAACTTGGAAAAGCTTCCCCGAGGCCCGAGAAGCCAACACACACAGATTGCTGGGTTTTACAGTGCTCGGCTCACAGGGGAGCAGATTTGCATGGAGGGGTCCAGACCACCACCTTAACCAGTATCTTCACACTGAAAATAACTAAAAATGCATATGTTACTATGTGAATTATCAGTAGGCTCCAGAAATCAAGTGTGGGAATCCAGAAATGCAAACAGGTAGGCACAGATGTTAAGAACCAGGAACTAAAGACCTTGACCCTCACGCTTCATTGAGGAACACGGCATCTGGCAGGGAGGGGAGACCACAAGGCAAGGGAGAGCACAAGGGGGGGCCATCAATGATCATTCTGAATATCCAGGGAAAGCCAAGATAAGCCAGCCCCCTCTAAACACAAACGGCATGGCTACTTTCTCCAAAGCAGTGAACCCCACAGCCCACCCCAAGCGGTGCAAATGGGGTAGACTCTGCATCTATCTTGTTAATGGAGGGGCCCAGGGCAAGGAGGATGCCCCCCACCCACTGCACCAGGCTCCAGCAGAAGGCTGGCCTTCTGTTAAACAGCTTAAAAAACAGCTCCATTTCCCTACATGATGGGTAGTGTTATAAAATTTCATAACTGCTTTAGAAAACTAAACAATACACCTATTCTGTGACCAGTAATCCCATTTCCAGGAATTTACCCAAGAGAAATGAAAATGTAGGTCCATAAAAAGACATGTGCAAGAACGACCCCTAGCAGCTTTAGTGAGAAGAGCCCAAAGCTGGAAACAGCCCAAGTATCCATAAACAGGTACATGGGCAAACAGGGTGGCAGATTCACACCAGGGAATCCCACTCAGCCACTAAGAAGGGGCAGGTGACTGCCCCAGATAAAACATTCAAGTAGCTCAAAAATACCATGTTGCTGTAGAAAAGGCTTTTGCAAAAAAGGGACATGTGGTATGATATACACGAATTACATGTATGTTACATTGTATTGGTTTCACAAACAAGCAAAATTAATCATGGGGGCGGCTGGGGTTGCCCGAGGTGATCGGAGAGACGGGAGTGCGGACTGCCTGGGAAGGGCCAGGAGGGAAATTTCTGGAGCAACACCACGTTCTGGATCTCAAAAGGGCACAGGTGTGTGCATTTGCCAATGAAGCGATCGGCACCCTTGGGATCTATGCATTTCCTTTTACCACATGCCCCCCCAGCACCTTCCCGAAGTTTCACCTCAAAGATAAATAAAACAAAGAAGAACCACAAGCAAGTCCCTGTCAGGTAAGGAGATGCACGCCCAGGTAAAGGTGAGCAGGATCCGGAAAGGCGGCCAAGAAATGTCGCCAAGGAAAAGCCAGGCTGCTAGGCAGAGGGCAGGAGCGTCTGAGCCCTTGGGTTGGGGTGGGCACACGCATGCTCACCGCAGAATCGTGTCCACTCGGGGAGCCTTTCATGCAGGTCTGTCCACAAAAGTCCTGTCTCTGGAATGAGGCCCACAGGAACCCTGAGGGGCAGGGGCCATTTCCCCATCAAGAGCAGGAATCTGGGCAGCCCAGGTAGAATATCCACCCAAATTCAAGTGTGGGAACCATGTAACGTCATGCAGTCATCCACGCAGTCCACAAGCAGACTTCTGAGTCCCAGAAGGCGAGGCCGGGGGCTTGCTTCGGACTGTGTGCCAGTGCGGGCTAATAAACCCGGAGGCCCCCACCCAAGAAAAGAGCCACTGTCTGAGTACAGTGTCCAAGGCGTGCCCCTGTAGTGTGGGTTCCTGTGGCTCCAGGCAGGCAAGGGGAACCCCAAGGGCAGCCGGCAGGGTTTTGGGTCCCTTCTCCAAGCCTCTTCGGGGGCGGCACAGACTTGTGGGCATAAATAGCTCCCCAGGAGCCAAGTGATGACCAGGGCCCATTTGGAACACTCGTGAATGCCACCCGCTGTCACCCAGCCGTCGGGAGGGCCATGTCCTGTCAAAGTCGGGACTCCTTTGTCTCAAGGTGTGTCCCAGGACAGGTCACATGTGGGCTGGACATACCAGCTTCTTGTATCACTCAAGAGGCTTTTAAAGGATTAAGCCTAGAAAATCATGTGAGTTCCTGAGCTAAACAGGGTGCGCAGACCCTCTAAAGGCCGCCCCCTGCACTGTACTTCCAGATGCTTCACCTGACGACGGGCAAAGGACAATAAAAGCACGTGTGAGAGGCGGGAACAGTGAAGCAAGGGCAAGGAGCTGAACCCTGATAGAACCCGTGCTTGGACTTGGGCCACACCTGGAATCCCCAAGCACAGGCCCCGCATTTTGAGTCAAGCAAGCTGTACTGGGAGAGAAGCATGGCTTGCTGCCCAAACTAGAAGAAATTCCTGGGCACGATCCCTCTGACCTACTTTACAAAGTCTGATGTGCGTTGAGGGTGGGTCCTCCAACAAGGCCAGACAGATGAGCTATGCAGGACTTCCTGGGGAAGGGAGTCAGAGGGAGATTCAGGTCGGGCTCCCGCAGAAGACACAGGGGATGAAGGAGTCCAGGTAGGAGCAACCTCCACCGGCTGTGCAGCTCCAGGCCAGAGGGGACCGCTCGGGCAGAGCTGATAGGCTCCCGGTCTTACAGGGAAGGCCTGGGGGGGGGGGGGCTGAGTCAGCTAGGGGTCCAACTGGTCATTTCGGCTCAGGTCATGATCTTGACTGAGGCCTGTTCGGGCTCCAGCCTCAGCAGGCTTGAGAGTCTCCCCCAGCCCCCATCTCAAATGAATAAATCTTTAAAAAAGGAAAGGACGGACGGATGGAGGGCAGGACGGACGGAGGGCAGGACGGACGGAGGGCTGGCATCACCTCCATGCTAGGCCCTCTACTGGGGGCAGCCCATGGGAGCCGAGGCTCTGAATGCCAAGCTGCACTCCAGATGGGCCCCCAGTGGATTCCATTCCCAGAAGCTGTCAGAGGCACCTTTTCATGGCTGCCACCCATCCCACGACCCCGCTACAGTTTTACCACCAGAGACTTCATCTGGAACTCTCCACACACTGACCATCCACTCTCAGGGCCACCTGGCTGCATCCCACAGCACAGGGGTAGCTGGCATCTGGCAGGTGTGAGGTAGGGAGCCTTGCAAGGATGCCCATCCTCAGGGACTCACAGCCTAGCAGGAGGGCCCCCCAGCCCAACAGCAAGCAAGATGGGGTGGGAGACGGGACTCTCCAGGACAAAGCCCGTCAATGGACACGAGGTGGCTGCGATCAGGAGAAGGAGCCACCTTCTCACTGAGGCAGAGTGTGACGCAGGGTTGGCTTGGATGAGCTATCAAGGTCATCAACTTCCCGAACTAGGGTGTTACCAGGTACGTTCCCACTGCTTCCACCAACCCAGATCCGAGGGTTTGCTCAGCACAACACGAGCTTATTTCCGTGTCACCCAAGGACCAGTGTTCCTGACCACGAGCAGCTCTTCACAGGAACTCAGGATGCTAGGCGATCTGCTAGACAGTCAAGGCTGAAACCGCAAAAGTGGGTAAAGCACACTTGTTTCTGAATTACTTCTGCCGGGATGGGACACCTATTCTGACCAGGACTCCACTGGCAGGAATGGTCCTGGGCCTTCAGGGAGATGCCCAGGTGGCCACCGGGCAGCCACCCCAGCGGACATCTGGTCATCTCCTCTACACACACCTGCTAAGTTGGCCTCAGGACAGGCTTATTTGGGGAGCAATACAGGCCTCTGGTTCTCTGAACACAAGAATCCAAGGTTACTGGACCATGGCACCAGACCTGAAAAGAGATGCCCACTCTAGAAACACATCTTCCATTTTCCTGGGGCCATGCAACCACAGCATCGAAGTGGAAATCTGGTCGCAGCTTGACTTTCACTGATCGACTTAAAAAGTTCTAAGTTTTATTGGAAAAGGCCCAACCCTAACACTTTTAAGTTTGCGAAATGCTTTCATGTTCATCAAGTCTAAGATACCATCAAACCTGATACCCTGCATTATTTCATAAACCACTAGGAAAGGAAAAAAGAAAGAAAGAAAGAAAGAAAAGATACCATCCATTCAATTTAGGACACAATCCACTTCGTGACTGTTCAATCCCGGAGATGTTAGAACAGTGAACACCAAGGAAATAACAATGTTGTTTCTGTTGAAGCCTTCCAACAACCCAGGAAGGAGGACAGACATCACCATCTCATAGACTGGGGGCCCCAGCCCCCATGCTGGGTTGGGTAACCTGCCAGAGCTTAGGGGGTGGTGGGGGTGGTGTTCCAACCAGCCTGACTTATCACCTGCACCTGTGTCGAGATCCAGCCCATCTGCCAATTCTCCCAGACCAAGCCACCCTTCAGCCCTCCAGTATCCTCACACCCATACAGGCTCCGCTTCAAATGGCAAATCAAGCACCTTGGATAGAATATTCTTATAAACTCATTTGAATTAAAAAAAACAAACACACTCCACTAAAATATGGATTTTCATCTGCATAACACTTTATCAACCAATTCTGCAACATTCGAGTGAGAACAGATGATGTACGGAAACATCAAAAACAAGGATCCGATCTGGTAAACAGTTGAGCGCTATTTTCACATCATCCTAATGAATTTAGTTTCAATAAACGCAAATCAGCAAACACTCTGAAAATTCTAATGGTACAGCACAAAATGACGCTTTGAATGACAGCCCCAGAGAGTGAACTCTTTTCAGCAAGTGACAGTTACCCCAAGAGAAAAATCAGAATGGATGACTCCGTTCAAAGGGTCCCCTTACGGCCGGCGGGTGGGTCTGAACTTGGCCCTGGGCACGCTGCCCACATACAGCTCCCCGGGCTGTGAGGGAAGCCAGTGGAGGAGCTCTAGCCCCCTGGATCCTGCCCAAATGGCTCAATCTGATAGCAGGTGCCTGGCATGTGCAAATGTGTGTACAGCGGGTGGGCCAGCCGTCAAAAGACGCTGCACAGATTTCTGGTCAACCTCTTGGCCAGAGGCAGGCTCCTGCCTCTCGATCCATCTCGGCAGGGTCCCCAGTGCAGGAAGTGTCTGAGGATACGAACGGGACATGGGCCCAGATGGGCCCAGATGGGCCCAGACTCCCCCAGGGCCCCACTCAGCTGCCTGCCCACCCGCTACGCGATGTCCGAATCCCGTGTGCCTTAATCCTCAGCAGTGACTCCACGAGCACTTTCTATAGTGCCAGAGTCAGTGAGCAGGGGACGGGGCAGGGGTGGGGGGCAGCATGGACACACACAGAGGCAGCTCTTCTGAGAGCGTCTGGGTAGCCTTCCTCACCCTTCATCTTCTCCATCTGGAAACAGGGGTCGTGGTAGGCTGTCCTTAGAACACATCGGAACACAACCGTCGACTACAAACCACTACAAAAAAGACTGGACTGGTCTTTGGAAATGACGTTTTTACCTCAGACAGTTAACAAATTCAGAGTTGTTTTTACAAAAAGGTACCCCGAAGTCCAAGAGCTTCCTTAAAATAAAAAACAAGCAAAGCCATCTCTCCAGACTGGGAGCTCCGTGTGGACAAGAAAGTGGCTGCTGCTTACTGTGCTCCTCCTGGAAGCTAACGTGTGGGAATCCACACACGATTAACTGAATTCGGCGCCTGACAGAGACTTCCTGGCCGTGGCCCCAAGATTACAGGCGTTCATTTGTGTCTGTTTGTCTCTTTTGCGTGAACAGTGAAGTTTCGTTCCAACAAGAAAGGCACATAAACAGCATGTAAGACCTTCCCTGGTATGATTTTAAGTGCGAAACAAGATCAGATTTTCGACGCGTGTCGGCAGCAGAACACACACAAGCACCTGAAAGCCACAGGCACGTTGGTTTCTACTTGCTGCGGGTCCACAGGATGGAGGCAGCCCCGCGGGCCAGCCCCACACATGCAGCCCTCACACCCATCACGTACTCGAGTCCGGCGGCCTCTCCGGCCGGTCACTGTCAGGACTCCCGACTCACGGACCCGGAGACGGAGGAGGCTCGGAGCCTCGTGCCACAGTCCACCGCAGCAAAAGCAGAGATTCAAACTGAGCTCAGCTCCTGCGCACCCAGTGGAAGGCCACTGGTGACCTGCCCGGCAAAGGCCAGCAGGGCAGGAGGAATACGGTGAAATGCCATCCCCCCCCACCCAGGTGGCCCGAGGGGGGCCCCCAACTGCGTCCTCTCAGCCCAGCCCCCTGGCTGCCCCTGCCCCTGCCCCACCACACCAGGGCTTCATCCAGGATCTTGGGATTATTAGAATCTCAAACCCTTTCCCTTTCCTAATAAAGGGGAGGCAGCCAGATCACATCCCACAGGGGGCCATGGGACACGGCCACCCACTCAGCCCAGCTAGAAGAGCCTCTCCTTGGTCCTGGAACCACACTTCCAGCTCTGTGGGGGCCCCAGCTCCCCTCAACCCTCCCCAACCCCAGGGCCTTCACCAAAACCAAAGCCCAGTGTCCTGCAAGCAGACAATTCCCGGCAGCTCCTCAGGGCTTCCCCTGCTCCCCCTTCAGCACCCACCCCACAACCTTCGCTGCCTCCCGCTCCCGTCCCACATCTCCCCACCCCACCCCCACCGACACAGAACCTCACGCAGGGGCTCTAAACATTAGGTCCCAGGCTCCTGCGAGAACTACTGATAGCTGGGTTCTTTTCCTAAAAAATGCATATAAGACCCTCCCCACCCCACCCCTTGGCTAGAGCCATTTCTGGGGCTCACACCCACCCCCAAGGATGGAGCCCTGAGAGGTCCACCGGCCTGAGCCCTGCCTCCAGCTTTGTTCCCGAGGCAAGAGCCCACCTTCCTGCCCACTGACCACTGACCCCGGCAGGAAGATCTGGACGCTCCCGGAAGGCAGGAGGAGCAGCTTTCCTTTCCTATAAGCAGGAGGGGCCCTGAGGAGCTGGAATCCCAGCAGCTAGGCCTCCCTAGCCCCCCCGCCCCCTCTCGTGCTCACGGCCACCTGTCCGCAAACCTGACCCCACTCTGGCTCCACGAGAGCCTTGCAGAGCAAATGGCACAGCCCCAAAGACCCTCACCTGTTGGTGGGAAACTGGCCAGTGAGCGGCTCTGGGTCACCTGGCGTCTGGCCCTGCAGGACCGGTGTACCTGTCACGTCAGATGCGCATCTGAGAAGCTGTGTTCCCGGGAAGGCTATCTCGGCCAGGCCCCCTCCCCACTCCGCCGTCTGTGGGCGTGTGCCTTGTGGCCACGGGCAGGAAGGGGCGAGCGGCCCCAGCTGAGGGCAGGTAAGCTGGGCGGTGGCTGTCTGGCTGCCCATTAGAATCATCTGGGAGCTTTTCAAACGACCCAAGGCAGGTCCCACCCCAAGATCGGGAACATGAAGGTGGGGGCTGGGCTCAGACCTTCTGTCAAAGCTCCCGGTGATGTCAGATCCAGACAGGGATGAGGAAGATGGGGCCGGAGGGGGCCAGGTGGAGGGCAGGGCAGCCTCTGGGACAGACAAGCTGGGGGGAACTCAGCAGTCCCTCCTCACGGCCACCTGCGACTCACAGCCCACAGGCTACTCCCTTCAAGACGCCTTCTCTGACCTCAGTGCATGTGGCCAGGAGCCTGGGTCCCGCGCCCCCCCCACGCCCCACCCCTGCCTGGCTCCCCACCCTGCTCACTGTCCTCTGGTGGGGAGATCTGCTCCCTGCGGACAGGACCACGTCAGGCTTTATCAGGCTGCCGTCCCCAGGCCTGGCTCCGCCTCGGCCACACTTTGTGCCACGTCCCACCCCCCAACAGCTCAGGAGTCCTGAAAGGGCTCCGTGTGCCCAGAGAAGGAAGAGGCAACAAGGAAAGCAAACCCACCCGACATAGCTCACTCTCTCGGGAATTACCCTTCTCAGCACCTTCCAGGCCCCCTATTCGGGTGCGATTTTACTCCTGAAACCATCCCACAGAGGCGTCCCTGAACTCACACTGTACACCCACCACAAGCCAGGGGCTACAGATTGAGGACCCCACAGTCTGTTACGAACACTAACTAGGACTCCCTCCAAAATGGCTCCACTCAGCCATGGACATCTAGGGACAGACACATACAACACGTTCTCCCCAGAGGCTAACAGGATGTCTCCCCAGATGTACTGCCTGTAGCCTTGAGAGAGGCCAGAGCGATTTCCAGTGGGCTCTGGGTAGGCGGAGATTGGGGGTGGGGGGTAGCGTTAGGAGGGTCCAGGTCACCAAACTCTCCCGCCCAAATCTTCAGCAGTGACATCATCTCCAAGATGAGATGTTTATTTTTTACAAAATAGTATGTTCCTGCTTACCTAAAAACCTAAGTTCCCCAACTGGGTCCTTCACACACCAATGGTGCCCAAATCACACTTCATGAAAGCGTGGAAAGCACCAAGAATTTCAGAGAAGGGTCTCTAAAGAAAAAGGGACAGGGAAATCAAGGTGACAGAAGGTGGTCTAGGAAGAAAAGCTCCAGTCTGATCAGAACAAGTTCTGTGTTTTACAGAGGGCTACGATCCAGGCCTAAAGAGATGTGGGTCCCCCTTCTGGGCACAGCCACAGGGACCCAACCCAGAGCAGGGTCTTGGGGACCACCCTGGCTCAACATCCAGCCTCCTGTCCCCACTGTCTCCATCCCCCCCCCCCCCAGGCAGCCAGCAGCTGGTTCCCTTCAAGGATGGTGAACAACACACACGATATCAAGGGTCAGACTTTATCTTTTAAATGCACAGTGTGCCTGGGCCAAAAACAAAACAAAAAGGCTTTCCAAGATGCTTTCCAAATTCCAGAAACACACTGGGCTGGAAAAACGGAGCCCAGTTTCCTCTTATTTTTAATCTAACATTGGCGAGGTTTATAATAAAAGAGAATTACCTATTTATTTGCTTACCTTACTTGGAAAGACAATAAATTGGAAAGGCTTCATAAATCTCACAGGGAAGTCCTTTAAACAAGGACTGTCAGCAGAAACCCGTCAATAACCTTCTGCCAGTCTCTAGCAATCACCTCCACCACACACTCTTTTTCCTTCCTGCTTTTGTACTAATCTTCTAGCAAACAAATCCAATCAAGCACCAAAAAAACCGTTTTTATTCTTATCGAGGTGACACTCCAAAAAACACCCGGGTGTCGCTGGCGGCTGACGAAGGCGGCCCTGTGAAAATCCACGGTGGAGACGGCCCCCGGGGATGGGCCGAGGGATACCTCTGCACCCCCGAACGCAGACACACTCTCCCCCTACCCCCGATTTACCAGACCCTGGTAAATCAGCGTGCACTGAAAGCACACCCCTGGCCAGGCGGCAGACAGACACCTCATGACACAAAGTCCTGCTCAGACTGATGGCAGGTTGCCAGGGGTCGGCCCACCTGGGGGCTGGCTGGTGACAACAGTCTATCTGCTCCCCGCCCTAGAACCCCAGCGTCACTGGAGCTGCCCGGATCCAGGCGGCCACTGGTCCGGTCAAGTGCGCCTGTCCCTGTCCCGCCGGGAGCGGAAGGCAGCAGGCTGGCACTCCGAGCAGACCAGGCTCATCCAGGAGGCCCTGTCCCTCGGCCCTGTCCCTCCCACGGTAGCCTGACTCGCAAGGCAACTGGTGGATGGAGCTGATTAAAACGACCTTCGGCAGCTCAGAGAGCAGAAGATGGACAGTCTCACACTGAGGTTTCAAGGACTGTGCTAAAAATAAGTTTTAAATAAGAGGCAGAAGGAGGCTCATGGATAATCAAATGAGCAAGACTTGGAAGAGCTGCTGTAATCAATTTACATATTAGGAAAGGAAAATTACCATAACCGGAGGGAAAATTTCTCCAAGCCAAAAGGTTTAAAAAAAAAAAAAAAAAAAATGAGACCAGCAAACCACTCCCCAGATGTAAACGGGTAAGGAAACTGCCCTCAGAGCACTGCCCTGACGCGGCCGTCTGCTCCCAGAGCCTCGAAGCTTCACAGCTCCCGCGTGTGAGCTGCACGCACAACTCGGGGAACCCAAACGCAACGGCGTGCCCGTGCACAGGCTCGCTCGGATGGTCAGCTCTGCGGAGGTGCACTTTTGCGTCCGGTCCCCCTGTGGTTCCCGCGCATCAGCCGTCTCTGAAGACCCCTGTCCCAGCGAGCCACCCGCTTGCCCTGAGCCAAACACACAGAGAACAGTCAGCCCGAGAGCGGCATTTCGCTGCCCTTACTACAGACGCACCAAGTACTTTTCTTTTTATATCCTCCTCCTTGGTACACTCCCGGTACTCCAGAAAACCCAGCTGTACGATTACTTCCCTACCCAAGGAATGGATTTTCAGTATTCCCGAACACACGCCAAAGCCTTTCTTAACGGGCTCCCTTTGAAACCGTCATTGGACAACGCGCACACCTCGGGATGTTCCCGTCCTCCAGCTGGGCCGGGGCTTACAGGGCAGCTCCGGGCTCACCCCGCCGGCCAAGCAGGCCGCTGGAACGGCAGGATCCACCCAAGGGAGTGGCTTCTCACCTAGAATTTACCCTGTGGACACAGCCGTGGAGCCCCCGGCAGTGGAGAGGGACGGCCTGGGAAGGCCCTGGACAGCCTAGAACCGCCGTCCTACTGTGCGCTCACAGCTGTGCACCACCGCCACGGGCCAAGACCCCCTGAGAGCTCGGACTGCCATGGATGGCGCTGTCTGGCTTACTGACACCCTTCAGAACATCAAACACGTTTCTCTGTTACCTGCAGACATTCAACTTTTCCCATACAACTCCAGCCTCTGAGCAGGTTAAGTCTTCCCACCCCTCCCCAAGGGTGGCGCGGGGAACCGCAGTTACAGGGCTGTCGCGGCAGGGTGTGCCCAGGAGACTGTACTGTAGCCACGCCCTGTAGGCTCTCCAGCCTGGAACAGCACTGTCCTCTGAAGCCCCCAGGACAGGGGATGCCAACCTTCCTGCCACTAACCCCAGGCTCAGTGTCCTTGTACTGAGAAGCTCCCCAAGTCCAATATGCATGTGTCTGCGTCTCCAACTACTCACTGGATGGCAGCCCACAGACAACCACCCCCCAGAGGCCAAGGATGCTTAGACGTGCATTTCAGGCTAGGACCAAGGTCAGTTTGAGTCAGAGCTCGCAGGCATCAAAGGGCTTCCTAAAACACACACACACACACACACACACACACACACACACGATGCACCGTGAGCTCCTCCAGCAGGAGGAATCCTCTCACCCACCCTAAGTGCTGGGGCCCTGGTGGGGAAGCAGAAACCAGGACTGAAGACATTTCCAGCAGCAACCGGAAAATCAATAAATGTAGCAATCCCCAGCTAGCCATTTAAAAAAATTCCCAGACTCATTTCATAAAATTCCTCCCAAATGAACGGAAATAGGAGAATATTAAATACCATGGAGAGAGCCAGTGGATTTGGCCCCCCATGCCGTGTGACCGGGGCGCGCTCTCCTGCACGTCCCCACTGCCTCTTTAAATACCCCTCCTCAGAGACCCTGACCCTACCTGGAGCAGAGGTACTGGGGTTGGGAGGCTGAGCGGGCAGCCCACCACTGGATCTGGCAGCCGCTGACCTTCCCACAGGGAAGTCCTCCAGCCCCTCCGGACTCTCCCCCAAACCACTGCAAGGAGGCAAAAGGGGACCCGAGTGTCTCCCACTGCCCCGTGCCCCCAGGAGTCACAGAACACGAATGGCCACAGCACCCAGTAAGTACGCTGCCTGCCTGCTCCACAGCCACTTCCCCCGAGGAGGAGGAAGGAGAAAGCTGCCAGCAGTGACGTGGTGGTCGCTCCTGATCCCTCTGGCCCTGGAGCCAGCAGCCGGGGTGGACGGAGGAGCACTCGTCTCTGGGCACCTTCCAAGAGGGGCTGGCAGGACATTGTGTGGAGGAGGGTGAGCAGCTGTCCCGGGGACAATGGCCTGAGAAGCACCCTGGCCTATATGTATGGGTCTGGAACTCACCCCTCTGGGGAGAGAAAAGGAGACCTTTGGGGGTTTCATGGGGCAGAAAAGATTCCAACTGCAAGGACTGACCCTGGGTCCACCTTATCCAGCCTGGGCCAAATGCCTGAGTCTCGGACACCCTTGGGATGGCACTGGTGCCTGCTCCTCAGGGAGGTCTATCCGCTGTGACTGGAGAGCCCTCTGAGCCAAGTAAGACCCCTGGGCATCAAAGATGCGCCTCACAAGCCACATCTAGCTACCTCGCCGGAACTTGAGACTTGGCCTTTCTACTGACAAAAAGGGGCAATTTCCTCCGTGGCCGGCAGGGGCAAGCCGGCAGGGGGGAGACGTGAACACAGGACAACTTCCCTCGGTGCTGGAGCTGGTTCTGCAGCCGCGTGCTGTACGCATCTTTGGCCGAACTTGCAGAACAGCAAGTGGGTGGGGTGAGACTGACCACAGGAAAATTACACCTGTGTGAAAGTTTCTCAAAGTGCACCCCCACGAAAGACCAAAACAAGTAATAAAACAGACATCCTCCCCTGGGCAGTCAAATGCAGTCCCAGAACGGTGACCCCAACCTCCAGCTCCCCCGGGGAAATCACCTCCGTCCCAATCCCCACCCCCAGAAGGGTCTCCACACGGGCAGGAAGGACCCCGCTGCACACACGCTGGCCGTGTCCCCAAGAAACTCAGAGGTGCTTTGGAACAATCTTATCAGGGAAGACACTTCCACTGCCGCCATGGGGGAAAGGAGAACCGAGACTCCCCCTCAAGCACTGTGCCTCGACTGACCCCATCCCCAAAGTCTCCTCCATCCTCAGAGGAGGTCCCTTTAATCTAAGTGCAAAGGCATCCGGTCCAGTCAGGAATGGACAGGCTCCCCCAGCCCCTCCCTGCTCCCTTCAGGAAGATCCCCAGTGGGGTTGGGTCTACCTTGCTGAGGACTGCCACTGTCATCCCAAGGAAGTGTGGGACACGCATGCAAGGGCCAGTCAGTAGCCCTCGAGAGCCCCTGGAGGTCCCCCTAACCAGAGGGAGAGACCCCAAGGCATGCCCCAATCCAGAGCACTCAGGGACTCCCACTGAGGGAGAAACAGAGGGGCAGTGCTGGTTCACCCAAGGTCACACAGCAAGCTGAGGGCAGAGCCAGGACAAGACTTGAGCCTTCCCTTGCTGGCCCCTTTTTTAGAGGATCACCACCGCGCCTGTCCCTGAAGATGACCAACAGGGACGGGGGGAGGGGGGCACAGAGGATAAAGTGACCGTGACAAAACAGCCTTCAGCCCTATCTTGGCACCCGGGGCTTCTCTGCAGAGGAACGTTAACAGGGTCATGTCCGGGAGCCCAGAATGAAACGGACATTCAAGCTCTGGTGTGAAATGAGCTGGCTGAAGAGGACGACCGAGCCACTCTGCAGCCCCAGGGCCTGAGCAGAAGCCCCCACGCACGACCCACCGGGCACGCAGCCCGAGCACCACCACCGCCAGGCCCCCGGGGCCAGTCCGTCTGAGCGCCAAAGACTCTTCCGACAGCTCCTCCAATCCCCACGTTGCCCACCGAGGCCACAGCGGGTCCAGTGCCCCAGGCCCCACAGCCATCACTAAAATGCCATGTCTTGGAGCCCTGGGTGGCTCGGTGGGTGAAGCATCTGCCTTCAGCTCAGGTCATGATCTCAGGGTGAGTATCAAGCCCCAGATCGAGGTTTCTGCTCAGCGGGGAGTCTGTTTCTCCCTCTCACTCCCTCTCTGTTCTCTCTCTCTCTCCCGTGCGTATGTATGCAAATAAGTACAGAAAATCTTTAAAAAAAAAAAAAAAATCCATGTCTGGCTGTGGTGATCTGAACTCAGGGCCACCCCACAACCCTCTGGGCCCCCTCTTTGCCTCTTCAGACACAGGGTCCTTCCCACTCCCACACCTCATTCTCTGCACTCCAACATTAACTACTACTATAACAGTAATAATAATAACATCAGTAATAATTAATAGGAATCAGAGTAATGCCCGCACTGGAGATCTCTTCCAAGGATCTGTCAAGGGCTCGCCACGCATTTATTCACTTCTCCCTCCCAGATTGCCTGAGCTCCTATCACCCCACCGTGAAGAGCCTCGGGCACAAGGAAGTGGGGTCACTTCCGAATAACTTCACCAGGGCGCAGGTGTCCCGGACCGAAGGGCCTGCCTGAGGTTATGTTCTTAGCCTCTGCACAGCACATCCTCTGTCACAGGGGAGAGAACGCCGCGAGTTTCAATTCCTCCAGCAGGTCCGCATCACCTACTGCCCACCCACGCCGTGGAGAAGCCCCCTGTGCCCATTCCAGTTCTTGAAAGGTCACCACTATGTTGCTGAAGTTCAGGATAAACGCCCCTTGCTCTCGCCTGGAAGCTGGCGCACAGCAGGAGCTCAATTTGCTGAAGAAGCAGATTTTTGTTCAACAGGTCATTTTCAGAAAAACCAAATGCATCTCAGTGTCACTGCATCAATTTCCACAAATCAATCCACATTGAGTTACTTTATCATAGAACGTAAAAATTTTAAACCTTATGCATAAAATATGATGCATCTGTTTTTATTTGATCTACAAAATTATAAAGCTTTCCTAAATCTCTTAAAGGTGGTTTTTCCAGTAATGCATAACTGCTTAATTGGGAAGTGTACAAAACATAATTACACCGCCTAACACTACAATATTGCTTATGGGAATATCTTCGTTCATGCGTTCTTCTTTATTTTGTATTTAATCTCTATTAAGATCTCTATATGAAAACAGATAGGTACCCTAGTCTTCATAAACATCATAAATCATAAAGTCATTTCATTCCTAACCCAAGTCCAAAAGCAGCCCCCAAAGAAACTGCTAGCATCCGAAGACGTCCACTTCTCATACTCAAGCAGTCATAGCCCCAGACATCTGTCCCTGTGCCACTTGGCCAGGTCATGGTTAAGGTTAATGGCTGGAATTTCTCTCACAGTGTATGTCTCTGTAAGTCAAAAGGTATCCCAATCTTCCCCCAGAAAGCAGCTACCCAAACCAGAAAGGGCAAAAAAAAACTCAAGACCACAGTTAACAACCTCAGATCAAGGAGTAAGAGGCCCCTTAAATCACTCACCTGAGGACACCATGCATATCCCTCCTCCAAGCTCACCTTGACCCTACCAACTGGAACTCAGGCCAAAGACTCCAGATTCTTCCAAACCAGATGGACTTCCCCACACCCCACCCTGCCTTCCAATCTGTACACACACCCTCATCCTCAGAACTGGGCTATCTGAGGGGCACCTGGGGGCGTTGCTCTGTTAGCTTCTGCCTTCAGCTCAGGTCATAACCTTAGGGTCCCCAGATCGAGCCCCAGTTTGGGCTCCCAAATCAGTGGGGAGTCTGCTTGTCCCTCTCCCTCTGCCCCCACCTCCCACTCACGCGCAGGTGTGAGTGCAGACACGCGTGCACACACTCTCTCAAATAAATAAATCCTCAAAAAAAAAAAAATTGGGTTATCTGAATACAAAGCCGCTCTTCAGACAGCTTGTTATGGGCAGAAGAGGCAGGTCAGAACCAGCTCCATCATTTTCGAACTGGGAGCCCATCCACGTGGCTCGTGAGACCCCCCTCCACCAACTCCCTAAGTGGGGGGAGATAACCCCACCCCCTCACTGCCTCAGGTCAGGGTTGTTACTGAAAAACA
Organism: Neogale vison; assembly: GCF_020171115.1. NCBI lineage: Eukaryota > Metazoa > Chordata > Mammalia > Carnivora > Mustelidae > Neogale > Neogale vison. Next base: position 233,610,998 of record NC_058092.1, read on the forward strand.
AAACAAAGTACGCTTGTGTCTCACAAAGTTTCTGAACACAGAATAAAGGTAAGCTGTGATCTCTGCGGAAACACAAGCTATCAGCCTCAGCGAAGCCTACTAATTAATAAATCCACTGATTAAGATACAAAGGTCTGCCACAAAATGTGTTTACTTACATTTCAAAAACAGAAGGTGTTGTCCCCAAATCTGTGTTTGGAAACACAGGGAAGGAACACCTCCGGCTTACAAGAGTTACCTACCAGAGGTTCACTGGTTCACTTGCGAAATGAGGCGGATGGGCCTGGCGTTGACCTTGTCGGTGCTCCCCTGCTACACCCACCCTTGCCGTGTGTGTGCAGATTTCCAAAGTGTGCTTCCCTAAAGTGACTCACCTTGTACTAAAATCTAATTTGTAAAACCAACATCCCCCCTGGCCAGCATGCTGTGACGCTCAGCCCAGGCCCCCTCGGTGGACACCGCTGACTGGTCAGCAGAAAGTTCCGTGGCAAGAGCATCTGAGTACAGATCCAGCTCCACTGTGAACGGGGACACGCAGAATTTCCCTCCCATCCCCAGGAAAGCCTGGTGCTGTTCTAGGGGGTGGAGAATCCCTCTTAAATTAAAAAAAAAAAAAAATCAGACTAGTTCAGGCAGAAATCCATATTTCCGTTTCCAAATCTACTCATTCAGATTTTGAGGAGGAGGGGGTTATTCAAGACATGGAAAATCTTTCAATCATTTGTCGTGCCAAATGTTCAATAACTCGACTCGAGAGTATGGATGTGTGCTGGGGAGCGGTCTGTTGCTCGAGAAGGACAGTCGCCCGTGCAGCTGGCAGGTTCTGGGCCGGCTGCACCAGGAGCCACCGGGAGGAGTTTGCTAAAAATAGAGCTGTTCTGGCCCCACCTGGAGCTTCTCCCACAGCAGGCGGGGTGCAGCTCCAGGAGACTGACTCCTGGCCAGCGGGGGCTCCGGACAAGCCCTGCTCCCAAGGCCACCCTCTCAAACCACCTGGGCACAGGCCCTCCCTGGGGACAGCACGAATCACCCATGCGAAAACCACCAAGCCCACAGCCAGCTTCTTACCACTTGATACACGCACTGAACCCGTGGGCTCCACTCGTGGGCCAGGCCAGAGCAGGGCCTGGGGCAGGGGCGGGCTGAGGGGTGCTGGCACTCTCGCTGACCCAGCAGGGCACAAAGGACCCTTTGGATCGGGGACTCTAACTCCAATGTGGTATTTTAGAGGGATGTAGCAAGCCACGTAATAGGTAGCTTGAAAAAGGCCGAGACAGAAGGGGACTCAGTCCCTGGTATCTGACCACCCAGCGCAGCCCCAGGTACTACCCATGGTTCCCACTCCTCTTAGACCACCAGCCCCATCACCGAGAATGATGATGAGGAAAGACAACCAGCTAACACCGGAGCCCTTCCCACATGTATCAGCCTTTAGTCACTGGACACCTCTCCCTGGGATTTTCAAGTGGGGAAATATGACATTTTGGCCCCTGACCCGAGATGCCCTCACATTCCAGTGCCAGCTGCCTCCCAAGGGCATTTTCAAGGATCATCTTGCTTTCCAAGGGAGATTTTTTTCAAGGCATGAATTGAGCCCAAAGAAATTGCTGGTCCATGAAATGAGCAGCTCACCCTGAAGGCCACAAACTGTCCTTTCCAAGGACCCCGGTAGGACATCTTCCAGAACACAGCTCCCCTCCAGCTTCCCCCCTGCCCCGCACCCCTGCCTCGCCATTTCATGCTCACAATTCCCTACTACTTGAACCTGTAGCCCACAGGAAATGCAGGGCAGGAGGTCTGCCCAGGGTGGTCATGTACACACCCACACAGTGCCTGGCCCCAGTGCGCACCCTGCCAGTCCCCCTGAGTGGAGGACTGTCCTGGGAGGAGATGAGCAAGTTCCCTCCTATCTCCAGGGCTGGGGACGGGAACACATGCAGCCAACTGGCCACCCAGCTGGGCCCAGGCCAATCACCAGAGCTGCTGCTGGCCAAGGGGCCACCACGTGCCGGGACGGCAACCCCAACAAGCCATTCTCCGGGACAGGCCCCAGCCCTCCGACTGCCTGCTCGGGGCCTGGAGATGGGATGGGAGCAAGTGAAGGCAAAAGCTGGCAGGGAAGGGGGCTGCCATAGTGCCTTCGGCAGAAGTTCCCCTAGGGATGTGGCCAGTCAGGGTCCCTGCACTGCGTTTCATCAACTATATAGAGAAGGGGCAGGGAGCATGGGGCTGGCTCTCCGGGGAACCCCACCTGTCCAGGGCAGCGGCAGCTGGAGCCCCGACGTGGGCCATCCTGAGGCAGAGGCAGGCAGCACCCAACCCTCCTCTTTCTTCCTTCTCTCCAAAGTAAGGGAAAATAGGTCTTAAAGAGAAAGTAAATAGTTTACTGGGCATTTCTCAGTAAATGAGGTCTCAGAGTGACCTAATACGGAGTAACATTCCAGTCTAAAAACAATATGAATTTCGGATTATCACCAGGCCCCAGAAATCGAGAAGATGGGCTGCTCCCTAGCCTAACCAGCCACCACACCTATATCCCTGTTTTGTCTTGTTTTGTTTTTGTTTTTTTTTAAACAGCACCAGGATCTGGATCTCCCACCCTCAAGCACGACTGACTACACACCCATTTCACCTGGCACTTCACCAAGCTCCATAAAACTCACCCACCCTCTGTGCGCAAAGGATTAAACCTCCCATCCATTGTGGGACCGTCTCCCCAGGACCTGGCTCACCATCTGTGCATAGCAAGCCCCATCTCAAAGCCCAGGGAGCCTTCTCTCCTGTCCCCAACACTCAAGGGGAACCCCTCTTTCCACTGCCAAGGTCAGGATTCTCTGATCTCCACTGTGGTGGTGTGAGGGACACACAAGGAAAACCTGTTCCAATGGGCACACGGCACCTGGGGGCAGAAGAGACTTATCTATTTGTCTGTAATTTGCATTTTTAAAAATTTAACAAATACCTATGATGTGTCGGGCCTGTTCCAAGTAGTTGAAAATTCTGACCCTCATTTTAGATTCAGATGAAGTCCTCTCCAAGGCTTCCCTGAATCCCCAATGCAGTCAAGCAGCTTTCCCTGCCTCCTCTGCCACATACACGTTCTCAAACCGTCTGTCCCATGTGATGCCTCTTCCCCAGCTGGTCAGTCCCTATTTATCTTGTTGCCTCTCCTAGGGTCTTGAGGACAGGACGACTCTCCTTGGGCCCAGCATCAGTCTGGGAAGGGTGACATTCACAACCTTTCTGTGGGACCTCTCCTCTCCCTCACCCAAGTGCACAGGCAGAGAACACAGATCACCCCGGTTTCCTGGGTGGGCTGCTGGGATGATGGCCCAGGGCAAAGCTTCTGGATCTGACCCTGGAGCCTGCCCTGCCAAGTGATCACCCACTTGTGAAACTCCCCACTCCAGGCAAGGCCAAAAAGTGGTTCTTGCAAGACCCCGCCCTGCTCCCCCCTCCCCAATAAGAGAACCCAGACGGGCCTCCCACCGTCCCTCTGCCCCGGCACCCTCTGGGTGCCCTCTGCCTCGGCACCTCTGGGTGCCCTCGGCCCGCCACAGCTGCCCCAGATGATGAAAGGAATCACAACAAAACAAAACAAAACCCAACTTTTTAATCTCTCTGGTTGAGAAACATTTTAAAGAACTAGAGTTATACTTGCAAAGTGCGTTTCAAGTGGTTTTGCTGAGCTGGGGAGGGGCGCAGCTTCGAAGCTCTCGGGCCCGCGTGACACACAGTAAGAACAACCCGACCAGCGGCCCCTCACAAGCCTCTTCCCTTTTGCGCCCCTGGGACACAGGGGACTCCACTAAGGCAAGGTCACAATCATCACAAAGAAAACTCCAGTCACGTGGAGCTGCTTCCTGTGCCCACAACTCGGAGCACATCTGGCCAGTTCAGGAAGGAAAAAAAAATTACCCACGGTTCAAAGTCCTCCTTAAATACTCAGGAAGACATCATTACAGATAGAATTCCAACTTTAATTCTGAAATCTCCTGGCTTTTGTCAGTTGAAGCCACAGTCTTAATCCCAGGCTTAGTTGAGAAATGAGAAGAAAGGATGTGTGTTTAAAAAAAAAGAAGAAAGAAAGAAAGAAAAATCCTCCACCCTGACTGAAAAGCAACCCACACCTTGCAAGAGCAGAAGAAACAGAACCTGCACAGGGGCCGAGGCAGAGAAAAATCAGGGCTTGGGAAACCTGGTGTACTCAGTGTGGCACTAACACAGACATGTGGGACTCTAATCAGATGGCCCGTGTCCTGCTGGAGGGGCCGGGATGCCAAGCTCAGGGGCCTCTCTACAGAGCCAGGGAACCCCGAAACATGGAACAGGACAGGGACACACATCTTCTACACCACAGATCCGAAGGCGGGTTCTGAGGGCACCCACGACCCCCAGCTCCCATGGAGAGCCTGCATGGTGGGGCCAACCATGGACATCGGGGTATCGTCTAGGTGGAGATGCCTCAAGACGGAGCCCCGTTCCCTCTCCAGGCGGTGTGGCCCAAAGCAGCGTCCCCCTTCTCCTGCCCCCCCCAGCCCCTCTCCTGTGGGGACGGAAGCAGCATGGAGACCTGCCTGAAACCTGCACGGGGGACTTAAAACAGAAAGAATACAATCATTACCTAAGCTAGAGCCAAGCCAGCACACCGGGGCTGATGGGACCAGCTGGCCAAAAGACACCCCCCTTCCGGGCCTTTCCCCTCAGCCCTCCAGAGCAGGAAGAACCCAAAGACTGAGTGAGATGGGGCGTCTGGGGAGCCCCCCTCCCCCACCCCCCAACCATGGCAGGGGAGGGGGCTATGCTTGGCACCACCAGCAAGGCTCGCAGGCACTTCCCAAGCACACACGTGTTCACAAAAGGGAGAGCCGCACGGCAGGGCGGGAAGGTAATCTTGTCAGTGAAGGAAAGCCTGTTTTTCAGGAAAATCTCCACCTTGTGGGGACCTTACCCTAAAGGAAGCCAAGGTCAGGGAGAGCTCTCACGTCACCTTCTCCGGCTGCCATTCAGGTGAGTTCATCACCCAAGCAGGCTCCGCTCCAGATTTCAGGACACACCCAACTTCGTGCCCTTCCCTTTCAGTTCTCTGATAGACTCTTTGAAAAGAAGGCCGCTGCTTTTGTTCCGAGTATGATTTCAAATTCCTTTCTAAGGCCAACACAAACGCAGGGCAGCCACCCAAAGGAGGTTTACCCAGCGGAATCAAATTTCTGGCCGGTTTTTACAGGAATGGTGCAAACAGACTCTTCCAATTAGATGAAATCCTCCCCATCTTCCCTGTCCCCTCTCCCAGATCTCACCATGTAGAACACAGGAAGCAACTCCTGTTCGAAGAAGCGCAGCATGAATCCTGTTGGAAAGTGAGCGGCAGCCAGAGGGAGGGAAGGGAGCACCCCACCCAGCACCTCCAGCCTCCCCCCAAGAAATGGGCACACACCAGCAAGCAAGGGGGCTAGCTTTGAAGAACTCTGAGATCACTAACCTAGACCACAAACTTCGAAATCTGAGTCTGATAAAATGGTACTCTGACCACCAAATACAATTTTACCACCAAAAACCCTAAGCACTGTAAAAGCTATCCACATAACATGTGTGTGTGTGTGTGTGTGTGTGTGTTGGAAGGCGGTGGGGTAGTTGCATCAGACACCCAGGTGGAAAGCAAGGGAGAAATGAGATCAGGAGTACTGAAGGGGTCTAATTTGGCCATCCCCAATTGTACCCAAGTTGCAATTAAAAGTCCAAAGTCTCAGTCAATTATAGAGAAACCAGCTCAAGATGGACGGGAACCAACTAAACTTCTGGCTTCCTTGGTTACTAACCTTTCTGACCCTTGGTTTCTTCACTGGTGAAACACCATCACTTCTACCTCGGAGAGGATCCGAGGGTAAATGAAAGAACATGGCTGGTACAACAGCACTGGGCCAGGCTACTGAGCTCCTTCGGGATGTCTGTGCTCTGCCTGGACAGTGAGTCTGGGATCCAGAGGGGCAGAACTATCCCCGTGCATCCAAGAGGGCCTGGACAGTGAGTCTGGGATCCAGAGGGGCAGAACTATCCGTGTGCATCCAAGAGGGCCCCTGACTGCTGCTAAGCCTGCCCGAGGCTTCTCTCAGGAGCCAAGCTGTTCATTAACCCAAAAACTGGAGGGAATTTAAAACAGGCCTTGTCCAGGAAACTATCTAGAAATTCCTCCCTGGCATTAGATTGTGAGATGCTAACAAAAGATCACTAATCGAAGACGGAAATTAAAACAAGACAACTTCTCAGGGCCCCATGTGATCTGGAAACCAACCCGGGCCCGAGAAAGACTTGTTTCTGAGAAGCCCATCTGAATCCTGGGGAGAACATGCCAGATTTGGGGTAAGCCTGGAATTCTCACTTCCGTTCTGCTCTCAGGGTCATGGGACAGGCTCCCAACGCAGGAGTTCCTCCTCTGCCAAGGAATCTTGCTGGAACCCCACTGCCAACAGCCTGGTTTGAATCCCAGCTCTGCCCATTGGGGCAGGAGGTGACAGGCAAGTCACCCCAGTGCCTCCTGCGCCTGACATCACCCCCCCCTTACTATGAAGATCAAATACAACATACACCAAACGTTCATGTGATAAAGATACTAAGTAAATGCTCAATAAACAGTAGTTAGACGTTACCTTCACAAAACTAATAGCAGAACTTAAAAGGCCTGGGTGGAATTGAGTTTCAAATGAAGTCGGCCAGGACAGGAAGAATCAAACACACAGAAATTCTTCCAGCAGGGAGAAGAGGGGTGCAAAGCGGAGAAGCCCAAGACCATCCTGGCTTTAGTCACAGGCCCATCAGGACCCGCAGCGTGACCAGCGGAGTGAGGCCTGGGTAGCCGCCGCAGCTTCCGCACCTAGGACGGCGCCATCACTGGCACCAGTGAAACACCCCAGCTGGAAGGTGGCAGGAGGAGCGGCGGCAGGGACACCGCCCAGGGGACGGGATGCCAAGCCGCCCAAGTTGTGCGTTTCTGCCGACCGAATCAGCCGACCTCCCTGTCCCCTTGGTGGCTGGGGATGGAGGGGTCCAGACAAGAACAAGGCGACCCCCAAGCTGGGGTCCCTGGAGCCTACGGCCGCTGCAGGGTGGGGTGACTGGGGCACTGTCCAGACCTGGTTCAGCTCCGGGCCTCGGGGGCGGGTTCGGGACCCACCTGAGTCCCGAGTCGTCTGGTGGTCCCTTCCCTGTCCCGCCGCGGGACCGGGAGGGCCGCGAAGGTCTCCGCAGGTGTGGGCTTCGTCCAGCCGGACCCCCGCCGCCCGGGGTCGGACCCCGCACAAATGCCTGCGGCAGGAAGGAGGAAGTGGGCACAGGGGGGGCAGGGGCCATTTCTATCACCTCTAGAGGACTTCCCCCCGGCGAGAAACGGCTGCTATTTACAAGTGAAAGGGACACCGCCGGGGGAGGGGCGCTTCCGGCGGTGTCAAGTGGGGGGGCACAGGTACGCGAGCCCTGGAGGGGGAGGGGCTGGGCCGCCAGGTAACGGGGTCCGAGGTGGGGGGGGGCGGAGCCCCAGGTTCCCGGGCCCGGAGGGGAGGGCGGGAGCCGGCGGGTTCGCGGGCCCCAGAGGTCAGAGGGTCCCCGCACCCCGGGAGCCGCAGACGCCTGTCCCCTCAGCACCCCCAGCAAGGCGGCGCACCCCGGCAGTGCCGGCGCTGGGAAGCGCGGCCAGACCCCGCCCCCTCCAGGTAGGGCCCGGCCAGGTGCGGCGGCCAGGCTTCTCCCGGGCCCAACTTCGCCCTCCCCGCATCAGAAGGTCAAGCAGGAGACCGGAAGTCGCCCCGTGGTCCCTCAGGGCGGAACGTGGGGCTTCCCGGGGCCCCCGCACCCCCAGCGCGCTACGGAAACCAGAGGCGGGCACCAGCCTCTCCAGGAGTTGGGGGAGGTGATTTCGCTCTTTCTGCGTCGGGCAAAATAGCAATTGCTGTTTACCTAGCCCGCAGGAGCTTCGTGAAGATTAATGACTGCGAAATGGTTTTAAGATCAAAAACATTCTAAGATTTTACTTGTAGGCACTTATATGTGCATACTGATATCCGTACAGGAAAATATACTCTTTATTCACTGCCCTCCTAGAGTGACTTCTAGCTCATAACCAGAAATCGCTGAGAAAAAGGATAAGGTCCATCTCTTGAGCGCTCCGGTAGAAATACCATTCCCACTTGGTATCCACGCTGGGCCTCCTGCTCCATCGGGTCCCTGAAGGGCGGACGGAGCAATCGGCCAGCGCCACAGACCACAGTTCCAACTCTGGGGAAGGGACAGAAAAAAACTTTGAAAATATGTCACCCCCACTGGGAAGATGTAGCGTTTCTCCCCAACCCCACATAGTTCACTGGGCAAGTGTCCCCAAGTGAGAGCTACCCTGGTGGTCTCTTGTGTGTGGAAATCTTTGTCTGACCTATCCACACCTCACACAGCAGTCAGCCAAGCTCAGCCCGTGCTAGGAGCCCCTGCGACCATCTGGCTTGGCAGCTTGTCCAGCAAAGCTTCCCTGGTGTCACCACAGCTCCGTCCCTCCCAGCAAAGCAAGCCCATGTGATCAAATGAGGCTGTTCCCCTCCAGGGGGAACATTCTCAGTCCTCTCAACCATTCCAGGACAGGGTGTCAAGTGCTCTAGAGGGCTCTCTCTAGCCTAGCTCTCTAGGCTGGCTCATGGCTGGCTCAACCAGGGAGCTGCAATCCACGGCCGGCTCTGCACCACCCAGAAGAACCTGCGGACACCGCCTCCACCCCTTCCCCAGGCCCATTGGGCCTGAACACGCAGAAGATACAGTGTGACTTTGTGCTTCCAGGCCTACTGCACTAGAGACATCCATCAGCGAAATAATCAAGTCCCAGACAGAGCTCATTCAACAGGAAAGCTGCACAAACTTTTTCCCTGCCTCACACCCCCTACAGCCAAAGAATTTCACCTGCAGTTCCTCTGTCCCCGCCCACACACCTGGGGCAGGTACAAGACTAGCACTTTCCCATTGATTGGGCCCTTCCACCTTGAGGCTCTCTGCGAGGCCTCAACATTAGGAAGGCTTTTTAAGATGCCATACTGGAGGGGGGGGTATGCCATTAGGCCAGAAGAGTTAACCTCTGTGGTCTTGGTCTACTGTTCCTTCCCAAAAAAAAACTTCCTGGGACTCCTTGACTCCATAATGAAGTTTTTGTCTGTCCTGGACTTGGACAGATTGCTGGAGGCCAGATTTCAGGCCTGGCTGGAGCACAGCAGTGAGTTTACAACCCCTTGGCTAGTCCCAACGCTGCAGAGAGACCCGCTGGCCACCTAAGTTACACGTCTTTTAAAAAGGCCCTTCCAGTGCCTGCCACTACGTAGGCTGGAATGAGACAGAAATATGGCCACTATTTCCAATCAATCTTCAAGCCAGGAACACTGTCTTTCAAGTCGTAATTAAGGGCTTATTTTAATGCAAAAAGCACATTTCTGCTGATCAATAGGTTGCTTCTGAAGGCGGTTAAAGCAACAACACAAAGGAAGGTGCTTTTTTTTTTGCATTTTACAAGTGGGAAAGACTTTAAGAGCCAAATGAATGAAACGCATTGCCCTCCCTCACCTTCACAACCACAACAACCACCCCCCACCCCGACTTTTTTTGGACTCCCAGAAAACAACCACCAAAGAGACCAGCCCACCAAGTTCAGACAACAAAAGCTCTTGGGGATTAACATCCTTCTAAATACCACCAGGGAAAATGAAGTCTCTGTCATTATCTAGGATAGAATCACAATTCCCCATAAAATCAAAAGCATCACTTGCCCCACAAATAAGAACCCAACCATTTTATCTGCATTTTTGTGAACAGTAAGCCAACTTTTGGCCACCATCTGTTCAATTTACTTATGGAAACAGTTAAAGCAGATCATCCCTAAAACACTGACTCAAGGAGGGGTGGTCTTGATAGAGATGGGAAAGGTCACCTGGCTCCCAAGTTCTTAACCAAGTGCACCTCGATAAAATCAGAACAAGCATCAACCCCCAATGGTAGTCGATGTCTATGCTGATTCCACTTAGGGCAGAGGGACAAAAGAGAAAGGCCACAGTAATAACTGCCACTTGAACTGCGGAGCTGGAACAGAGCTCTGGAATCCCAGCTCCCACGTGGAAGCAGGAGGGCTCCGTGCATGGGGGGAAAAAGTGCATATAGGAGTGTTTTCAGGAATGACAGCAGCTGTCCAACCAAACAGGAAAACCCAACACATACTTCAGCTCTACTTTCCCCAACACCACAGACTAAAAACTACTTCAACATGAGGAATAATAAAAATAAACATGACAGTTTCCTGCGACTTAAAATGCCTCAATTTCTGGGAAAGGTTGAATAGGATTTCTTTAAAATTGCGTTTTGAGGGGCGGGGAGGCAGAAGGAGTCTGCTTTTTACAGTTCTCTTTGAAGAACCCTTCTCTCTGCCTTTAGAATCTTTACTCCAAAAAGCAGATTACTAAGAAGAGCACACAACGGTCCCCAGCAGTCCAAAAGAGACCACCTTCTAAGAAAACTATGGAAAGGAGTAGACCAGTGGCCCACATTGCCATGCCAGGCAAAAGGCAGATGAGTATGCCAGTCTGCCTCTGGTTCCCATCTTGTCCGTAGCTCCCGAAGTTTCTGTGTTCTCGAGCAGTTGGAAGAATGAAGGCCAAACTGCCCCTTGGCTCCCATTGTCAACATTCCACACAAACAATGGCCTGGCTCTCTCCCTATTGTACATTCTGTATTCATTTGTGAATCTCCCACCTCCCCCCCTTTTTTTTTGCACAATGTGCAAAGTCCTTCTTTTCACCGGAGAAGTCCTGAATGCCCAAGTGCAGCCATAAATCTAGGCTTTAAAACATCGATAATGAGAACTAAACACACACGGTAGAATCTGCCCCAACAATAATTTGTGAGTGTCACGCAAGTCACACCGATGGCTTCTGGATGCCATCCATTAAATCATGATCAAAAGAAACACGGAACACCTTGAAAATGGTTCTGAAGTTTTTAGTAATGAGTAAGTATAATTTTCTAAATCCAGAGATGGGGCTTAAAATAAAATAAAACAAACAAAAAAACCCTTTCTATAGGTCTTTGATACATATTCTGTCAAACATAGACTTGAAGAAAAAATGAACTTCTCGAGCTCATCCGTGGGGAGAAGACTTGAGTTTTCCCTCCTTTCCCAGTGTGCTGTAACCTTAACGGCTGCCCGGACATGCTCGCCAGCTGTAAGAGAAAACGGATATCTATCCAGGCAGTGTGGCCTCAGACTGTACCCATTCCAGCATTTTCATATACCTCCTAGAAGTTTTTCAGTAGTCCACGAGAGCACTCCTAAGCTAGCGATTCACAGACGATCATGGAGAAAAGGCACCCCGATATTTCACTATACCGAGACGCTTCTGCTAAGCACAAGTACTTCTCTTCAAAGCGTCAGGCAAAATGCACTCCCATTTTTTAATTACTGCAACACTGTGTTCCGGCCTCTGTGATGGAATTACCAGTCAGCCACTGGAAAGATTACCTGAGTTGTGCCCTGCACAACAGATAAAATTCCCTCCCCTGATCATGCACTTTATGAATCTAAGTCTGTGGCCTGTATTAGGGACACAGGACACTTAACCTGCTGCTTGTCACTGATAGAAAGATTATTCACAGAGGGACCCAGGCTGCACTCACATACGACATGATGACAGCCCTTCTCTATTGAAATGACAGCGGTAAAAAAAAAAAAAAAAGAAAAAGAAAAAGAAAATGACAACGGGGATGGCCATTCCACTTTAAATTTGTTCCATTTAGAGAAAGCGGTTAAATGCAGAGGGTGTAACTTTGCATTCAAAAGTGATTCACGAAGGAAAAGGACTTTTGGTAAATGGCACAGTGGAGCTGGATCTCAAAGAAGGGGTGTGCCCTTCTTTGCAGGCCCTTGTTGTTTTTAATCCTCGAATCTCAAGGATTTCAAGTGCTGCAAGCCATCCTGAGCTCCCTTTGCTTTAGTATTTCAAACAGTTGCCAACAATATCCTTTTCAAACCCTGGGCACTGCTTGTTCAGTTCTGATTTTATGCACTCATCATTTACTGACCCTGTGGCTAGCTAGCTACGCTGAACACTGCAAAAGCTGCCGGATCATCTGTAGTTTTGTTCGTTTGTTGTTAGGGCTGTGCTTCATCGACTCTCTTCAAACACTTGCCAGACTTAGACAGTTTCTTTGGCGGGGGTGGGGGTGGGTGGGGGGGGTGGGGGGTGTTAAAAGTCAAGAGTAAAGTTATCGATTATTCCCTGAAAGGATAACTGATTGGCTAGTTAATGATTATACAGATAGCAAGTTTTCCTGTTTCATCCTGTGTACACGACCTTATTAACAATGCCAAGGAAAGCAAACTCGACCCTGCAGGGACAGGAACAGGTGTGCCCTGGGTCTTAAAAGGCCAAAATATCTCACAAAGTATGTCACTGGTGTATTTTTACAATGCTAGTAGTGTTTGTTTTTAAGTAGCGAAACTTTTTTTACTTTCTTAACCTTAAGAAGACACACTTTGCAAATATTTCTTCTTTGAGTTGATGACTAAGTCCTAGAATAAGTCGCAACTTGTGCCTAGCAAAGAAATACATTTTAGGGACAAAGAAGTTTTTTGGAAAAAGCTCAGTTAAGAAAAGGTAATTCACGCTGCCCTTCCCCCAGGAGAACACCCTTTCAAGGGCCAGTTTCAAAAGATCCCAAGTGAAGTCGTAAATAACACAGGGCTTGGAACTCCAACTGCAGAGCAACACCACCCTCCATCCACTCAGCCTTATTAAGGTACAATCAGAAATGAGGGAGACAACATGCCCACCCGCCCCAGCCTTACCTTCCCAATCAGGAAAAAGGATTAAACCAAAAAATCCTATTCTCAGGTTCAAAACAAGCTCTAAAGCCAAGATTTTTTAAAATTCCCTCTAATAACTGCTTTCTACAGGGACAAACTGGGGTCCCCTACCCCTGGGCACAGAAAAACCAATCAGCGCCATAAATTCCCTTTGCCTTCAACCCTCACTCCCTCGCACTGGGGGCAGAGTAGGGGGAGGGGGTGACCTGACATCAACACTTACACTAAACCCCTCAACGCTCTACAGAAATATGCTGGCTTATTTCCTTTGTTTGGTCCTGTTATACTTGATCAAGTGTGAACGATTAAACCGGCTTCATTAAAGGCAAGTGCATTCACGGTTAACATACAACTTCAATGGCAACTGTAAGCATATTTTGCAAGAAGGAGGGCCTGCTTTTTTGCTTGAAACCTACCATCTCATTAACTTTTCTTTTGGGGGCAATAAAAAGGGCACCAGGTTTTTTGTGGGGGGTTTGTGTGTGTGTGTGTGTGTGTGTGTTTACAGGAGAGTGTCACAGCAGTTCAGAGATCTGATGGCAGACAAAAGGATTCTTAGTGTTTCAACTCTAGGATACAGTCCTGTTACTTAAGAAAGAAAAAGAGAAAGAAAGAAAGATTGACTGTTTCAATATTAAAGCTGCTCTGACTTAAAGTATTTAATTAGCATTTTGAATCTCACTTTATAATTGCTGTAAGAAGTACTCTTTGAAATCAAATGATTACAAAAACAAGATCCTTGAAAGCACCAGTACTTCAAAACGTAAAGGATTTATTTAAAAATTTTTTCCAAACGCTGAATTCTCCGAAGTACATGAAAACTAGTTCCACTGTGAGAACCCTAGAGGCGGAACAGCGGTCTTAGGTACTGAACACGAGGTAATTTTAAAACTGTCTTTGAACCCAAGCTCCTAGTAGACTCTTCTTTGAAAGAGTAGTAGGAGAGTTTAATCCATTTCGCCAAAGTAGGGAGGCAGAATCACTTTGTCAACTAACCAAAATATACGTCCCCTCCAAATTATCCATGTCAGATAAAAATATACCAGTCTCTAGAATATCCAACAGAATTGCAAATAAGGCACTTAGCATTTTAAATTCCCAATGCATATTTATAGAATACAATTCTCTTGTCTACCCTTCAAGCCACTCACATCTGACTCTCTAAGAACTTAACCTGATCTCCAATCTTTAAAGAAAAAAAGGTGGGAAAAAACCCAGAAAGATCTGTTTACCCTGGATAGGGCAAGTGAGCCCGGCAGGACGACGTAGGCCACTGCCAGCAGCCTCCACCGCAAGGACGCAGAGCGAGCGGGATTTCTACGAAAAATTCCTCCTTCCCCCCTACAAAATACTAAACATGGGGACCCCTGGAGCCAACTGCTGTTGGGGGCCGCCTCCGGAAAAAGTACTCGGGGTCGGGAGGGGGGCACCCCACACACCCGCGCGCACACGCACACTCAGGGTCCGCGACCATCCGCCGCGGCCGAGAGCGAGCCACGGGAGGGTGTGTGTGCGCGTGTGTGTCTCGCCGCGGCCGGCGGTGACCGCGCCGAGCTCCCGGGCCCGCGGCCTCCCAGCGCCAGGACGCTGCGTGGGCTGCGGGCGAAGCAGCTACGCCGCGGGGCCTCCCGCCGGAGAAAGGCCCCGGCGCGCCCCGGCTCCCGCGCGCCTCTGCCCAACTTGCCCCGGAGCGCTGGGCAGAGCGGGAGAGAGAGAAAGAAAGGCGCTTCCCCTCGGCCTCGCGGGTCAGTCCTGCGCCGCGGAGGAAGAGGAGAAAGAGGCGACCGCGGCGGCCCGGCTGTCGCGGCGCCGCGCCGGGTCCCCGCCGCCCCGGGCGCGCCCTCGCCAGCCCCTCCTGCGAAACTTTTTCTTTTTGGTTCGCCCCACCCGAAAAGTGCAGCCCGGGAGGGGGCAGACCGGGTTCGCCGCGGTGGCGGCGGCGGCGGGCGAGGAGGAAGTGGTGCCCGCGGGAGCGCGGACGGGCAGAGGAAATGCCCGGCCCGCTCGGCCCCCGCCCGCGCCCGCCGCCCGGCCAGCCCCGGGCCCCCGCCCCGCTGCGACTTTGGCGGGCCGAGCCCGGCGCGGCAGTGGTGGCGGCGGCGGCAGATGTGGCCCGGCTGCCCGGAGGAGCCAACAATGCGGGGCCGGCAAAACAAAAGGGTTCCACTTCGCCTCCTTTCCCTTCTTTCACTTGCGCTCCCGGGGCGCCGCGCGGGATCCCCGGCCAGCAGGGGCCGCTCCCCTGGGGGCCCTGAGCAGCGCGCGCCCCGGTTTCCCAGCGGACCCCCGCGCTCCCCCCGCCCCCGCCCCGCAAGCCTAAGGCCCCGCGCGCTCGGACTCCCAGTCCCGGGGGATCCGGCCGTATTGTCCCCGCGGCGCGCCGCGCGCTCGGCCTGGGTCGCGGGCGGCCCCCGCGCGCGCACCCACCGGCCTCGGGGAGCAGGAGCCGGGGGCGCCTAGGAAACCGTCGCCGAGACGCCACCGCCGCCGCTGCCCTCCGGACGCCGCCGCGCTCGGGATTTCTTTTTTCTTTTTTTTTTTTGCCAATCCTGATGGGAAGGAAGGTGACCGCCTACTTCGCATTCATCAACTCTCATCACAACAACAAAAATCCTGGCACAAACGGCAGCCGGCGGGCGCGATCGGCGGCGGGGGGCGGCAGGCAGGGACCTCCAGGCCGGCTCCCACCCCCGGGCGCCGAGCGGGGACACGGGGGCGCAGACCAAAGATGTCCTCGGATGCCGGCTCCGTGTCCTTCGCCCTCCTCCTCCCCCCCCTCGCCGAGTGGCGCAGTGAGGCGCGGGCGCGGCGCCCCCAGCCCGCGGCCGCAGGTGAGGCGGGGGCGGCAGCGGCCCCAGCCCTCCCCTGGGGCCCCTCTTACCTCGTCCCGGGCCGCCGGCGTCCACGGCGAAGGGCGCCCACCCGGGAGGCGGTGGCGGCGGCTGCGGCTCCCGCCCCTCCCACCCCACCCGGCGGCGGTGGCGGTGGCGGCGGCTGTGCGGCCCCCCCTCAGCGCGGCATGGCTCCCGGCTCGGTCCCTCGCTCCTCGGGCCGCCGCCGGCTCCTCTGGGCCGCTCCCGGGCCACCTTAAAATGACACACGCACACAGGGACACACACACAAAAACTTAATCTCTCCAGCTCCCCGCCCCTCCCCCTCCCGCTCTCCCCTCCCCTCCCCTCCCGGTCTCTCCCCTCCCCTCCCCACCCTACCCCTCCCCTTCCCTTCCTCCTCCTCCCCTCGCCGCCGAGCCTCTTCCTACTTCCCCACCCACCCCACCCCCTTCCTCCGCCCACCCGGCTCCCGATCCTCCCCACCCCGGTCCCAGCCCCGCGCCCGCTCGCCGGGAGGGGGCTGCGCTGGGGGTCTCCGGCCCGCACTCGCCCCGCGCCGCGCTCACCCCCAAGAGGATGCTAATTCCAACTTGGATCGGGGGAGGGAGCGTCCTGGATGCCTTGCGCCTCCCGGCTATTTGCTCTTCTTTATTTGTTTTCTCCTCCGGGGAAGGAGGCGGAAAACGGAGAGAAAGGGAAAGGGAAAGAAGCGGCGCTGGCCGCGACGCTCGGTGCCCGCCGGCTGCGCAGGAGCGAGGCGGGAGGCGAGGTGAGGGTCGCCGCTCGCTCACTCCTCGCTCTTTTTTTTTTTTTTTTTTTTTTTTTTTTTTTGGGTAAAGGCGGGGTCTTTCTTTGCAAACCAATGACACAACCCCACATGGGCCGGCCTCGCCCCCTACAGATACTCCTCACTACAAATCGGCTCTCTCGGGGGATTAGTGGCTCCGCGAAAGTGCACACAGGCGCGGCTGGCGGGCGAGGGGGCCGGGCGCGGCGGGCACTCCCTGGCCCGGCCCCGCCCGGGAGGCCCTAGCGAAGCGCTGGGGCCTCGGCGGCGGGGGCGGGGGTCCTGCTACAGCGGCCGGGAGTCCGGCCCTCCCTCCGCTCCCCTTCCTCCTCCGCCCCTTCCACGTGGGGCCCCGGGCGGCCGGCCACGTGGGGGGACGCGAGCCCAGGCCGGCCTGGGCGCAGCGCCCCGGGGTGGCTCTGGCCCCATCGGGCCCCCGCCTGGCCCGCGGCGCCGACCTGCCCCCTTCCCGGCCTCGCGGCTCCAACTTCCTCCTGGGCCCCGCGCCGGCTGCTTCTGCCTTCTCAGGCCCGCGGGGTCAGGCGCGGGCCGGCCACAGGGGGCACTTGCGCTCCCCAAATCCGGATCCGGGAGACGGTGCCCGCGCCTTGCCGGAGAGGCGGCGGTGGCTGTGGGTGCGCGGGAGGGGCCCTGTGTGCTGGAACTTGCAGCGGTGTGTTCCCTACAAGAAGCAAAACATTTTTTACACATTAAAAAAAAAAAAAAAATGTTCCTTCCTGTTGCCTGGATCTCGCCGCGGCTATTTTTAAAGCCTTGCTTTGGGTGGGAGCTCCCGGCCTCGCGGGACGGAGACGCGCGGCCGCCTGGGGGGCCCGAGAGTGGGGGTCCTGGGCTTGCGCCCCGACGCGGCGAGCTCAGAGTGTGAACACGAAAGCTAGGGGTCAGGCCGCGCGCCGGCCGCACCTAGATTGAATTCAGTGCCCGTGACCTGCGGCGTTGGAGCTCTGTTTGCGGAGGGAGTCGGCGGCTAAGGACTGGGAGGGCTCCTCCCCCGGCGCCCCAGAGCCCCTCCAACTCCTCTCACTTCCCCGAGGTCGCTGCTCGCCGTCCGGGAGGCCCCGTGCAGGCTGCACGGAGGCCCCGGTGTCGATGTTTTAAAACTATATTGAGACGTTACGAACTGGATTGAGATGTTGAGCAGGAAAGGCATGAGTAAGGGGTGTGAGGTCCGGCCTCTGCAGGCCGCAGGCATGGCCATTCTGGGAGACCGGACGCTCCGTTGGGCCTCCGGCGTCCAGGCTAAGCATTACACCCCGCCGAGCCAAGATAACCTCAGGTGAGGCCTGGAGGCCGGAGAAAGGTCCGCGGAGCCGCATCCTGAAGGGAGTTAGCTGCTCCAGGCCTGTCCGTCTATTAACAGTTTCCAAACTCCTGCTCCGGCCCCGTAGCTGGGAAGAGGTGCTCACTGTGCCTTTGCTAAAGTGTACCCAGATGTGGCAAGTGCGGCCGGCCTGGGTGTGTGGGGGGGGGCTTGACTCCTGATGATTGTTTCATCGTCCAACAGTAAGGTTTTAAAACATGATGGGAGACCTCCCACGGTGATGGCAGCGCGGAGGGCGGGGTGGG
The DNA here is from genome assembly GCF_020171115.1 of Neogale vison. Classification (NCBI taxonomy): domain Eukaryota; kingdom Metazoa; phylum Chordata; class Mammalia; order Carnivora; family Mustelidae; genus Neogale; species Neogale vison. The sequence goes on from NC_058092.1 coordinate 233,629,080, forward strand.
GGGCGGCGTTTCACACCCCTGCTAGCTCAGTAACTAAGATGTCTGTTTATCACACGGCCTGAATAGGCCAGCCCAGCTACACAGCCCTTGGGTCCGTGGTTCCGTCGGAAAAACTCCCAGATGTGCCCACCCCGTTGTCTCCATCTTTTGGCGACCCCAAATCGTCACAAACATTGTCAGGGCCCTCCTGTCCTCAGCAGTGTGGCCTCAAGGTCATGGGGCCTAGGACACATAGGACCCGCCCACGCCCAGGCTAGCAGGTGATTTTGTTTCTTAGGCATAAAGTATAACTGACCATAACTAAGGAATTTTTGCTTCCTTATTTCACAGATGATCATTGGTTCTGAGTGGCCCTCTCTTCTCACCCAGAAACCACAAAAAGTCAGCTGATTTTTTTCCTATCACTTGTCCATTTTCTTGTCTAACATGAGTGGGATTACTTTAGGAATTCCACTTCACTCTTCTTGTTTGGTGAGTGTTTAAAAAGAAGCATCCTCAGAACCAAAAAATTATTTTTCACCTCAATTTCACACCCTGTATTTTAAAAATATCAAACCCATTGCCCCCCAGCACGTGAATTATTTAAAACGTTTTAATGTTACAAAAAACAAACCAAAAACCCAGACCAATTAAAAAATGGGCAAAGACTTGAACAGAATTTTTTTTTTTTTAAAGATTTTACTTGTCAGAGAGAGAGAGAGAGAGAGAGAGAGTGCGTGGGAGCACAAGCAAGGGGAGTGGCAGGCAGAGGGAGATGTCAACTCCTTGCTAAGCAAGGAGCCTCAGGGACTCAATCCCAGGACCCTGGGATCATGACCTGAGCTGAAGGCAAATGTTTAATGCACCAAGCCACCCAGGCATCCCTTGAACAGACAGACATTTCTTAAAGGAAGAATCACAAATGACCAATGAGCGCATGAAAAGATGCTCAGCATCACTAATCATCAGGAAATGCTAATCAAAACCACAGTATATACTGCTTCACGTCCACAGGGATGGCTATCATAAACCATAATAACAAGTATCGGTAAAGATGTGGAGAAATGAGCAAACATGAGACCGCTGGCAGGAATGTAAATTGGTGCACCCACTGTGGAAAACAATGTGGCGGTTTCTAAAAAAGTAACATAGATTTAGTGTATGATCCAGTAATTCCAATTTTAGGTGTTTACCCAAAGGAATGAAAAGGGTCTTTAAAAAAAATTGAACACCAATGTTCATAGAATTATTCACAATAGCCAAAAGGTGGGAATAACCCAAATGTTATCCCAGAATGAACGGGTAAACAAAATACAGTTACATGCATGAAATGGAATATTATTCAGCCTTGAAAAGGAACAAAGTTCTGATACCTGCTCTCATGGGGACGAACCTTGAGGACATTATGGTAAGGGAAATAAACCAGACACAGAAAGACAAATATTATATTATGCCATTTATATGAGCTACCTAGAATAAGCAAATTCACAAAGACAGTAGATTAGAGATTACCAAGGGCTGGGGGGAGGCAGAAAGGGGAGTTATTGTATAATGGGCACAGAGGTTCTGTTTGGAGTGCTGAAAAAGTTCTGGAAATGGGTGGTGGCAGTGCAGTGGGTTATGAAACATTGTGAATGTGCCTAAAGCCACACTATACACTTAAAAATGGATAAAATGATAAATTTTGTTATGTACATTATACCACAATATTTTTTTTAAATGTTGCAAACTAGCTTTTTCTCACAAACCTTACAAACCTTGGTTTATTTCTTTACTAGATATAAAGATATTTTTCAATAAGAAAAACACATTAAGGGAGCCTGGGTGGCTCAGTGGGTTGGGGCCTCTGCTTTCGGCTCGGGTCATGATCTCAGGGTCCTGGGATCGAGCCCCGCATCGGGCTCTCTGCTCAGCAGGGAGCCTGCTTCCTCCTCTCTCTCTCTCTCTGCCTGCCTCTCTGCCTACTTGTAATCTCTGTCTGTCAAATAAATAGATAAAATCTTAAAAAAAAAAAAAAAAGAAAAACATTAAAATACAGAGAAAATATTTTTAAATAATTTTCAGTTAATTTACATAATAAGTGTCTTACCGATTTTTATCTTTCTGTGTTGCCATTATAGAATATCATACTGCAACGTTAATTTTTCAGGACTCTCTGTGATCTCTTCCCAACTAATCCTGTTTAATCGTCAGGTCAACTTCTGGTGTTCCAACGTGGATTTTGACAGACACAAAAAAGAAGAGTCATAAAAATGACAATAGTAGCAACAAATGTTTCTCCATGGCTCACTAGGGTGCGTGGCATGGGGCTAAGCCAGGGACACGCATCTTTAATCCTCAGGGCAGACTCTTAAGAGACATACTAGTATTATTCCCATTTTACAGATGAAGGAAATTGAGCTTCAGACAGTTACTGCCTTCGCCAAGGTCGCACTGCTAGGGAGGGAAGAAGTAAGCTTGGAGCCCTGTCTGCCTTATTTTGACTACTCTTCTCTATTTCAAGAAAGGCTTCTACTTCTATTCATACACATTCATTACCATGGACTCAGAAGAGGCAAAGTTAGTTACTTTTGTTTTTTTAAGTAATTTATTTATTTGTCAGAGACAGAATGAACACAAGCAGGGGAGCAGCAGGCAGAGGGGGAAGCAGGCTCCCTGCTGAGCAAGGGGCCCGGCGTGGGACTTGATCCCAGGACCCTGAGATCATGAACCGAGCCAAAGGCAAGCGGTTAACGGACTGAGCCACTCAGGCGTCCCAGTTAGTTGCTTTTGAAACACATCTTATTTGAAAGGTTTTGTTTGTTTTGTTTACTAATATGACTGCAATCTAATCTTCAGAGGGGGATTTAAAAAAAAAAAAAAGGAAAGCCCAAGAATTAAATGTGTTGTCAGACACTGGCTACAAAATAAAGACAAAGATGGGTGTGGACTTTAAGGCTCCTGAAAATCAAAAAAAGCTATGATCTAGAAAGTAGAAAATAAACTTTTGGCTACTGAGAATAAGGCTTCCACATCGTACTTTCATACTGAGGAAGAATTCCTCCAGAGTTCAAAAGGTTACATCTAACACTACTTTTTTCCCTTGTAGAAGAGCCAGAGTCACTTTTTCCTGTGGTCTGAGCTAAAGAGAAAAACCCGGCGGCTGGGAACGCTCGGTTCCTTCAGGTGATCTCATTACCCAAGCTTCCAAAGTGGGAGGAGTTTGAAATGCACTTCTCCAGGATGGAGAGAGGAAGCTTCTTTATTCTGGGGAACTCAACTCATTTGCCTGGAACCTCCATTCCCACTTGATGTTGCCTGTGAAAGGTAACTTCCTGTCTTCTGGTTTGATTCTGTTTCTTCTGGGTTAACCAGCTCTTTCGGTTCACGGGTCTTTTTTGATGCATAAAGTTCAAACCCCTTATCAAAAGCTCCCCTGTCCAGGGAGTCTCTCTTACTTTCTAGAATTTGGGATTCAAATGGGTGGCTGTTTTCCAACAACTAAGGCTCTGGGGGAGGATTCCTAGCTCTCTAGATGAGGGATCTGGCCCAGGGGAGCCCCAGTAGCGCAATGTTGGGGCTGGTATGACCGGCAGACCTCTCAGCACAGACAGGGCAGGAGCACCCTTCCTGGGGTCATCCTCCCTGGGGACCATTCCCCTTCTGACGTAGGCCTGTCCCAGCTGATCTCTGAGATGCTGCCAGTATCCTCCGCAGCATGTTCCCCACCCCCTCCCACCTTCCCCCATGGATACACGGGACTTCTTTCAGGTGGTTTCTGAGTCCTCCCAGAAGCCATGGGTTCCATCCTACCACAGGCCATCAGTCCAGTCACTTCCTTCGGTCACCCTCACCCTTCCCCCCTTCCTTGGGGAAGGCACACACACACATACACCCACAAGAAGTCTGGGGAGGCAGCGAGAGCTGGTTCACATTCTCCCTTAACCCATGGGAGTTTCTGGATCTCTGCTCTGCACACCTTCAAAAGAAAATAAAGCTCATCTCTCTTGAAGAATTAATGGTTTGCCTTTTTTTTTTTTTTTTTTTTTTTTTTAAGATTTTATTTGTTTGAGAGCGAGAGAGAGAGGCAGATGGAGAGGGAGGCTGGGCAGGGAGCCTAACTTGCGACACCATCCCAGGACTCTGAGATCATGATCCAAGTGGAGGGCAGATGCTTAACCAACTGAGCCACCCAGGACCCCCTAATGGTTTGCTTTTAGCAGATAATTAAAACAGTGTAAATCATCATGATTCCTTGTTGCCTTGGCTCATAGGAAACTCAAAGTCAAAATGTAATGTTCAAGGATGCCAAGCAGCCTATTGTCATGTTTCAGGAATATTCTATATGATATATGGAATTATCCTATATAATTCTAATATATATAATTATTCTATATATATTCTATATCATATATAATATTCTAAATTCTATATGAATATCTCCCTCTGTGAAAAGGGATTCTGACCTTTCATGGGAGAGGGGTGTTGTTCGAAGAGGCATCTTAAATATTTTCATATAATTTTATATCTGGAAAACAATTGTTCTGACAATACAAATTATGGGCAATAAAGCTGAATAAAATCTTCTTGCTTGGTGATGATACCCATATAAAACAAGAAGCACTTCCTGTATTTGAGAAAACAGGACTGAGAAACGGTTGGAAGGAGTTTTTGATTTTTATTTTGACTTGCTGATTATTGACTGGAGGGTTGTAAAACCTGTTTTTACTATAACCACCCAAAGTACTTTTTTTTGGAGGTCGGTAGGAGGATATTAATAAATACTACAAAAACCCCAACCCTATTGACATCCCTGGTTTAGGGCAAAGGACTTTTTTTTTAGGAGTGAAATGGCACAGAGAGGGCAAGACTTTCCCTCAGTGACCGTTAACACATTTCATAACCGTGAACTTATGGGATGGTTTGATGTGTTGTAGAGCACCTGGACCACAGGAGATGCTTAGACAAGTATTTCATGGATGGATGGATGGATGGATGGACAGATGGATGGACGGACGGATAGATGGATGACTCTGTGAATGTATTTCAAGACATCTGAGCTTTACAAATAATGACAAAAGTCATATATGCAAACTGGCAAGAGAATCAAGTAATTTTAACTGGACATATAAGTATTAGAGAGGTAGGATTTGAGGTTATTTTTAAAGATTTTATATCTTTACTTTGCTATTTTCTCTGTTCACAGCATGGAGCCTAACGTGGGGCTCGATCTCATGACCCTGAGATCACCACCTCAAGATCTCTACCTGAGCCAAAACCGAGATCGCTCCACCAAATGTGCCAATGAGGTGCCTCCTTGTTTTATTATTTTTGTAATTTAAAGAAAAAAGAGGTCAAGAGAGATGATGTATACAGATAGTTCCGAAAAAATAATCCATACATAAAGCAAATGTAGCAAAATGTTAAATACTGGTGAATTAGGGTGACGGATACATGGGAGCTCTAACAACTCACCTGTAAATTTAGAAATTATTTCAAAATAGAAAAGTTTTTAAAGAAGTAGTGAAAGCGATTTAATCCATAGCCCCAGTGTGAAGTGTGGAGTTGGTAAGGCGCGTCTTTCTCCCATTTAGCAGCCTTTAAACAGGAAGGCATAATTCCTTCCCTGCTTTGTGCCTCCCTCGGAGCTGCTTTGATGTCTCTCAGAACGGGGTGGTGGGGGGGAGACCTATCAAAGGCCCCCGGGACAGGCCCGCTGCCTGCTGGAGCTTTCTCTCTGCCATAATCACAGACCTCCAACTGACGGCCGTATTTCTCAGTTCCCTATCTCTCTCCTGTTTCATTTCCAGGAACCAACGGTTGTAGGAAAAAAAAAAAAAAAAGATAGTGGCCCTAGATAATAGTGGGTCCTTTTATTGGAACTGTTTTGTGCAATAAAATGGACTAGTTGTGTGCACTTGAGTATTTCAAGGGTCTGTGCGGCGACAGAGGCTGGGGATGGGACTTGGCCACACCATCGCTCACCTGGCTCTGCCCTTAGCACTGCTCACTGGAGAACCACAATTGTCCGAAGCCCTCGGTGGCTGTCCTGAATGGAGGTGGGAGTTCTGCCACACTATTTTGTAACAGCTCTGCTCTTTGCGGCCATAGTATAATCACTTTGTGATTCATAATTAACCTAATCACCGAGTCCATATCACTTTATAGATGTCGCTGCCCTGTTCAATGGTGCTTTCAGATTCCATGCCCTGTGGCTCAGGGGTACGGATCCCTGTGGGGGAAGCTCTCCATTTCAAGATTTAATTGGCATTTGGGTTTAAGCCCATCACTTTTTCCCCATCACTTTTATTTTTTAATTATACACACACCCACACACATACACACGCGTGCACGCGCACACACACGCACGCTCTGCCTGAATTCTTTGAAAAAACAGTGTCTCTAGTCCCAGGAAAACAAAAACAAGCACGCAGATCCACAGAAATGAGTGAATCTGTAGTGTAACATACGGAGGAAATAAACAAACATATTGAGCTACTTTTACTCAACAAACATTGAAGGAGGGTCTGCTCCGCACCCGGCCCGGGCTGGGCCCCTGGTGCAAAGATTCACCTGAGCTGGTTACTGCCTCCAAGGATAGAGGATCACAGGGATGCTGCATTGGCCCAAGGAGCATCTCCTTTAATCCTCACCCTAATTCGAGATGGGGATTAAACCCCACAGCCATGCAGTCACACAAGCCCCCCACGCAGAAGGGCCCCACACTTGGGTTCATGCTCTGCAGTTGCCATCTTGAAATTCTTTATAATTTTGAACAAGGGGCCTTGCCTCTTAATTTCGCACTGGACCTGCAAATTATGTAGCTGCTCCTGATTTTCTAGCCTGAGGTCCCTCAGCCAGCAAGCAGCAGACCTAATGTACAGGTGGTTCTTCTTCCTTTTTTTAATGACTTATTTATTTGAGAGAGAGAGAGAGAGCATGAACAGGAGGGGCAAAGGGAGAGAGAATCTCGAGCAGACGGCTCGCTGAGTGTGGAGCCTGATGTGGGGCTCGATCTCACAACCCTGAGATCACAACCCTGAGATCAGGACCTGAGCTGAAACCAACAGTCAGATGCTTAACCTATTGAGCCACCCAGGGGCCCTCACAGGGGGGTTCTCAAACGCTGGGAATTCTCTGCGTTTCAACCACCTTGGGAAACTAATTTAAATACTAGATCACATAGGCCTGGTTCTCCAACAGTGCAGCACAGCGTGGGAAAGCCCAGAATTCTTTCCAAGTGGCCCACGGCATCAAACTGAAGCAAACGCAAGTCTAAAAAGTCGCGGGGCCTCGTGATGTCACATGTCCAGCATTGCCCCTCCCCTTGGCATGTTGATTTCCCTACAGCAGCGCAGGCCCATGACACCCACCTTCAGATGTGTGAGCAGATGTGACTAAGACCAGAGTCACGCAGCCGCTGACGTTGACTCAGCCCGTGTAGCTGGGCCCGTGGGGGGGGGGGCGTGGGGGGCACCCTGCTGAGATGGGCGAGGAAGGGCCTGGCTGTGGGGATGGCCAGCCTTCTGGAATCACTGCCCCCCGGGGAAAGGAGCCCCATCATCAAAGGAAATTATTTAGCTCCAACTGGAGTTGGTTTTCGGGTCCAAAGCTCTCCATGTAGCTGTATAGTTCAATCATCTGTAAAACGCTCTGGTGACGGAGCTGACTTCAGTGAGACTCTGTTCTCCCTGGGGAGCTCTGTACTTTAAAAAAAAAATCATCCTTTTTTCCCTCCTGAAAATCTACAAATAAGGGCCGCGTTCCTCAGGTCAGCTAGTCGGGGGACCCCCTGCTTGCCCATAGCCACCATTCATGACTCTCACGTCCCAAGAGAGCATCGTTACTCACGAAGCTAAAGAGGCCTTTGCGTTTCAGAGAAGGAGGCCAAGGCTCCCAGGTTGGGTCACGGGCCGAGGCCTCCCAGCAGACAAGCGGGGGGAGGGGGCGGTGGGGGGTCCGCGTGAACACTGCGGGGCCGGGGAGCCTCCCACCCGCCAGGCTCTGCCAGCTGGCCCGCCTGGTGCTCGCTGAGATGCGGGAAGGTGAGGGCTCTTGCTGGCCCTCCCACCTCCCCAGGCCTGTGTCTCTGGAGATGTGCCCTCACATTTAATTTGTCCCAGGAGAAAATGAAGCAGTGGGCTGCTCGTTTCCCCCCCACGCTCCACCTTTTCCTTTCAAGACTGTTGAGATCTCTAGAGCAGTGGATTTCATGGTACAATGCAGACCCACGGGCCCACCACCAACTGGAATCAATCGTTCACATTTTGTCACATTTGCTTAGCGTTTTCCTCTCTGTAGTCATAGATACTATTTTCTTGAACCGTGTGAGAGTAAGTCGCAGACTTCCTGACGTCTCAGCCCTCAATACTGCTGCATGTGAGTCCTAAAGAAGAGAGATCTTCTGCTACAAAATCCTGATATCTTATCACACCTGCGAAAATTAACAATACCTTTCAGTACCAGGGCTCTCAGTTCATTGCTGTGCAAAATGTGGTCGCCACACCAGGGCCGACCTGCAGACCTTTTATAACAGGGCTGCAGCAAAAGCGATTAAATCACAAAATTAAGAGCAGGCTTTTAGAATCATCCATAGCAATTTGACAGGGCAATTTTAGATCTGTTCCGTTCAATCAAGGATCTGAACTTACATTGTATATATTTTTAATTTTATTTTTCTAGAAGTTCACTTTCATTATATTTTACCAAAGCATCTGTCTGAGTCACGCCGAAAAACAACCACCAGAAACTCGTCCTTCGCCATGGAGAGTCTGGGGAGCACTAATTCTCAGACCATTTTCAAATTTCCCCAATTGTCTCAAAATGTCTTTTGTAGATTTTTTTTTTTTTTTGGATCCAGGACCCAGTTGAGGTTCACACATTCCATCTGGTTGTCATGAGGTGTGCAGGCTTTTGGAGCAGACGTTGGGCCATCTTCCTGCTTCTCTTTGGAACTCGAGGATATGCCCAGATTAGAGCCAGTAACTTCAGTATTTGGGGGCGTGGATCAGGGAGGGTCCGCAGCTCTCTGGGGCCTGGAGAAATTACTGTTCATAAAACTATAAGCATGGAAGCCCCAGGATCTGACAAATCTGTGGTTTGAAGGAAGGAAAAAAAAAAATAGGCCATCTCTGGGGCATTTTGGCAGCATTCGATTGGGTGAGGCAAAGAAACCTGTATTTATGTGAAATCTCAGCCTAACAAGACATTTGTGATTTTCTGATGTCATAGAGGATAATCAGGAAAGCCACAACAATGTGGAGAGGCAGCCGTTAGGGGCTGGCGGAACGCCTTTGCCCAGAGATTGAAAGTTGTCAGCTTTGGCTCCAGGTGGCTCTCTGCCAGCAAGGGGTACAGCTCCTGTGGATGGAGGGAGTCCTTGGCTACCCAGTCACGAGCTTTCATCTAAATTTATTCCCAACGACGAGGACTCTTCGATGTGATAGATAGAAGGAAGTATACAGATAACTAGCCTTTACTACTGCATGTGTAAAAGCACTTGCATGGTGCCTGGCCCCCAGCAGGCGCTTAGAGCACAAGCTCCTGGGCTCCCTACCCCAGGCCAGTTCCGTGGCCGCAGTATGAACAGCTAGAAGGACTCCGTGCGGTTTGATTTTCTCTACCTGCCATCTTGACATTTCTAAGAACTTTTCAATAAGGTACCCTGCATTTCCATTTTGCATGGGGCCCCACAAGTAGCCAGGACCGCACCCCTCTCCCCAAATCTTTTTGACCTGCCTCTGATTTTATTTTATTTTATTCTAATTTTAAAAATTTTTGAAAGATTTTATTTATTTATTTGACAGACAGAGATCACAAGCAGGCAGAGAGGCAGGCAGAGAGTGGAAGGGAAGTAGAGAGCCCAATGCAGGGCTCGATCCCAGGACCCTGGGATCATGACCTGAGCCGAAGGCAGAAGCTTTAACCCAGTGAGCCACCCAGGCGCCCCTCACCTCTGATTTTAATAGCTGATGAGGTGCCTGCCTGGCGGGAAGCAAGCTCTGGCTTTCCCCATCCCGAGAGTACACACCCCAACACCCCATGTGCAGCCTGTGTTCTGACCCAAGCCTTCTCCAGGATCAAAGAATCTCATTTACCTGCACTTACCTACAGCCCTGAAGTTTGGAAGTTCGGGAATCCCCCCCACACACACACTTCGAGGAGATGAAGTGTGTGTGTGTGGGAGGGGCGGATTTCCACAAGCAATTGCCATCAGGGGAACAAGAGCCAATGAGTAAATGCTCTGAGCCCCTGCTCTTTGGACATACAGCTCTGAAATGGGTTCTGTACACTTTGCAGAGTACCCAGGGTCGTCGAGGTCCTGATGCTCATTCCCTGTCCCTGCACCCTCACTCCTGCTTCCTGGGATCACTTCCCAAATAAACTCCCTTCCCCCAAGACCTTGTCTGCGGTTCTGCTTCTGGGGAACCCAGGCTAAGGCAGTTTCCGCGGCGAGTGTTCCGTAACTGTGTGTTTGTGAATCCTCGAGCGCTCGGCTCATAAGATTATTGACAGGCTGGAATGAGATAAATTATGGAAACATCTGGTTCAGAGCCTGGCACATAATAGGAGCTCAGCAAGGGGTAGATGCTGTTGGTGTAATTCCTATCTTACCCGTCCAGTTTCTCCTTCGGCAGAAATCGACGGGAAATGTGAGATCGACGGGAAATGTGAGATCGACAGGACTGGACCGCAAATGAGGTGGCTTGACGCAACTGGAATTGGTTCTCTTGAGTTCTGGAGGCCAGAAACCTGAAATTAAGGTGTTGGCAGGGCTGTGCTCCCTCTGAAGGCTGGAGAGCAGGATGCTTCCTTGCCTCTGTCAGCTTCACGTGAAAGCTGGCCATCCTTGGCGTCCCCAGTAGAGGCATGTCTCCGATCTCTGCCTCTGTCTCCCTGTGTGTCCGTGTTGGCATCTCTGTTTTCTCTTTTTATAAGGACACCACCAGTCGTTGGCTTAGGGCCCGCCCTGGTCCAGGATGACCTCGTCTTAACCTGGTTTTATCTGCAAAGACCCTGTTTCCAAATAAAATCATACTTGTAGGTGTGGTGGTTTAGCCCTTGACATGTCAGTCAGGTGGACACCCTCTACCCATCACAGGTGGAGAGTGGACTTTGTTTAAGGTAGACACAGAACACTTGAGTGCAGGATTGATTTTCCTTGGGTAACTGGCAGCATAAAGTAGCTCAGCCCAAGGGTCATCTGTTCTTCTGAGTTCACAGGTCACCTAAATGGCATTTTCACTTTCATGTCACCGTGGGCAAGCCAGACTTTCTGGGCAGACAGCAGGCATGTCTTGACATGGCCTTTTGTAGGTGCACCGAGAATTTAAACTTCTGATACGGGCCATAATCCCAACTGGGCTTTTCCCACGAAGCTATTAATACATGTGAAATACTTGCTAGGCTCCTTATTTATGCCAGGGTCCCATATCAGGCTCCAGAGAGGCAGAGAGCTGGGCACAGGACCTGCCTCGAAGAGCTCCCGGTGTGCCCTCACCAGTGATGAAAACTCACAGAGTCACGGCAAAAACGTGTCTCGAGTACCTACTCCATGCACCGTAGGAACTCGGTGCTGAGATTTCTTGCTTTCTCTCCATCTGCAGTCCAAATGGCCTGCCCAGAGAATTGTTCCCAAGCAAAACATACACACTGGAGCCCCAGCTGAGAACTGCCAAGGCTCACTGAGACCGGAAGCCCAATTCATTCCTTCTCTCTGCCTTTCTTCTAACCATGTGGTTTGGGGTAGATCAGGCCCCTCTCGGGGCCTCCTCCTCCCTAGTAAAAATGAGTAAATGAAATGAGATGATCGTGCAGGGCTCATCAATTCTTAGATCATTAGAGTCAAGAGAGTCTACCTAGACATTTATTAAGCACTTACTGCGTGCCAGGAGCAGGGCGGAGTCCTTGCCATGCATTATTTTACTTAATCTTCACAACAGCTATCTAAGGTGTAGATTTTAATCGTTCCCATTTCACAGACCGAGAAACTGAGGCACGCGATGAGTGAGTCCAGTTCCACAGGTCATAGAGAATTCACCGTTTGAGCTGGGGTTTCACCTCGAATGGTCTGACCACAGCACTGGACCCTTGACAGGTACGTGGGACTATCTCCCTGTGCAGCCTCCGTGGTTGCCCTATAGAGAGGCTCCTTCAACGGAGGAGCAGCCCGCTAGGGGAGTGCAGGGAAGGAAGTCTCTGTGAGTCTTGAGCTGGCAGAGAGCAGCAGCAAATTCCTTGCCCACTTTCCCTTTGCATCTTTCCCACATATAATGACAGCGTGTTCAAAGGAGAGCGTAGGTCACTGTGTCCACTCTTTGGTGGAAAGTCTTTCTCTAGAGCTTGTGTTTACTCAATGGACACCACACACCTGCCTCCTGGTGGATTCCCCTCGCTGTGCTAGTTGCTAGGAAGCTCATCTCCCCAATCTAAACTAATTCTAGCAACCAGAGAGAACCTTATAGGAGATCGTTTATATACTCTTGCTACCCCTGATTTTGTCTCGTTTATGTATTTTTATTTGCCTTTTATTCTGCTATGGCAGATGTCTGCCGTTTGCCCTCCCGATCCACTCTGTATCCTTTCCTACCCTGCTGTCTGCCTTGGGAGGTGTATACACTACACCGATGTTCACCTGCCCGCTGGCTTCTGGCCGGGTTTGGCCAATGGGGAGCCATAGTCAACCAGAGGGAGGATGGAGAGCGAGGTCATTGTATTTATTCCCCTAGACTCCCCTCCTTCCTCCTACCATTGCCAGAGGTTGTCTCTGGCAGGGCGGACTCTGCCTTTCTTTCTTTCTTTCTTTTTTTCAAGATTGTATTTATTTATTTGACAGAGAGAGAGATCACAAGTAGGCAGAGAGGCAGGTGGGGTGGAGGGGGAAGCAGGCTTCCCGCTGAGCAGGGAGCCCGTTGTGGGGCTCCATCCCAGGACCTTTGGATCATGACCTGAGCTGAAGGCAGAGGCTTTAACCCACTGAGTCACCCAGGCGCCCCTGACTCTGCTTTTCTACCAAAGGTCATACACTCTGCTCCTTTTTAAAATGTATTAAGATATAATTCACATGCCATAAATTGCAACATTTTAATGTACATCACTGCAGGGGTTTATAACATATTGATAAAGTCGTGCAACAACCACCACTATCTCATTCCAGGCCATGCTCACATCCCAAAAGAAACCCGGAACCCATTAGCGGTCACTCCTCATACCCCCTCCCCCAGCACCTAGCAGCCACAGATCTACCTTCTGTGCCCGTGGATTTGCCTATTCAGGACATTTCCTATATGTGGGCTTGTACCCCGTGTGGCCTTTTGTCCAGCTTCTGTCGCTTTGCATGTTGTTTTCAAGGTTCTTCTATGTCGTAACAGATGTCAATACTTCCTTTCTTTCAAGCTTCCTTGGGATACTCTGAACGTCTCCCTTTCCGGGTTCTAGTAATTTCTTCCTTTCCTTGCCCCTTGGGCCTAGAGGCAGTGATGGTTGCTGCGCCGTCTCATAGGGATTCCCCGTACCCACGTTCTTATAACTAAAGTCTCCTCAGACGGTCTTGCTCGGAGGGCGTCTTTGTGTGCTCTTGGAACCCCGACGAGCATCCAGCTCCCTCATCCACAGTTTCTTTTTTTATGAATTTCCATAATAGGCTTCACATACTTTCTCACAATGAGTTGGGCTAGAAATGAATGCATGACAGGTTTGCCGATAACATGAAACGTGGCGGGTAGCTCTTCCTTCCAGCCCTTGCCTGTTGCCAAACCGTTGAATGATTTCAGGAATTCTTGGGGGCCCTTACCCTCCAGCCCTGCTGCTTCTGGAAACGCTCATCAGGGAAAGCCTGGCACTTGGCTGTGTTTTGGAAGTCTCTGCGTTCCCTCGGCTCAAGTGAATAAGGGCGGAACTCCTAGGGCATGGCCAGACTGAAAAGTGGCCATAACTTTCAAGTTCACATGAAGATACACTTGGGAAATGTGCAAAACCCTAATTTTAAAAAGAGGGCGCTCCTTGGGAGTATGTTAGTAGCCGACAGAGAGCTGTTTCCTTGCTTTCATCTTGTCCACACTGGTGGCTGGGAACAGACTGTCCAGCCTCTGCCTACTCGTGAGGGTTCTCAAAAGAGTTTTCAATAAATTTCATTTATTAACAAGGCACTGCTCTATTTAAAAAAAAAAAAGAATACCATTTGCAAATAACCTCCTATTACTTAAGGCTTTGATTTTTCCTGTATTATGGAGGAGCTGGCGGGAACAGCAGTGAGACAATGGACCCGTGTGGAGGACCACGAATAACAAGGCAAGGTTTTCTTCAGCTTGTCACTCAAACCCGAGGGCTTCTTTCTGGAACAATCTTTGATGTGAATGCTCAAAATGCCCCAAATCCAATTGCAATTTAAATCTTAATGATAAAATTCAGGAGCCGGGCAACTGTTTAGAACAGGAAAAAGACACTGAAAGCCCAAGAAAACAAAGACTTGGATCCCATGTTACTGGGAGAAGGAGAAAATTCAGGTCAGCATTGCCGGGCTCACAGACGTTTTATCTTCAAAGATAGCATTTAGCTGCAGCCATTACAAGGCAAATGCAAATATCTTGCTTAATATTTGATCTACAATTGTTTGGGGGCAAGTTTAAAACTTGAGGGGCATTCACTATTGGCTAGAAGCAAGGAGAAATGTCCTCACGTTCCTGGTGAACATTTCAACTGGTACATTTCTGGAAGCTTTTGCAATTTGAACCCAAAGTCTCAAAAAAAAAAAAAAAAAAAGGCCAACAAGCATATGAAAAGATGCTCAACATCAGTAAACACTAGAGAAATACACATCAAATCCCAATGAGTGATGGCCTCACACCCATTAGGATGGGTGGCCACAATTGAAAGAACAGAAAACAACAAATGTTGGCAAGGATGTGGAGAATTTGGAGCTCTCGTGTGCTGTCGGGAATGCAAAACTGTGCGTGCGGCCTCTGTGGGAAACAGGATGGAGGTTCCTTGAAAAATTAAATATCGAGCTACCACACGATCTAGTAATTCTGTCTCTGGATGTTTACCCCCAAGAACTGAAAGCGGGGTCTTGAAGAGATACTTGCATACTCGTGTTTATTGCAGCGTTAAGTCACAAGAGCCAAGAGGTAGAAACAACCCAGTGGTCCACCGATGGCTGAAAGGATCGACAACATGTGGTCTATCCCTACAGTGGAATATTATGCAGCCTTGAAAAGGAAGGATCCTCCTTCAGTTGCAACGTGGATGAGCCTTGAGCGCATTATGCTGAGGGAAATAAGGCAGACACAGAAGGACAGATACTGTATGATTTCATTCCCATGAGATCTACAAGGAATCACAATCATAAAAACACCAAGGGAAAGGGTGTTGCCAAGGGCTAGGACAAGGGGGGATTAGTGTCAAATGGGCACAGAGTTTTCAGTTTTGCACCCTCAAGAAGTACTAGGCATCTGTTGCACAACAATGGGAACATACTTAACACTGTCCACTTAAAAATGGTTAAGTTAACCATTTTAACTTTGGGTTTGTAAACATCATTATAGGTAAAAGAAAAGTTTTTAACAAGTCTCAAAAATGTTTTTACCCTTTGTCCAAGAACTTCCCCATTGGAAACGTATCCTGAGAAGCTCTTGGGATCTCCGCACATGTGGTTTTTCACAACATGATGTGCGTCAGTGAAGAAATAGAAGCAACCTGAATATTCAACAATAGGGACAGAACAGACAAAACATCACACATCCTCCAACAGAATACTTGGCAGACAGTAAGAATTTCGTCGTTAAAGGGTATCTCCTGGCATTGGAAAATGATTATCACATATTAAGTCAAAAGGCGGTTCAGGTCGTAGGTAAGATTATAGAGTGGTCCTAATTTTGCCATAATTCAGGAATACGTCCAGAGAATAAAGGCTGGAAGATAGGTATCAAGACAGAAACAGGAGTCATCTGTAGGCATCAGGATTTGAGTTGACTTTTGTGTATCCCTGTGTGTTTGTCTCTATCCTCTGAGAGGGATACGTACCACTTCTGTAATCAGATATAAGCGATTTTAAAAAGTGGAATAGGAATGGATTTCTGAAAGGATTATGGCACACTCTGGGAGGGGATATTGGGGCAGTTGAAGAGCTACTATCATTGGCTACTTTATGTAATTTTTATACTTTCCTGTATGAAAACAGGGACAGATTACTTTCACAATTAAAAAAGAATGATGACACCTGGGGCGCCTGGGTGGCTCAGTGGGTTAAAGCTTCTGCCTTCAGCTCAGGTCATGACCCCAGGGTCCTGGGATCGAGCCCCGCATTGGGGTCTCTGCTTGACGGGGAGCCTGCTTCCCTTCCTCTCTCTGCCTGCCTCTCTGCTTGCTTGTGATCTCTATCTGTCAAATAAATAAATAAAATCTTAAAAAAAAAAAGAGTGGGGACACCTGGATGGTTCAGTTTGTTGGAAGTCCGACTCTTGATTACGGGTTGGGTCATGATCCCTGGATCCTGGGAAGTAGCTCTCTGCTCAGTGTGGAGTCAGCTCATCTTCATCTCCCTCTGTCCCTCCCTCCAAAATGAATAAGTAAATCTTTAAAAAAGAATGAACTCCAAGCCAAGTGCAGTAACTGCCATCTTTTCCATTCCCAACCCACCATATGTCTTTTTAGGGTCATGGCTTGGAAGAGAGCAAGCACAAAATGCACGGGCTGACAGTGCAGGAAAGAAGACCCCGCGATTGGCACTGCCCCTCCGTGGGTTCCAGGGTCTTGGTGGCATCCTCCACATATAGGGGTATCCTCTGCCCGGGTGGGCAATGTTGGGTAGAAGCCCTTCCTTGGGACGGAGGACAAGAGAGAGGGACCTGGGTCCCCAAGCAAATGAGCTGCATGCCTCAGACAGAGGACAGCACCGAGGGGAGCCCTCTCTCGTACAATGGGTGCAGCTGTCCATTTTCAGAATCTAGATGTCACTGAGTAGTAAAGAAAACAGAGAGACATTTCTGTTTTGACATAGGAGGTGTTTGGGTTTTGGAGAGCTGCCCAAGGGCATGGGAGAAGCATCTTATGTTATTCACTAACACCTGTACTGTCAACATACTTGGAGAATCCTGTTCATCGCCCAGTCACCCCCCGCTTTGCCTGTAAAGAAACAGTTCTGAACTCTGAAGGACATCGCAGGAGTTTCAGGCTTAGCATGATCTCAGCTTGGACAACATGTGCTGGGATCATCTTGAAAAAAATCGGAGGCCAGGAGTGGTCTGTCTTCAACTTGTCTAGGTGTTTAATTTACTTCATTGGGTTAATATTGCATTTCCTAAATGGTTCTCCATTCTTAGGGCAAATGCATCTTGCCTTTCATTTATTATTATGACATAAGTACATTTTTCATGTAGCACATATTCCTCAAAAACCTCCAAAATGGTATACAAGATCCCATCGCACGACCGTGTCATAAATTATGCCTTTGGTTGCCATTGAACTTGCTGGCAATTTTATTAATATTAATGTGGCCACAATTAATATTTTTATGCCATTAAGCTTTGTTTGCATTCAGATGATTTCCTTGGGACCAATTCCACAAGTGAAACCACTAGGTCAAAGGCATGCACATTTTTCACTGTTTTTTTTGGGGGGGGGCATCACATTTTATTTTGTGTTGCTTGTATATTTTTCCTTTTTTTTTTTTTCAAGAGGAAATGGTATTTCCTAATGGTAAAAGAAATCCCCACTCCATGTAAATGATTCAGGTGAAAGATAGATATGACAAAGTGAAACTTATCAGGCGAATCCGTCGTGGGTAATTACCGTTGACATTCCTTCCAGATTTTTCCTTATGTGCTTCCACAATAACAGAACACACACACACACACCCCACATTCACCTCTAGCATATGTACATCTTCCTAATAATTTACTAGAGAACCATATAAATCTTTCGGGCTGCATAGTACATCACTGTGTGGAGGGAGTTATGCTTTATAAACCCAAGCTTGAACATTTTTAAGGTTTTGACTCTCATTACTCAAAGATTTTCCGAAGGGCTTATACCGAGAATATCCACTCCATTGTCAGGTATGACGATCCCTCTCACACCCAGTGAAATCCATTTGCATTTTTTTTTGTTTTTGTTTTGTTTTTGTTTCTTTTTACTGAGATGTTTCTAGCGAAGAGTGGTGCCAAGAATCTTGACTGGTGAGTTTAGAGGTTTAGCTGCTTCTCCTGAAAGAGTGGAGAAGAATCTACCTCCTGTAGAAGCTGGCTTATTTCTGGATAGTAGGTTGAGAGGGGGTTGGAGAAGGGCCCCTGGAGGACCGTGGCTTTCCATAAATATAATTATGTATTTATAAAACCTACGGTCACGCCTCTGAATTCAGATGGGGGTTTATTTACTGTGATGCCAACTATCCTGGGGGAACATTGCATACAGATATTCTAATTAACTCAATCTAAGAATCACGATTCTTGTAGTTAACAGAATGCGGCTCTAACACTCTGATGACGAACTCTGCCCAGAAGGCCAGTCTCACAGGAAGAAGGAAGCCTCCTAATTACACAGGACTTCCAACGCAGACGGAGAATTGAGATGTTGAGGGTCAGACAGGGAGACACACGGATCCGCGCTGTCACCTACAAATGGCGTGCACCCACGACAGGAAGCATCCTTTGCTCCGCCGGTGAGAAGGGTAGGGTATGGGGCACAGCCCAGCTCACACCTCTGCAGCGGCCAATTACAGGGCTGGAGGGGCCTCCGATCTCCTTCTGTCGCCGGCACTTGGAGCCAGGTGCCACCTGCCGTCCTAAGGGTAACATCTCTCTCGACTGCCTGCGGAGCTGAACTGCCCCAGAAGGGGAGCTTGGGATATAGTTGGAGGGATTGCGGGGTGGGAGCCCTGGAGGAGGCTTTCCTCCATCTCACTCTGAAGAGCTAGGAGGCTGGGTTTGATCTGTGAACTTTTCAGTCCCATTCCTTTCCCAAGGCATGTGCACAGAAGGAAACACGGTCCTGCAAACAGCACACTCCTTGGTCAGGTTTTTTTGTTTTGTTTTGTTTTTTGTTTTAAGATTTTATATATTTATTTGAGCGAGAGAGAGAGTGAGCACAAGCAGGCAGAGGGGCAGAGGGAGAGGGGGAAACAGACTCCCTGCAGAGCGGGGAGCCCGATGTGGGGCTCGATCCCAGCACCCTGGGGTTCATGACCTGAGCTGAAGACAGACGCTTAAGCAACTGAGCCACCCCAGCGGCCCTGGTCAGGTTTTTAATACTCCTAGCTAAGGTTCTGGGAAGAGGGACACCAGGCCACATGGTAACGGCAACATCTAGGAGAGAGAAACATCGGCAAGTCCTGGTTTTCTCTGATACGTGGACTAAAGGTTCCCTGTGGCCTTTCCCTTTTCTATTCTGTTTTATGGCAAAGCAGACAGAAACTGAGAAAAGAAAGTTCTTCAGGCCAGTGGCCATTGTCCTGGCTGCCATGGGCCAGAGAGCGGGCAAAACCAACTGACTCTTGTTTTTGATTGACGAGCCTGAGCCCCTCTACCCTGTCTCAACACACACAACACAGACACCCCCACACATCCACAGTGTCTTTCCTGATGCAGACGTGGGTATCTAGGGCAGACCTTGATCCAGAGCCAGCCCTGGCCCTGGGCACTCTCTCTCTCTGAGCCGGAGCTTTGTCTGCTCTGTGAAAGCCACGGCGCGCTGCCCACAGGGTTGTCATGGGGACTGGAGAAGCTGGGGACGGGGAAGAGGGTGGCGGAGAGCCACGCACAGGTGTTCAGCAGAGGTAGCCCGTTCTGATCCGAAACTCTGCAAGGGGAAGTGGCCCTACGGCTGTTGGTGTACTGGTCCCTCAGGGTCTCTCATCAACCAATGCCCGAAATGCCCACCAAGGCTCACGAGGCAGGGGCCCGGCAGACAGCCCGTAGCCAGTCCAGGCCTCGAGGAGACCTTCCCTGCAGGCTGTCCCAACATACATGCTCAAAAAATACTTGTTGGATAAATGAAGGAAGCCATGCACCCATGCACGAATGAACCAGCTTTCAACCAGACAGATAGCAGTCATGAAGACATGTGGCAGGTGGTTGTGTGCTCTCGTCCCACACCTGCGTTCTCGGTGGCTCCTCCCAAGGTTGTCACTGTGTATCTGGAATGCCATCTCTCTCTCTCTCCCTCTCTTCCCTGCACTTAAATTTCCCCTCTCTTCTCTCCTCCATCTTTATTTCCAATCTCCCCTGTGTACCTCTGTTGAGCTCCTATTCATCTGACAGAACCCATTTCAGAGAATACCTCCTCAGGTAGGTTTGCCTGCCCCCTTGGGTGGAGGTGGGTGTTCCCTGCGTCAGGGCTTTCCAGTGTCACGGTCGCCCTGTTCCCATTGCTTTGGAATCCTCACCTCAAGCCTGGGAGCTTGTGGGATTAGACTTTGTCTTACCCATCTTTGTATCTGGAGCATCCTGTCCAGGGTCTGTCATCTCAAAGAAGTGTCCTGTGTTTTGGTAGATGGCAGAACATTGCAGAGTATCAGGCTTTTGTAAGCAGGCTGGTCCCATTTTGCACTTGAACCCATACCCAGGATTCATTAAAGTTCTCCGTGCCCTGAAACTGCAGACAAGAAACATGGCAGATGGTTCTGCTCTATGGTTGGTTTCTAAGGGCTTCTAGATGATTGGCAGGCTCTAGGACCCCTCACTAGGACCAGAAGACAATGGATTCACCTACTGAGGGATCATCAAGAAGAAAATCTGATAAAGAAATGCAAATCTCTTTAACCAGAGACCCAGGGTACAAAATGTTTGTGGGCTCAGAGGAGGTCTGCCTTCTAGAAGTAATGTGAAAATAACCAGGATAAAGATTTCAGCTTTGTAAAGCTGTCCTTATCAGCTCTTCCTCCCTTGCAGCAAGGTGGTAAGCAGTGAGTGGAATGTGCTCGTCTTCAGGGATGCTCTTTTCCACCTCTGGTTTCAGAAATTTCCACTGTTGCTGCACCAAACATTGGCTGGCCCAGAGAATAGAAAGCCAAGATCAGGTTCCTCCTTCCCAAAGAGCCAGTGCCTGGAGCAGACCCAGGAGAGCCTCTTCAGTAATGCAGAGGTTCTGAGATACTCCCGGAGGGCTACTCCACCGTCTTGGAAGAGCCGTGCTCCCCGAGTGGAATGTGGAAGGGTTGGTCGTGTCTCACTGGGTGACGAGGAGGATAACGATACAGACAGAAGGCCATGCATCCGCTGAACTCTACGTACCAACATCAGTCCAAATGGCTCTGCCGGCATTGAGGGTTCTCCTCATCTGGAGTCTTCAGTGGCTCCCCAGTGCCACCAAGCCCGGAGCAAACTCCTCCTTCAAGGCCAGTCACATAGAAATCCTCATGGCGTCACTTGTCATCTCTTCCTTCCCAGCCCCAGTCGTCCGCCGCCCGTCTGGAAAACGCTTCTCCGCGGACGCCTTCTGAGTTTCTTCCCACCCTCTCGACCCGCTGAGATCTCCAGCTCTGCGGCAGTCACCCTGGGAGCCCCTCCGGCACCCAGCGCAGCGGGAGCTCGGGGAAGTTCGGATGGCTCGGAGGAATTTCTCCAGCTGGGACGAGTGCTCCCCAGGGGTGAGGGCACCACCCTCCCCTTTGCTGGGGGAACACTGAGCAGCCCCCCGGGACTCCCTTCCCAGATGGGAGCCATTAACTGGTGGCTCTCTGACTGGTCTTTCCTCCTACTCTTTGGGCCGGGCCGGCTTTAGGAAGTGCCTCCTGCTTCCTTGTCCTCCGTAGAGGTGTTCCAAGGGGGATTCCAGAAGGACTCATGCAAGCACAAGGACCCAGACTCCTCCCTTGTTCATTCTGTTATGCTTTCATGCCAGACACGCATGGGACATGTGCTGTGTGTCAGGCACAGTGATGGGCCCCGGGTCCTGTCGCTGGTCCTCTCCCGAGAGCCTTCCAGGCCAGAGGCGAGTCACAGGAAGAGAAGGCCTGAGAGCCGTGGTCGTCCGGAAGGGGAGAGAGCTTGACCCTGGGAGGAAGCGGGGAAGGAAGGCAATGCAGGCAACATGGCATCAGAGCAGCGTCTCATAAAACGGTTCAAACGAGGATGCCTGGTGGTATGCGCGCATATGCGTGTGTGTGAAAACGTGTGTGCTTCCTTACATGTGTACATGTGTGATGAACACCGGTGTGTATGGGTGTATAGGTGTGGACGTGCATATAGGTGTGAGTATATGTGTGTGTACATGTATATGAACAGAGCACGCGTGCAGATTCATCTGTGTGTATGTGCATGTGTACGTGTGTGTGCATAGGTGAGTGTGCATTTACAGGTACACATGTGTATAAACCGCATTTATATGTCTGTGTGTTTGTGTCTGGTGGGCAGGTCTATCTATGTGTGTGGCCGTATCAGCACACATGTGGGTATATGTTTCCTGTATGTACCCACGTGTGCAGTTGTCTGTGTAAATGAGAGGGCATACAAGGCCGAGGGACAGCATACAATGAGAAGCTGTGGGATGGGAACGGAAATAGGTTAAATGGCCATTTTGGGGTGGGGGGATATTTAGGTAATAGCGTGAGGTTGGGGAGCAGATGGTGGGAAGTTTCTGAGTTCGTTTGTTCCTTGGAGAACACCTGAGGAAGCAGGACAGCATTTCCGGAGCACACGGAGGCCCTGGGGAAGGGAGTGACATGGCCAGAGCGGGTCCAGCGCCCAACATCGGCCCTTCCATCCAGGGGCTGCTCCACGGAGGCCGGCCGAGAACCAGCTGCGGGCAGGTGCATCTCAGGAGGTGAGGGCAGGACGGAGAAGACTGTCTGCCAGTCCTCCAGTCTGGGTGGGCTTTAACTGGACAGCTGGAGAGAGACCAGGAAGGAAAGCTTGCCCCTTAGCTCTTGGTTTATCCTCTCCGCTCTTCCATTTCCATGGTTTTATATTAAATCGTTAACTATTTAGCTGATGCTGGGCGCTGTTGGAGGCTGCCTGGGGGCTCAGGTGACCCTCGTGCTGGGGGAGGGATGGCCTCCCGCGAGGACCTTGGCACATCTGGATTCTGATGGGGAAACCACCACAGCCCTCTTTAAAAAAAATAAATAAATAAGGTCTGGATTTTGAACAAAATCTTTTTGTGGGAATAAATTTTATGTTGGGAACATAAATACTTGGGAAGTATTTGTGGGTTCAATTTTGCACACAATTAATTGTACTTACAAATACCTCCTTGAGGGCACAATTAGTCACTAGCAACTCATTCTAAAGGTGCCAGAGGCTAATTGTACCCCCAAGTGGGAAGTTTCAGGTGTAATTAATTATTCTTTAATTATTAAATTTATTATTCATTGGTTGGATGCACAAAGTTGTTCTCAGATGAACTTGCTGGCATAAGGAGGGCTGGCGTGGTGGGGTCTTTGCCACCCGCTGTGCCAGCTGCTGCCAAGGAGACATGTGAAAAGAAATAAAGTGTTCCCTGGCTGCCGGGCTCCGCGTGGGAAACTCAAGTGACAGTCAGGAGCCTGCTGAACTGGGGGGACGGCGGGAGGGCCCCTTGGTCAGGCAGACCCCAGAAGACTGGGGTCTGAAGTCGTCCAGACCTGCCCGGTCCTCTCTGGCCTCACCGGGAGAGCAGGCTAACAGTGCCGACCAACCTCCCTTGAGCCGAGGGAGAAGCGTGGGCCACATGTCAGGAGTTTTCCGCGGACATCAGCGTCCCTGAGAGGCGGGGCTGTGGGTGATCATGGGAAAGTTCCCTGGAGCCAGACTTCCCAGTTTAGAAACCCAGACAGACGCATCAGTCCCGTGACCTTCGATGGGTCCTGTCATCTCGCTGGGCCTCAGTTTTCTTATCTGTAAAATGGGATTTCATAATAGCAACCTAGTTGTGGGGCTGTGAGGATTGAGTGAATTAACATCTATAAAGCAGGGCCATCCATAGTAAACATTAGCAAGTGTTTGCTCTTATATCTTTTGTGTCCTTCATGGCCACAAACCTGTTTCCAAAGGAAAAACCACTGCGCAAAGGGGAACCCACTCCCTTCATGTAAAACGTTTTCTGTTTACGCCACTTCCTGATTCAGGGAGAACATCTTTTTTTTTTTTAAGATTTTATTTTGAAGTCATTTCTACACCCAACGGTGGGCTCAAACTTACAACCCTGAGATCAAGAATCACACATTCCACTGGCTGAGCCAGCCAGGCGCCCCAGAATATTTATTTTTTGTAGCCAAGACAGGAGCCTCATTAAAATGTTCAAAGTGGTTATTTATATCTGTATGATGAGATTATGAGAGGTCATTTTCCTCTTTGTCTTTTTCAGTCTTGTTCACTTTTTTCTTCTTTTAGTTTTCCTTGGCTTTTGCTTTTCAACTGTGCAACGTTAAAACAAAACCAGAGAATAAGGTGCGTGTTTCCAGGCACGCACCTTGGGTGTATCCATCTGCAAAGCGATTTGCATGTCCAGACTTTAGGTGTCCGTCAGACCATGGCCACATGGTCCTGGAGGCTCGTCCTCACTCCTGCCCCTCGCTGTGCCCACCCCCAGGTCATCTTTTCTCCTGGCTCTTCCATGTTCCCCGCCTCCCGGCTTCACTCTGTCCTGACCCTCAGTCCTTGTGTTGTGTGAACAGCAGGAGGCCCGGGTCTCTCTCAGCATCCTGCCCCTGTCCCCCAGGGGCCCAGCCAGGATCTCAGCCTAGGACTCCTACTCCTGAGTGGTAGGAGGGCTTTCATTTCATTTTATGATTTATTAAGCCAAAAATTCAGAGAAACATCTTCCCGATACCTCCCCCGGCTCCAGGGTAACCACTGACACAAATTTGGTGTGCCTTTTTCCCATTCAGTTTTGGGGATCTTACTACATACAGATGCAGCTGAATGCCATTTATGGTGTTTGTGTGTGTGTGTGTATGTGTGTGTGTGTGTGTATTTTAAAGATTTTATTTATTTATTTGACAGAAAGAGACACAGCAAGAGAGGGAACACAAGCACGGGGAGAGGGAGAGGGAGAAGCAGGCTTCCTGCAGAACAGGGAGCCCGATGAAGGGCTCGATCCTAGGACCCCGGGATCATGACCTGAGCTGAAACAGCCGCTTAACGACTGAGCCAACCAGGTGCCCCCGTTTTGTGTGTCTTTATTATGCTCCCGAGTGCTACCAGTTGACAACATGGGATCCACGCACCATCCCCGCCCCCACCAGCTGGCTGTCTTGGAGCTCTGTCTGCAGCCCTGCGCGCAGATCCTGGTCTGCAGGTTGGCCGGGTGACTGAGGTCCTGGTGCACCAGCAGCCTGAGATAAGACCCCGCAGCCAGGGCACAGTCCCTAGTGACCCCTCTGTGTTGTGTCAGGCCGCCCCTCTAGCTGCTGGCTCCTGAAGCCCGTACCCAGACAACTTAAGCAGGACCCGAATTTATTGATAGGCTCCCAGGTAGCATGAATTATTGAAGGGAGGTTCTAGAACAGACGCAATAACAGGGCAGCTCCAGGAATTAACCCCTGCCTTGTCAGGAGCCACTGGAATGCAGGTCCTCCGACTGACATTTTTGTGTTCTTCTGTCATTGCCCCCCAGACTGGGTCCTTTAGAGAAAACCTGACTCAGGCTGGCTTAAGCCAAGAGAGACTATAGGCTCACAAGACTGCCAAGTGCGGTGTGCAGACGTCGAGCTATCTTCGGGCCCAGGGGCGGTCATCAGGACTCGGCCTGGCCCATGTCTCAGG
This sequence comes from Neogale vison, assembly GCF_020171115.1. Lineage (NCBI taxonomy): Eukaryota > Metazoa > Chordata > Mammalia > Carnivora > Mustelidae > Neogale > Neogale vison. The sequence continues at coordinate 233,654,714 of NC_058092.1, forward strand.
TGGGGGTCCCCCGCGGTGCCGGCACCAGGGTCCCCTGTTGCTCTAACCTCCTGCGTGCTCAGCCGTCACTGTGGAGAGGGAGAGGGCAGCTTGGGGCCCAGGCTTCCTGGGAAAAGACTCATGGCCCTGCATTGGCCCCGATGCGCTCGCGTCCACTCTGAGCAAACGTGACCGGAGGAGGGCGGTTCCACGGGCTGACGCCTGCTCTCTGCGAGTCCCAGCTCAGCGCAGAGCCCGCTGCTCTCAAGGCGAAGTTGGCCATCTGACCCAAAGAAGGGGCCATTGGGGCCCAGGTGGGGAAAAGACAATAGAGGCCGCACCCCGACCAGCAAACATAGATCAGTGGGAGAAGAGATAAGGACCCACCCTCGTGTCTTGCGTCCTTCCTTACCCCAGCACCAGCCAGGACGCGTCCACTAGCCTGCTGCCCAGTTTTCGTGTATTCATATCTCTTCTCCCATTTAATTTATTCACTTAAGAGAGAGAGAGCATGAGTGAGGGGGAAAGGCAGAGGGAGAGGGAAAAGCAGACTCCCCGCTTGACGCAGGACTCGATCCCAGGACCGGGAGATCATGACCCGAACCGAAAGCAGACACCCTGATGTCTGAGCTCCCCAGGCGCCCCAGTAAGCAGCTTCCTTAAACACAACGGCACCATTTGGCGTGGTTCCCCGTCCCCAGCAGCACAGGCGGGCGGGCTGCGACGTCCCAGCTCCTGCTTCTCTCCATCTTCCTTCCCTTCGATTACTGTCAAATGATGAACTTCAACCACATACTCCATTTTCCTGGGATCGTCCCCTCCAGTGAATTATGTGAATAATAAAGTTTCAATATTTTTCATTCGGCAATTAATCTTGGTGAGCACGAAACTTCATCTCAAGTGCTGGTACGGTGGCTGGCCTCCCTCCATTAATCAGCGTGGGAAGGAGCCCGCCAGGCACCACCTCGGCCCGGGCGGTGACACATGCGGGCCCTTCTCAGAAACTGCGGTGGGGGAGGGGGTCTTCTCCCGTTGTGACATGTGTCCTGTTTGAGGCACAGCCCTCCCCGGACAGGCGAGTCTGCTTGGCGCGCAGGCCCTTTCTTTCAGATTCTATGTGGGAAAACCTCCTGGTGGGGTTCATTCAGGGTGTTCATGGGAGAAAAGCGATGATGGGAAAACTAGCTCCTAAACCCAAACCAGTCGTTATTAGAGTGGTAAAAACACGGTGCTTATGCACGGAATAGTTTACATTAAATTAAAAACCATAAGTTATCTCTGAGACACTCCATTTAGTACATCTGAGGTTAAATATGGTTCAAAGCAGCTCTTTCAATTAAATTGTTCTTCCTTGGCTCTAGTAAAGTGTATTAAACATAATTTCCTGAAAAGTAACAGAGATCATTACTCTGTTTGCAAATTGATACCATGTTATTAAAAATAGGAAATATTTGCAGGGATCATTCAGATCACTCTATTTTTGCAGAGAATCTAATATTGGCAGCGAGGCTACATCTGAAGCCCAGATTTCTGGCCTCCTGGTCAAGGGGGGCGGTGAAGAGAGTGCATGGGAGGGAGAGGGGTGTGGGAGCATTGGAACGAGTGGGTTGGGCATGCCGGCGAGTCCCCAGGCTAGTCCTGGGGACCCAGGAAAGAACTTTCCTCGAGTCTCCTGTGTCTGTCCGTTCTGCACCCCAAGGCCCTGGTAGCTGGAGAACGGCTGCCCTGCTAAGCTTCAGGCTGTTTATCCATGTTCAACTTTATGGTTTGTCATTCCACTCACATAAATGGACTTTATGGCCGGAGCTGCCTTTTATCTTTGCCCGTCCTATTGGAAAGGCCTGTAACATTTAGAAATCGCAAGGCTGCCTCTTACCTCTGCTCCCTGAGTCACTGTCACTGAATTATTTCAAGTTCATAAACCAAGTCCCTAAATGGCTTTTTCCAAGGCTGGGTGTGACTCAAGTGGAACAAGTTGGGGTTTGCAAGACTCTTGCACGGCCCCGCGCAGGACTGCCATCCGCCAGCAATTTGGCAAGGCGAGGAGCTGAAGGCGTGAGGACAAGGATCTAGCTGCAACGCCAGTCGAAGCCTGTGTCCTTTGGGCCCAAGTCCTCTGTAAGGAGCGGAGTCTCGGAAAGGAGAGCGTTCGGTCAAAGCCACATCCGTGCGGGGTGGTAGGGTGTGACGTCAGTCCTGCCACGGGGATGCATGTCACCCTGGGAAACTGCCCAGAGACGCGGGGAGATTGCAGATGCGTCAGAATGTGGGGGGGCCCTGCTGGGACGGGGGAAACACACCGAGGGGTCTCTGGACCCAGTCCCTTGGTCCGTGCCGGAATGCCATGTTTCGGGGTAAAGCGAGCACGTGCCAGAAGGCTCACGGTGTCTGTGGTCTTCAGAACCACCTTATCCACCCCAGGGAATGCCTCTCCCAGCCCACAGTATCCTTGTCCCCGCTGGGAACCACGAGCATGTGCTCAGAAACCCAGCTAAAACCAAGCGCAGGGTGGAGAAACACTGCTTGGCTCTCCGTGGCCAGGGATGGCGGAGGGGTCTTTGGGTCACGGTCACCCTTGCCTGTTCTGCGGAGCACAGGCCTGCCCCCAGCTCCCTTCCAGATCCCCCATGGGCCTGCCTGTGACCTGGATGGCGTGCTTATGTGTGACGAGGACAAAGGGCATAAAGCAGCCAACACTCAAGCAGCGACACCACAGGGCGGGTGGGTAGGCAGGTGCCTCCAAGCCCTGCAAAGGGCAGTGTCAACTTGCACTTGACAGTGTGTGACGGTACCCCACCCCCAAACTCCTGCCAGTTACTGACCTCACCCAGCTAAAACCTTGGGCCACTCTGGTGCGTTAGAAAAGCTATGGTACAGTCGCTTCACTGTGCTGTTTCCCGACTCTGTGTGAGGCACGGGGACCGTTCGTTCCTGTGCTTATCGGTCGTCGTCCGTGTTTCTTCCGTGCAGTGCTCTTTCTGTTCCTCACACATTTTCTGTTGGTTGTTGGGCTTTCTAGTGCGAAATCGAGGCACTTCTTCATACAATCGGATTATGGATACTTGGTCATATGTATTGCAAATACTGGATCCCAATCGGCTTCTCTTTTAACCTCGTTTACGGTTTCCTTTTTCCTCCAGTGATGCTCCTTTCTTTCTCCAGAGACATACTTGTCCATGTGCAAGAAGCCAAGACAAGATGCCCATTGCAGGGGCGCCTGGGTGGCTCAGTGGGTTAAGCCGCTGCCTTCGGCTCAGGTCATGATCTCGGGGTCCTGGGATCGAGTCCCGCATCGGGCTCTCTGCTCAGCGGGGAGCCTGCTTCCTCCTCTCTCTCTCTGCCTGCCTCTCTGCCTACTTGTGATCTCTCTCTGTCAAAAATAAATAAAATCTTTAAAAAAAAAAAATATGCCCATTGCAGCACCGCTATCAATCATGAGATGCTGGAAACATCCCTCTGTCCATCAGTAAGGGACTCATTACACAAAATCACAACATGTCCACACTAACCATTGGACTATCAGCTGCAGAAAAAAGACCAATGAGGCCAATGAGCACATACTGATTTGGAACATTCTGGAATGCAGATTGCAGAAGAGTGTATATAGGATGATACCACTTAAGTAATAAAATCCCAGCGGATTAAAAAACCTCAACTGCATATTTCTTTATATGCTATTTTTATATGCACAGATTCACAAATGCACAGAAGTAGATCTGGAAGGATCCACAGTACAAAATGCCAGTAGTGACTTTGGGGAGGAGCCTGGAATCAGAGGTGAGTTCCTTAAGGACTTGAGCTGCATTATTCGTATTATTATTAGTTGTATTATTTTTTCTGTGTTATTTGAATATTGCATAATAAGACTGTGTTATGGGCTAAATGTTTGGCTTCCCCAGATCCATATGTTGTAAGCGAACCTCCAAGAGGATAGTGTTAGGAGGCGGGGCCTTTGGGAGGTGATTAGGTCACGAGGGTGGAGCCCTCACAAATGGGATTAGTGCCCTCATAAGAACAGAGCTTGCTTTTCACTGTTATCTCCTCCGTGGGAGGACATAAGCAGAGGTCAGCCGTCTGCACCCTGAGGGGTTCCATCCCAACCTGACCATGTTGGGACCTTGATTTCAGACTTCCAGCCTCCGGAACAGAGTGTGGTAGATCTCTCTTGTTAGTTAGCCCCCAGTGTATGATAATTTGTGATAGTAGCTGGAGCAATCCAACACAGAACGTACTTCTGTTAGACAAAAGTTATTGAACAAGAAAAGCTGGCCCATAACACAGGCTCCAGCAAATTCTGTGAGATCTGCAAGAAGGCTGGGCCCCCCTTTGGCCCATCTGTGCCATCTCCGTTGAACTCACGGAGGCAACCCAAAGCCATGGGGAGCAAGGAAGAGTGGAAAAAGAAGTGGGATATACTGAGCATCTCCTGTGCGTCTGTCCCCTTGTGGGCATCGGACTCAGAACCGCCAGAGTTGACCTTGACATTTATTATTACCTGCGTGATGCTGGGCAAGACACTTAGCCACTTAGCCTCTCTGGGCCTCAGGTCTTCATCTGTAAAGTGGGTCCTAACAGAACAGAAGAGCCTCAGGGAACCCATACACCTAGGTAAGAGAGAGTGTGAAGGGGTACACAGATCGAGGGGGCTAGAATTGTTTTCCAGTTGTGCAGGTTACAGACTAATAGTTCCATAGCTAGCCTTGAAGATAGCTGTCCATGGTATTGGTTCTTCTCAGTGGCAGATGAAGCCTGGGCAAAAGCCTGGAGGTTTCTGAGGCTTTCCGAGTCTTCCCTGCACGTGCCTTTGTACTTCTGACCTGTAAAAGGCCTTTGGCAATGAAGAAAGTGGGTACTATCTGTGGCATGGCACTCACAGAGTTAAATCCACCAAGGGCGTTAAGGAAGGTTCCAAATGGAGTGGACCCTCCAGGGGAAAAATTAAGACGAGCACAGCCATCTATTTGGGGCATGTCTTCCCTTTCTGAGACCATCTCCAAGGTGATTCGTCAGTGTCAAGGCTGGCGAGAAAGACCTGCAAAGATCAATTCCTCTGTGCAAGATAAATAGTTTTAAATAATTGTATATATGTAAGGGGCTTACCTTGTCCTAATTGAAGAGAACAGAGGGAGTCAAGTATATCTCAGGGAGAATGTCTTCTGCTCCATGGCACAGAGCTCTGCTGTATCAGGCAGACTGGTTAACAGTTGGCAAAAAGCCAAGGAGCTTAATCAACCTCCAAAGTTTATTATGAATAACCCCCAGAGCTAATGGGTCATCCTTAGCAAGAACATCATCCTGGTTATTTTCTCGTTTTTATAAATTGATCTATAACTTTGAGTCCTGGTCCTTGAGAGAGCTGCAAGGGACATTAGAAATCAGCGTACCCAGTAGATTTTTTTCATTTTTACGAAGATCAAATGAGGTTGTTTTTGGTGAAGTGGGGGCAGGTTCACACTTGCTCAGTCCCCACTTCCCTGTCCCCCACAGTGGTCCCACTGTGGCCCAGAAGGCACATCCTTGAAACACAAGGGCTCCAAAGAATACGGACACTATTGATCATCAAACCCCTCCATTTTTCAGATGAGAAAACTGAGGTCCAGAGAGAGGAAGTGGCTTGGAGATAGCCGCATGCCAGGTACGTGTGGTAGACATGGTTGGTTGCTCACCCAACAGCCATTGCCCAGCTCCCCTTTTCTTGCTTGAAGAGCCCATCTCTTTAACCCCTCAATAGAGGGTTTTAGAAAGCTCTATTGCTTTCCCATTGCTAGATTTCCCATTGCTCTCCTCCAGCTAGAGTATGGGCATTGACTCCATTCCACCCAGTTCAGGGAATGGCTTACCTGCCTGGCAAAGAAGAAGCAAATAAGGAGAAATTGTCTTTCTTCTTGACTTCTGACATGGCTGTGGTAGGGATGTGGTGGCTGGCGCTGGAGCAGCTGTCTTGTAACCATGAAAGCAAAACTCGATGACCGCCATTATATTAGCTGGGGTCTAGCCAGGGAACATGAGCCACTCTGAGTGTTTAAAACAGGGAACGTTGATGCAGGGATTGCTTTCATAAGTGATGGAAAAGTTGACAGGCCAAAAGCAATGATGAAGCAGTCCCCAACCCCATCCCCACCCCAGACATTAGCAATTGCAGAATAGTGTTAACACTCTCAGGACTGGAAGGGCAGAGGAGAAAGGGGTGTTATAGGGTCCAGAAGTTGGACTTGGGATCGAATATTATGGCAAAACCTCTTGGAAGGACCAGGGAGATGGGGAGGAGGAGAGGGACAAAGTTGTTTGGGGTTGGGTCTGAGCACAGTAGAAGCTGGATCACTGCCAGAGATGTGCTGGAACGCACAGAGAGGAAGAGCCATGCCCTGACTGTGCTCCTCCACCTGCCCTCCAACCCTCCACCTGGGCCTTCCATTGGCTAGACAGTCCCGGAATCCTGGGAATTACAGTTTCCTGAAATGCAACTAGAGCAGGGAATGGGTCCAAGAGCAAACAGCAGTGCCCCTTCCTTACGCTGAGGATGGGAGGGCAGAACGGTGGAGAGTCCCTGTGTCTTCTGGGCCACGCACCAGTCTGCACCTCACCTCCTCCTGGATCTCTCGTCCTGTGGATAAGAAAGGTCCCAGTTCTTAAAGCCATGTGGACTTGAGCAGATTCAATTCTTGCAGCTGAAGCAGACTTCATGTTGCAGCTGGATCTGAGCCAGAACCCGAGTCTTTCAGCTTGGAGCCCCGCAGACAGCCCCGGAGTTCAGGGACCCGGATCTGTGGCTCACTTGCAGGGGAAGGTGTCCACGGCTTTGGCAGAGGAGAGAGAGCGAGAATGTGAGTGAGCGGCCGTGGAGCTCCGGTCTTGAGTTGGCAGCCCACACGCCCCATGTTCTTGAAAAGAAAACCTGCTCGGAGTAGCTCACAGCAGAGCATGAAAGGGAAAGGAAGGGAGCAGGGCCGCCCCTGATGGAACCACGGATAGAGGGTGCCTTGGGCTTCAGCTGGACGGGTTGCCTGGGCCAGTGTTTTTCACAATTTTTTGAGATTCAGAATCAAACAAAAGTTTGCTTGGGAATCCAAAATGGGATTGGGAGCCCCAATTGTCCCCCCCCATACTTTACCAAGGCCCTGAGGGTCTTCCTGGCATTCTGGGGAGTATGGTTTGAAGACAATTGATTTCGTTCACCCAAGTCTGCTAAGAGCCAAGGAAAGTGAGACTAGGTTCTCTCTTAGGGGGCTGCAGTGGCAGAAACCCTACTGAAGCCTGCTCAAAGTAGCCTATGTGGGGGATGCTTACTGGCTCTTCTGGTAACACGGGGACAGGTGGGGGCAGAGCTGGTCTCAAGGATGTCTGGATCCTGGGTGTCCTCAGGTTGCCCACAGTTTTCTCTTTCTCTCTCTCCCCACAGTCCACCCAAACCGTTGGTCCCTGCATTGTGGCCACGTCAGATCTCCCCGCATTCTCTTCATGGTCAAGAATGAGGCTGCCATCGTCTCCAGGCTGGCCTCCCCTCAGCTTAGCCCAAGGACAGAATTCCAGATGCCTCTTTCTCAGTCCAGGATGAAGATTCTTGGGGATGTACGTGGGTCCTGTGCCCATAGCGTGGACCAGTCATGGTGTCAGGGGCCCGAGATGTCTGGTGGCCCAGCCTTTGCCACCAGCTCCACCTGGGGCCTGGGAAGTTGATACCAGAGAACTTGCCGGCAGCGCAGTCATGCACCCTGGGGAAGCATGAGGAATGAGGCAGCTCTCCCAGTCGGGCTTGCCCTACGTTCCTTGATACAGCGAGAGGAGTCAGCTTTGGAAGGCCTGGACTGAGCCCTGGCTTGACCGTGGACTTCCATGTGTCTGGCAGCCCTGGAATCCCTCTGGTTCTTGGTGTCTCCAGCGATGAAACCGGGAGCTCACCCTCCATCGCACAGAGTTCCGTGGTCACCACGTAAGACTGAGAAACGCTTACTAGCGAAATCAAGGGTGAGCTTCTCTTGCTATGGGTTAGATTTTGGAACGGAGTCCCCTGACACACAGTTTCAGTCTGGCCTCAGTGCCAGGCCTCTGCGTTCCCTGACTGGTTCCTTCCCGGAGGCCCTGAGGGAAAAGGGGGGAGCACCCAGCTCCGGGAATGGGAGGGGAACACTCAGCTCAAACCTCTCCCCTCGAGGTAAGCCCCTCAATTCTGGACCCTTACTGACAGGCCTTCTGGAAACACCTCTTCCCTGGGACTCTAGTGCTGGTACCAAGCATCTTTATTTCTGGGGGCTGTGATTCTTATTTGGTTAAATAACACATTTAAAAAAAATTGTTGTGATTCCATACTGAAGCTTCCCATATGGTTAATTGGAAGTGTTCTCACCAATATTGCAGGCTGTAAAAACTAATGAGGTAAATGGAAAATTTATCAAGTGCCACAGTTAGAAATTAACTTATTGCTTGATGCCGCGCTTATGACTAATGAAGTTAGAGGGGGCTCTTCATACACAGAACAAAACACGGGGGTCAGCCAGCCCTTGATGCTGGGGGAGAATCTTTCTACTTACCCCTCCCCTCTCTCCCACTTCCCTCTGTCAAATATCAGATGGGGAGAGCAAACGACCAGGCTACGTCTAGATCACCCGAACACAATGTCTGCATTCAATTATGTATTATATCACTAATAATAACTACTGTTAGCATTTATTGATGCTCGGTGCCTGGTGCTTTGTATGCATTAGCTTGCACGCTTCTCACACCTGGGCTGTAAGGGAGGTGGTCGGATTACCTGTAAATCACGGGCAAGAAGATGGAGGCTCAGAGACATGAGGCCACACAGTCCTAAGTGGTGAAGCTTCCCCCCAGGTCTGATTCCAACATCCGGATGCATTCCACTTAGCAGTTCATGAATTCATTCATTCATTCAATCAAATGACAAATGGTCACTGAGACCCTATGGAATCCCAGGCACCGCATTCTCCTGCCATCACCAGGATAGAGGAGGGCAGTGGTGAAGGCTATGGATGTCAGTCCTGCTCCGACTGCCCCTTGCGGGCTGTGGGATTGTGCTGGACCTTCTTGCTGGCTCTCCAGACCCACTCTGCCCCCACTGGACTCTGCTCTATGCCCTGGGGTGCTGGCTGGTATGGCCCACATTCATGAGCGTTCTTGCCCTCTGGCTTCTGGTCAACCTGAGCCTATGGGAGGAGAGCGGGGGAAGGTCCTTCCCTTCTGGTTACAAGACCTCCCCTAAACACACACTGTAGACCAAAGTTGCTTTCCAGAGGCTTTCTGCATGTAGCTACACCACTGTGGGTCCCAGAGGCTCTTCCCTTCTCTCTCCTCCAGGCCTAGGGCTGGTCAGGGCTCCCTGCCGTCACTAGCCTGAGAAAAGGCACCATCTCTCGTTAGTTCCCTTAAATCTTGCCTTCACTTTTGAGAACTGCCCCTTAGAACTCTCCTGACATAACCACCTTGAGTACTCTCTGCCCCATGGGGATGCGACACAGTGATGTGGCGATTTTTCCCAAGGGGTTGACTTGGGTCAGTTCCCTCATCTGTAAATGAGGGGCGATCAGTTGCCGTCCTGAGGATTACAGAAAAGCCATTTGTGTGAAGTGCTCAGTACCACATTCAGCGCATTGTAGATACTCAGTACAGACTGGCTTTCCGAGTTACTGAGACAGGGTCTTGCTTTCAAGGGCAGAGTGCAGTGATCCTTAAACTTGAGTTGCCAACAAAATCCCCCGAGATGCCTGTTATACATGCTGAGTCCAGGCCTAGCCCACGGGCCCAGGACAGCTCAGCAGGTGACCGGGAGGCCCTTCTGGACAGACTCCAACCATACCCATGGGGAGGACCCCACAGGGGGAAGGCACGGGGAGCAGGTGTCTTCACTGGTGGGATGGCTGGTCTGGAAAGGCCTTCTGAGGAGCTGCCATTGAGCTGAGACGGACACGCACACACACACACAGAGCGAGGATACTCGGGGGCCCGGATGGGCCGGGTCGCGACAGAGCAACTGGAGAACTTAGGGCCAACAGAAGTGGTGGCGATGGGGCTCTGGTAGGCTGGTACGGTAGCTTCTTCTTGACCCCTGCAGGCTTTTTACTGGAGAAGTGACCCAAAGTGGAGAGACCAGAGAACTATTTCTTCAAGTGGCAGTCATCCGCCTTAGGAAGAATGGTAGCCTCCTGGTGGTGGGTGGGGGGTAGGGAGGGATCTGAACTTTGCCCAGAATCTATGTGTTTTGGGCTCCGATTAGAAAGAGAGGCCCCCTGACCTGGGAGCTTGCTGTATTGACGGGAAAGAGGAGGAGAATCTGGACCGGGGTGGACCAGGAGAGCACGCTGAGAGGGGGTCAGCGGGAGGGAGGGGTCCTGCCTCGGGGGCTGATTAGGTGGAAGTGGGGCAGGAGGAAGGAGGAAGCAAGGAGGGCGCTTGGGCTCCTGCCCAGGAGGAGGCTTTGCAGGAGGGGAAGACCACGGGAGCTGGCACGTTCAAGTTTGGAGACACTGAGTTGATTCTCTCCTATGTTGATGACGTGCTCTTCACTTTCCGCCGACCCTACTGCATGGATTCAGCATGTCTTCCTTTCTCTCTTCGAAGACTTCTTGCCACTGCCACCCACTCTTCCATTCAGGTCCCCGGGAACAGGACTGCTCCTCTGACGTCTCACAAGGTCCCCTCTGGCAAAAACTGGAACCGAAGCAACATTTTCCTTCAGAGACCTGATCTCCGGTTGCATTCCAGCAGGTGGGGTGTTGCACGGAAAGAGCATAGGATCTGGGGTCCGAGGGCCTGGGTTTGGATCTTGTCATATTCCTTAGGGGACTGTGGGCAAGTTGCTTCCACTCAGCCCTGGTCTCCTAGTCTAATGCACACCATCAGCTTGTCAACTAGAGGGGCGGTATCGACAGGAGACAATGATGTGATTTGAAAAGGGTCCAGTGGTGTGGATTCAGAATTAGGTCACCAGATTGGAACCAGCCAGAATAGAGGAGGAAGGAAGTCCTACCTCTCTGCTTTCATGTTAAGCTCCCAAGGGCCTCTCCGAGAGGCAGGGCCCATGCAGGGGGCTGCTGCTGTGGGACGCAGGACTCCTCTGTAGGCAGGGCCCAGCTGGCAACCAGGGGTGACAGGTTGGTGACTTCCTAGAGCAGTTCAACCAAGGGATCTGCTTTGGTTCCTCTTGACTTCCCTAGGAACGCCGGAAAGCCTCGCCTGCCCTGCCCAGGTCGACTTTGGCCCCGCCCTGTGTAGGCTCATGCCTCCAGTGCCTGCCACCCTCCCTCTACTCTGTCCTCCTCGTCACATTCTAGCACATTCTTTCTATGTCCACCCTGCACTTGACCCCACAGCTGCTTGCTCTTCTTTCCTTTGCTTCTTTTTTTTAAAAAAGATTTTATTTATTTACTTGAAAGAGAGAGAGTGAGAGAGCGAGAGCCTGAGCAGGGGGGAGGGACAAAGGGAGAGGGAGAAGCAGCCTCCCCACAATCCCAAGACCTCAAGATCATGATCTGAGCTGAAGGAAGAAGCTTAACCCACTACGCCCCCCAGACGCCCCTTTCCTTTGCTTCTTTGTAGCTCGTGCCCTCCTCCCACCCTCACCTGCTCCCTTCTGCACCAGCCAGCCTCCATTTTGCTCTCCAACATCACCCCCACAATTCAGGGCCCTTTGCATGTTGCCTTCATTTAGGACAGCCAGTGGCCCCCTTTGACCAACAACCAACAAATACTGAGCCAAAACCTCCATGTGAGTTGCTGCCTCTCTCTGACTTGGCTTTTACCCAGAGGAAGAATGTATTGACTGCCAATGGCTACGGTCGCCATTATAAGGGGCCAGCCAGCCGAATGACTCCCCACCTCCTACTCTTGCCTGTGCCTGTGGAGTCCAGGATAGAAGGGCAGGTGCAGATTAATAAGCCTCAAGATGCCATCCCCTTCTGGAGGCTCTTAGGGGGCACAGCCTGTGCCCCGGTCCTCAGAGGTCCAGGTCCAGTGTCTGGATGGATCATCTGATGTTTCTTATGTGCTTCTTGAGTGAATGAAGTCAGGTGGAGCCATCGTTTTCAATTCAGTGACAATGTATCGAATGCATCCTGTGTACGTGGTGCTGGGAACTCTACAGAAGAGAGTGAGACCCAATCCCTGACCCTGGGGAGATGACAGTTTCATGGCAGAGAGAAAACACACACACACATCGATCCACCGCTATGTCAGCACAGGCGAACACTAATGCTCCTGGTCTCTGTCAGTCCCTGAAGACGTGGTTGTCATTGCCTCCTCCCTGGACCACTGCAGCTGCTCAGGACTGATCTCCATGCAGTTGGCTCCCCTCCTCTCTAGTCTCTCCGGCACACTGGGCAGAGGAAGGTTCCTGAGAGAAGTGCCATTCCCAGCATGGTCCTGCCAAGCTTCCACGTCTCTCCATTATTTGTGAATGAACCATGCCTTGCCCACTTATGATGGCCCTTTTTAAAGTCCCTTCACATTTCTCCAGCCTTTTTGGTCCAGTCCATCTTGTACCCCCTCCTTACTCAGCCACACCGGACACCCACCATCTTGGAGTGTGAACCTCATTTGCAACCTTGACACTTGGCTCAGAGGTTCTTCTGCCTAGAACACCATTTCCACATCTCTCCACTGCGATATCCTCCCACTTTGAACCCTCCTTCCTCTTGGAAAACCCCTGATTACACAAACTGGGAAGAACCTCTTTTACTCTAAATATTTCACGGTACAAGATCCTAAAACAACGATGGCACCCAACCTTGGCCAACAGGCAGCAGACAATCTCTCACATGGCCTCTAGAGTCTAAGTGGATGCAATCATTCAGAAATCCAATTTGGCACATATATCAGAGGATTTTAGAATTCTCTCCCTAAACCCAGTTAAGTCCACTTGTAAGCGTCTATTTTATGGAAAATACTAGAAATGCCATTGGACACTCCTACGTAAGAAGACGCACTGCAGTGTTCCTTATATGGTTGCTGGATAGAAACAGTGTGGAATTTTGACTCTAGATGTTCATCAGGAGTGTCGTGGCTCGGTATATCATAGCGTGTCCCTGTGATGAAATATGCCTTTGCATACAGTTTGTGTTTTCAGAGTACCCAGTGGCATGGGAACCTGCTTATGGTATAATACCCGAACAACAGAGGCAATCTGTAAAACATAAATATTTTTATATAGGCACAAAGCCTGAGAGGAAATAGGTTAAAAGGTAGGCAGTGATTATCTCTAGTTGGTGGTTTACAGATGATTTAATATTTTCTTCTGTATGATCTCTGTTTTTCTAGCTTTCTATTTGTATGGCTCTTCTGATTGAGATTAAACTGCTTTTTCTTCAAAAGAGAGCACCGAGCTCTTTTGGAGAAATTCTTCTGCCATGATTTACAGTTTGGGGGGTACTTGTCTCCATTCTATCAGATAATAAATCCTTAAAGGACATACATTGACTCTTTTTCTTTTTAGCTCACTTTTGGGGGCCCTAAAAGCCTAGTTCATCTTCGGATGTAGTAGGACCTTGTTAACTAGTTAAAGGAATTGGATTGGCTCTTTGAAACCAACCCTAAGGGCACTAGGGTCCCTGCGTCTCAGAAGGATGCAGTGGGGTGGGGGCAGGCACAGGGGCTGCCTCACAGAACACAAGTGGTAAGGAGCAAGCAGCCCTTGGCAGGCACTCAGTTCTGGTCATTCCGTTTACTCATCTGGAAATGGTTCCATAAATTAAATAGTTGATTATTGTACAAAATCTTTTTGTTCTTTAAGAACCTAACTCTTGTTTTCGCTTAACGATCAATTTTCATTTCTTCCTGATTTTTTGGGTCTATTTATAGACTCTGCTCTGGGGATTAAACTTCTGCCTTTTTTTTTTTTTTATGTATATAAACCCTTAAACCTTCTCCCTCTTCCCTGTCTTTTTCGTTTTTATATTTCTGCTAACCTGATGAAGATGGCTTTATCGTCTCGGAATCTGATGAAGTTTGAAATTGAACATGCATAGGCAATCCTCACTTTATGATTAAGCCTTTTAAATAAATCTGCTATTAGGAAAATTAAGATCCCCACGGACTTGAATAGTTCTCTGCCCTTTGCTCTCTTCCTGGCTCTGTCCTCATGAGACGAATTCTTCATTTCAATTCATGGTTCTGAATCTCCGGGCCCGGTCATTTTCTTTTGCTCATTCTTCTAAATTCTGAAGAGAGCGAGCCCCCAGCCTGCCCCACCTCCTCCCACCTCTCCCTGGCAAAAGGACCCTACAGCTCACTCATTCCAGAGGCCGGAAAACACAGAGCTCACTGATTGCTTGGTCGGTGATCTGCCCCCAGGCTGGAGAAGGAGATCTGCCCGGCCTCAGGAAATGACACCCTGAGTGTTAAGGCTGGGGATACAGGGTAGGTTTCTGTCCCCTCTGTGAGTGAGATGGCAGCAGACACTCTGTTCTTCACTGCAAACACACCAGGATTGTGGCTCCATTAGGATCTTTCATGGATTCGTGGATTCATGGATTCATTTGTTCAGTAAATGTTTCTGGAGCACTTAATAGGCGCCGGGCGCTGCCGTAGGATCTGAGGAAAGCGATGGGCAGAGCTAAGTTGGCTCCTGTCCTGCGAGGGGTGACAGGGGTGCGGCATTCATCACAAATGCCCCAGTGAGATTTTCGACTGCCCTAAGAACTTGCACAAGGGCCCAGCTTCCGCGTTCAGCTCTGGGAGCGAGTGCGTCCCTCATCGTTGCTTCTCTGCCACCTCCTTCACAAAATGGGGACGATGCCAACTGCTTTCTGAGGCACTCGGGGTGCTCCGGGGATGGAAAAGGAAGCACACACAAACGGAGGCATTTTCGTAAAGTCTTTGCCCTTTACATCCCCCTCCCACCGCACTTGAAGACATCTGTGTTCCTGGCTGGGATCCCTCTGCGTGGGCTGCGGGCAGGCTGAGCTGGGCCCGGGCGTGGAGCCCCGGCTCGGCAGGACTGTGGCAGGGGACCTGTCTGGTGGAGGCAACCAGGAGTCCGAGCCAGGAAGCAGAGCCGGGCTGTGGGTTCCTTCCGGCAGCTCCTGGAGCCCTCAGCGTCTCGAGGGTCACCTGCCTGGGGCTCCCCCATCTTCCGGCCTCTGGAGGGTCATCAGCATCAGACCAGAGACTGAAAAAGGCAGGAGACTGAGTGTCTGCGTCCCCGCTCAAGGCCACACAGTGATCAGAGCCAGATCTAAGATGAGATTTGGTAGGTTCCTGGCTCCCAGATACACAGTGAAGCCCCAAACCCACGCTGTTTCTTGGCAAAGCCCCTCCCCATTCCTTTAACTCAGACCTGCCCTGGTTTGTCTCTGGAAATATCGTAGCTGTCATAATCATTGTTCTAATAAAATACTCATCTGACGATCTATTAGTAAGGCATATTGTTGACAGGAAATGTGCATTTGCCGTATTTCCCATTATATTGTCTATTTCCTGCCTCATTTTTCTTGGGAGGGCAGGAGTCACTGGAGATAATAGCATATTGACAGAAAGAGAAAGCAAGGGAAGGGGATCGTTGAAAGTGGGAGAGTTTTAGCTCTGTTCGCCTGCAAAGGTTTCCAGCAGGAAATCCACACTCATTTCCTGTCCGCTTGCTAAAACAGCATCTGCCCCTTCCTACTCCTTCTCCCCTTAAACAAATTGTCTCCCGGCCCAGAGGCTGACTCCTTGTTCGTATGATGGAGGCCCAGCCTGTTGTTTCTGGGGGCTGTGGTTGGGGCCTGCTTTAAGAATCCCGAAGAGAATGAGAAATGAGCTGCTTCCCTTGTACCACAATCCACAAGACCTAATGGAGGGTGGTACAACAGGAAGGCAGAAAGCAACAGTTTTCTAGAAACTTCTTGCCCACCACCTTTTCTCAAATTACAAATTGTGCATCACCAGGCAAAAAAAACAACGGTCACTGGCTGAGCAATGTGGCTGAGTGGCCCCTGTCAGGGCGCCCGCATCTGTGGACGGGAATGTTCCTGGTGATCGAAGGTCCCACCCACACCCGGGAAGCTGTGGTTTTGCAGAGTCCCGGAGCCCTGCGTGCGGAGCCGCGGTCTGTGTGCTCTCAGCAGCGGGATGACTGACAGGAGAGGCCTGAGATTCCCCCAGTTCCCACTGCTCCTGCCCCGGAAGAGCAGGTGCAGCCTGGGCTGGGAATGGGGGGTAAAGGGGAGGTGGGAGTGATCCAAGGGGACCAACGAGCCCAGTTTGCCAGGGACTGGTCCTGTTTTAGCACAGAAACCCCTCAGTCCTAGGAAGACCAGGGTGTGTGTGGAGGGGAGGGGTGACCCCATAAATGAGAATATTGTCCCTTATTGAGATGTTTCCTAATCCATGTTCTCCGAGCTAGTTCCCAGGGGTGAATAAGCAGGACTGGGAAGTTACGGAAACTCGATTTAAAGAGTCGTCGGCCAACGGGAGAGCTCCCTGGCTCAGGTGAGGCTCGGTGGAGGCCCCTCGCGGGTCCCGGGCTGGCTGGGAGCGGGTGGGGGGCGGCCAGGGGCCCCAGCCTCTGGCTGCTTGCGTTCTTACGAGGACCTCGTCCCCTGAGGCAGGAGACCCTCTGCATCCTCCCGGCCTGGGTCCTGCATCCTGGGGCGCGGCCATTCCAGGAAGGTCTGGCCTCCTGGGCAGGGGCGTCCTCAGGGATCACTGGCAAAGTGAGGGTGTGGGACAGGCACGGACCTCAGGGGACCCTGCCTCCTCTGTGCCCCCGCCCCAATCCCAGTCCAGCCCAATCTGGGCAGGGCACTCTCCTCTGTTTCCCCTCCAAGATCTTCCTAAGGAATTTTTAATCATTCCTCCCAGGGCCTGAGCCCAGGAGGGCCTGGCGGATGACTGGGACCGGGCTTCTAGTGGTGGCACTTCTCTCTCCTCCCGGGAAATTCTGAGTCCGGAATTAGGAATGTTGTTTGCAGTAGATGCTGTGGGTTACATTTGTGTATCTATATATTTATCTGGCTTTTCAAGTAAAGAACTTGAAAACAGAAATCTTGAGAACTCCGAGGGCAACAAAGAAGTAAATGGAGGGAGAGAAACACTTAGGAGAACCTACTGTGTTCTTGGTGCTGGGCCAGGGCTGGGGACGCTGGGTGAGAAGGATGCTTGGCCTCAGGATGTGTGACAGGTGCACGTCTGAAACCATACTGGGGGTCCTTGAGCAAGCTGCTTGTTGTCTCCCCAATGCTCCCAGGTACGTGCACGCTGAGACCTCAGCGGGAGACCTCCCAGACGTGAGGGCTGACTTGGGGCCCCTACTACGTGCTGCCAGCCCTTAACCAGCATTTTCTTCTTTCAGACTAGGCTGCAATGCCTGTGCTCTGTGACTGACTGGCCTTGCCCTCCCCCAGCGCCATGAAGGTGGGGACCATCGCTGTCTTATTCACTGTTGTGTCTCCAAAATTCAGGATGGTGCCAAGCAGGTAGCAGTCTCTCAATGCTTACAACGATTACCACTATAAAAGAGCTTTAGTTGGGGGACCATACTCTGCGACCAGCACTTTGCATACCTATTTGATTTCTATTCACTTTAACCCCAGAAGTTCAAGACTTCTTTTTATAAAAAATTAATTAATTTATTTGGGAGAGAGAGTCTGTGTGTGGGAGCCGGGGAGGGATGGGGGAGAGTGAGAAGGAAGAAGCAGACTCCCTGCTGAGCGGGTTGGCCGACTTGGGGGTGAGGTGTTTGATCCCATGACCCTGAGATCATGACCTGAGCCGAAATCAAGAATCAGAAGCTCACCTGGCTGAGCTGCCCAGACGCCCTAAGAAGTTCAAGACTTTGAAAATGATTATGATAAAATACACATAACATAAAATTAGCATTTCAACCTTTTGAGCGTGTGGTTCGGTGCCATTAAATACATTCACACCGCCGTGCAACCATCACCACTATCCATTTCCAGAACTCTCTGTCCTCCCAAACAAAAACTCTTATACTCGTTAAGTCGTGGCTCTCCATTTCTGGTCCCCAGCCCCTGACAATCACCATTCTACTCTATGAACTTGATTCCTCTGGGGATCTTTATATAAGTGGAATTATGCAATATTATTCTTCTGTGTCTGGTTTATCTCACTTAGCATTAATGTCATCAAGGTTTTCCCATGATATAGTATGTTTCAGAATTTTGTCTTTTTTATGACTGCTTAATATTCCACGGTATGAGAATATACCACATTTTCTTTATCCATTCACTTTTTAAAAAAATTTATTTTTTAAGTAATCTCTACACCCAATGTGGGGGTCAAAACTAAACCCTGATGTCAAGAGTTGTATGCTCTACCGACTAAGCCAGCCAGGCGCCCCTTTTCCATTTACATGTTCATGGATACTTAGGTTGGTTCCACCTTCTGGCTATTATGCATAGGGTCAGGATTTTTTAAATCTTCATTTTATAAAAAAAGGATATGATGGCTGAGAGAAAGTAAGCAATTTTCCCTAGGTACCTCAAGTCACAGAACTGTTCAGTGCCAAAGCAGGTCTTAACTCCATGTGCACTGGAGGCTGCTACACCATGGTTCCTCCCATTCATTGAATGAATAAGACCCTTTGAAAGGTTCTAAGTTATATTAGTAAGGACAACACTAGCTGCTGTCACAAACAGACTCTAAATTTCATCTCAGTGAAATACAAGTTCACTCCCGCTTATGTAAATGACAATGTGGGTGGCCCAAGGCTGATTGGGGTCACTTCTTCATGGGGTGATCCAGAGACTAGCGTTCTCTGGGGTTGTAATCCCACGGTCCTTTAGAGCCTGGGAATCCTCTGTCTCCAGCCATTGGAAGGGAAGAGAGACCTTGGAAGAAGCACGTCTTCTGTTTCTTCCTTTTTTTTTTAAAATTTTATTTATTTATTTGAGAGAGATTTTTTGTTGTGAATCTGTCCCACCAATGAGTGTCATCAAATTTTAAGAGAGGTAGGCATAGAGAAAGCTAGAACACTTGTTTTCCTGAGACCAAGGCATCAGGGTGAGCAGAAACATAATTTGGATGCAGCTCTGTCTCCGATGGTTAATCTCACTTTTCAGTTCCCCCAATGTCATGGGTTATCCCGAAGGTTATTTCATGTACCCGCCTCAGTGTGGAAGCACATTTCCATAGACAGCAGATAAAGATCTCTTAACCTTGTATTTTCCCGCATATCGTCATAAATAGCTTATGCAGTATGCCATTTCAGTGAGCCTGACAGTTTCTACAATGAGATCTGGATGCCGCAGCATATCCTCTTGTTATATATAAAAAAGAGTGACAGCATTCATCGTTTACGGTGACATCAATGAAGTCTGCTTGTAGAGGTTCCCAATCCATCCATTCATAATACCTTTTATGACTTTAGGCTTTTAAACACGGGGCTCTGGTCTATTTTTCAAAGGCACTACCATTATCAGCTCAGGGAGCCATTCTTCAATATTTCATTTTCCTTAGAATATCTAGAATATCTTAATTTTTATGAGGTTTCTCCGTGGGGCAAGCTGTCAGGTGTGACTTTAATGGGAAAACGGGGGCGGGGGGTGGGGAAGTCGGCGGCCAGATCATCCTCTCTTGTGATGTCTGGGAACGTGTTTCCCATTTTTTCCATTCTGGCACACTCCCCAGATAAAAAGCCCATGAGAAGTGTGGTTCCCGAGCCCAGCTGTCCACTCTTTATGGGGAAGATGGGTTGAGAAAGAGGGCAGCTAGGACGCAGAGTGGGTCATGCTGCCAATCAATCCTGACCTCAAACATAGCAGCTCTTTAGAGTCTGAGGCAAAGCAGAGGGGTTCTCATCCCACCAAGGGTTCAAGGTGATGGAATCTCCTCTCCTCTCCCCAGGGGCCCCAACTGTGATTAGAAGTGATCACTTGAACACGGGTGGAGCATTCCAAGTGGCATTGCTTTCCCAGCGTTTTGTCAACTGTCCCGGTGCCGCTCAGTCTACTTTTGCCACCAGTGCCCGATTTCTTCCTGCCAGAAGAGTTTCTGCTAGGGTTTGGCAAGATCAATGTCAGATCTAGCCCTCACAGACTGGGAACAATCTCCCTCCATGGGTGGATCCCTCCGACAGGCCAGGGGGCACAGAGACAATTCTGCAAGTGACTTGGATAGGAAAGATGATGACGGATATTGATGTAGGGAAGGAAGGTGATGGGCAGCCTGAGCCCGCCCACGGCCAGCAATCCAGGGCACATGACAAACATGCCATACACTCCAAGGATGAGCACATTTGACCTAATTTAGCAACAACAAATCCTTTTCCTCACACGCACTTCTCTAATTACAAACGAGATGCTGGTAGGCTCAGCAAGGGAAAATAAAATTGATTCTCTCCACATAGTATTGGATAATAAATGTGTTCAAGAGCGGGCTTCAAAAGCCTGCTTGCTGATTAGAAAAGGCAAAATAATTGTGAGATAGTGAGTAATAGATGGGGGGGGATCGAGGCATGATCGGCCTCTTTGCGGAAATGTCACAGGTCTGATCGGTTCAAGATAATTACATTGAGACGTCTGTGTGTTTCATGTCTACTCATCGGTCCGTGGGGGGGTATTGCAGGGACCCCCAGATCAACTCTACTCCACTGCTGCTGGCTTTCTCTTTGTTTAAAGCCTGGGGAGCCCCTCTGTTTTCTAAACGGCAATGACATTGTCCCTTTCATTTTTCTCCCAGCACCTACCATGATCCCCAGCACAGAGGCGGGCTGTGTCTGTCCACCAGCACTGGAGCTGCAAAGATGGGTCCTGACGTCATGGGTTTGCGTTCTGGCTGCAGCCCATACAGACTGTAACTTTTGGGAAACCACTTAGTTTCCATAATTTTGGAGTGAGTTTCAGTAGCACATTTGCGGCTTGTGGGATGTTATATGCAATGAATGGGAGAAAGCATTTAGGTTGACCTATGGAAAACTGCTGATATTTAACTGCAGTTTCATGTGGTTCAACCTAATACATATTATTTGTTATTTATTACTGCATAAAAATGAGCCCCACTTTTAGCAACTGAGAATAAAATACATACATGATCTCACAGTTTCTGTGAGTTGGGGATCTGTTGCCAGGGCTGCGGTTTCATCTGAAGACTTGACTGAGGGGGATCCACGGCTTGGCGTCAACACAGTCTCTCTCTCCCATAGCTGTTGGTAGGAGCTGATGGAATGAGGGCCCAATTCTTGCTGGC
Organism: Neogale vison; assembly: GCF_020171115.1. Classification (NCBI taxonomy): domain Eukaryota; kingdom Metazoa; phylum Chordata; class Mammalia; order Carnivora; family Mustelidae; genus Neogale; species Neogale vison. The sequence continues at coordinate 233,675,822 of NC_058092.1, forward strand.
TGATGGCTGGAGGCTGCCTCGAGTTCCCCACTATGCAGACTTCTCTACAGGGCTGCCTCGTGACAGGGAGCTATTGTCCCAGAGTCCGAGACAGAGCCTCAGACAGTAGCCACAGTCTTTTTATGACCCAATGTTGCAGGTGATGTTTCATCTTCCCTGCCATATCCTATTTGTTAGAAGCAAGCTTTCAAGTCCAACCTACACTCAGAGGAGGGGATTATTACATAAAGATGTGAAAAACAGGAGCTGGGGAACATTAGGGTCCATCCAAAGAGCTTCCTTCTATTACATGTTGCACCCAGTGCAGAGTCTAGTACACAGACTTCCTCAAGAAATAGTTAAAAGAAGGGGCACCTGGGTGGTTCAGTCATTTGAATGTCTGACTCTTAATTTAGGCTCAGGTCATGATCTAAGGGTCCTAGATCGAGTCCTGTGTTTGGCCCCCTGCTCAGCAGGGAGTCTGCTTAGGATTCTTTCCCTCTGCCCCTCTCTTGCCTGCATGCATGCTCTTTCTCTCTCTAGTGAATAAATAAATCTTAAAAAAAATGATAAAGAGAATTAATGAAGAGGAAGAGAAACAGCACTAGATATGTTTCCATTTGCATCTTAGTTTAATTGGAATATAATTTTTTTCTCTTGTGAAATGAAATGGATAGAATAATCTGGAATTAAATGCTCAGTGGCAGCAGCCCCAGAGAATCCCAATGCCTTTGGCCGGCTCCTCCTTGTAACTTGGGGTTTTATCAGTAGATTCTGATGGTTTGGCATTTTTTTAGCCATCAGGTATTGAGAGCGTACTATGTATCAGCCCCTTCTCTAGAGCAAGATCTCTTGTAGGTCACAACAGTGGGGGAAAGTGAGCTGTTTTTTTCCTTTTACAGGTGAGGTTCAGAGTAATGAAGTAAGGTCACTGAGACTGAGGTTGGAAGTCTGTCTGAGATGTTCAGGGAGGGGAAACTTTCAGCAGTGGTGACACTGAAGAAGTCACTGGAGTGTCCTGTTGGCACCTGGGCTTCCCTTCCCAGAAAGATTCTCTTTCCAGGCCACTTACATTTGAGTTATCTTGCTGCTGATATCTCAGTCATAACCAACTTATTTTCTGCCTGAGGGCGTGGGCCAGGTGGAACTATGCAGAGAGTGGAAGCGTGAGGTGCTTCTGGAAACCGTGGAACATTAGTGAAGAGAGAATAGGGCTGGCAGCTGGAGGATCCAGGCTTGAATTTTGACTTTTCTTCCCAACTGGGTGACCTGGGTGGGCCCCTAACCTTTCTGGCTTCATCTTTCCTCATTTCCCTAAAGGCAGCAGTCATATCCATTCAAAACCTGATACTGATGGGTTTCATTGTCTGTGTAGACCATCATGGATGGCGGTAGCCTCCTGGCGTCTTGTGTGGATGGACTAGAAGTTTGATTGCACACTCTGCTGGAGGGGTCTGGCATTGATTAGTCATGTCTGCTGCCGGTGAGGGAGGGCAGTAGGGGGTATGTACCCCTTTGCTTCCTGTGAGGCTTAAATGTGATGATGCCTGTGAAGCTTCCTCAAAACCTGGTTGGTGCTCAATAAACACTTAATATTTTTCTTTTGGTTCCTCCTGACACAACTGATGGTTGGACTAGCTCCTCCATTGGAAAGTGCTGGCCAGCTCATAGTAGATGCTCAGTAAATATCCCTGGAGTGCTGATAGAATTAGAGGTTGGTCCAGGTCTTTCCGAACCTGTAGCTATGCTTGGCCCTGAGCTCTGGACCCACAGAGCTGCCACAGGTAACCAGTCCCCGACTCCAGGGCTGCCCAAGCAAAGAGCCAGGAAAGGCATCAAAACAGCAAAGGTATTAACTTGGTGTATTTACACCCCCAAGTGCTTCGCTGTCATCGGGAGCAGCCCCTTCATGAGATATAAGTAATTTGTGCAGGCTGATCCCAGTTTTCTCATTAATATGCAAATGAGGCATGCCAGTTGTTAGGTTAGAAGAAAGCTGTCATGTTTATTGTGACAGATTTAATGGATGTGTTTGGATTGTGCATTCAATGTGTTTTCAAGAGCATGTCTTATCTTTGTTTAGGCAGTAAATCAAAAATGTAAACAACAATTCATTAGCATCTGTCAGAAGCTCAAAGCCACATTGTTTCATTTGACAATCTTCCCAGAGGTGGGGGGAAAAAACCCTATATCTGACTTACTGAAGATTAGTTAGAAATCGCGCTGGCTTTTTCCCTCTTTTTGCTCAGCAGCATGTAAGTGGTAATAGAACAGCGGCTCAGCTAGGAGAGCAGGAGGGTCATGGGGACACAAGCGCAGGCGGGACTCAGACAGCTCCGTCCCCCATGCACCTTGCAGTGGCCTGGAGAGCTCAGGGCCTCGGCTCACTCCTCGGCCACCAGGATTTCTGGGAAGGGACCTGGTAAGAACAAAATCCCTTACAGGTACGTTGCCCTGTTCTATAGAACATTGGAAGCAGCTGGCTAGAAGAAAACAGTGGAACATAGACAAAAATTAAAAAAATAAAAAATGAAATTAGAGAATACAGGCGGAAGCATGTGATAAGGCTAAGGGGGGGCAGATTTGATCTGCAAGCCTCATTCTTCCACATACTATGACTTTGGCCCACAGACTTAGTGCTGAGCTTCCTGGTGGCCAAAGCAAAAAAAGGAGCATTGTAAGTTTTAAAATTTATTGTCTCAAAAAAAGAAAAAAAAAAAAGGAGGGCATACTACTTTGCTAGTTATTGAGAAACAAATCTTCTCATGATATTTGGCTCTTAGCTTCATACAGCCATGTTGAGGTTTGGGGTCTCTTGGGCATCTGGCACGAGATGAGGGTCTAACATCAAAGTGTGGCACACGGATGTCTGGCTGGCTCAGTCAGTAAAGCGTCCGACTCTTGATTTTGGCTCAGGTCATGATCTCAGGATCATGAGATCAAGCCCCTCCTCGGGCTCCATGCTCAGCTCTGAGTCAGTTTGAAATTCTCTCTCCCTCTGCCCCACCCCTAGCTCTAAATCAATCAATCAATCAATCAATTTTTTTTTTTTTTTTTAAAGAGAAAAGTGTGGCGCTCTTCCCACCATCTTTCTTCCTTCTCTCCTGGTTTATTGTCAGCGCTGACACTTGTCCTCTGGCACACCAGAATCTTCATTTACTTTCAAAGTCAAGCTTCTGGAAACAGTTGTGTGCCCTCTGTCGTGATTCTGTGTCCTCCCTCCTGCTGGAGACCCTTCCTTCTCCCACAGCCTCCTGGCCTGGGCACCAGGCACACCTCCTTTGTGAGGCCTGGTCCTCCTGCTGGCTGCTCCTTCCCCCGGCAAACTTCTGTTTCTTTGAGCTCGCTTTCCCTGTTTCCCTGTTCCCTGGGGGCCAGCTCCCCTACCTTGGCCCTCTTGCCTCTTCCCTCCATGCCCTATGCCTTTCCTGAGGGGCCATTGGTCACCTCTGCGGAAGTCCCCCCAGCTGGGTGTCTCTTGTCTACTTCTCTCCTCTGGGTTTCAGCTCTACACAGCCAGGTGTCCACCGGGACCCACTGAGCTGGTGCCCCCTGTGCCCCAGGGTCTCCGCTGGAGCCCGGAGACCGCTGCCCTCTCCCTTGGACGCACGTGCCTCTTCTGCAGCCCGAGGCCGCTGCTGTCATTAGGGCTCCAGCTGCTTACCTGGAGGGGGACGCAGCCTTCCCTGAACACTGGCCTTAGGCACCTCAGTTCCTTCTCCATCGTGGAGCCCCAGAGATCTTTCCAAGAAGCCCATCTGAGCAGCCCCTTCTCACTTACAATAGGGCGGGAGGCTTTATAGCCCTCAGGGGGACTCTAGGTAGCCGTCCTGCTCTGCGAACTCTATAGAGCCAGTCCCTGCTTCATGAGGCCCTGGTGCTCTGACTGCAACCCCCACCTTACTCTCCACCTGGATGCGGACTGTCCCATCTCTCCGTCCGCCACTATGCCGCCCCGCACCCCAGCCATCTACCGTGGCCTGGCACAGTCCTCCTTGACTTTGAACCTCTGTTTGAATCTTGCCTCCACTAAGAAGCCTTCCTGGACACCTCCTCAGGCTGACTCTGCCCGCCACAGGATTGCAGCTTCATGGCCCCTTCTCTCCTAGAGGGCCGAGGACTTTCTCACGTCTTTCGCTGTCTGTGCTGTAACACTGGGCCCACTGCCTGTTGCCGTGGGAGCTGAGAACGGTTTTCACAGATGAACATATGCAATCAATATGATAGGGAACACTAGCTTTGAACCTCAATTAAGCAAAATGCTATCCTCCCAAAAAGAGTTCCATTCTTCTCAGTTGTAGACCCATGCTACAAAAATATACCAAACATTCATCAATAAAACATTTTGTGGAAATTTGTTTCTTTTCATGTTATATATATCCTTGCATAATAACTTTGATTTTTGCCTCTTGGCCCATAAATCCTAAAATATTTACTCTCTGTCCTTCATAGAATATGTTTGCTGACCCCTGGTCTATATGATGTTTAAAGAATGTGCTTTTGACTATGTCACCTAACATCTTAAGACCCTTAGCTTGTTCCTTACATTCTAAGAAAAAATCCAAACCTTAGCAGGTCCAGGCCCTTGTTCCCCACTCCAGCCTCATCACAACTACCCTCTCCATCCCGCTCTGCAGTCAGATCTGCTCCCAGGATGTCAAAGGCTTCCCGAGCCAACCCCAAAGCTGTGCCCTCCCTGGTCGATGTGCACTCTTCCCATCTTTGCTCATGCACCTGGTCTTCTGGGAGCTTCCTCTGAGCTTCCTCTGAGCCCCTTAGGTTGGAGGCAGGTGCCCCTGTTGTTCTGTAGGCTGCCTCCCATCACAGCACTGGGTTCTCTCTATGGTCCTGTTGACTTGGCTTTAATCCCAGTGGCAGTCCCGAGACTGCATGGGCTCTGTGCAGGCACGACTCCGTCTGTCCCCTTCCCTGCTGCCAGGCACATGGGAGGAAATGACCAAATATTTGTTGAATGAATGAATGAAGGTAAGAAGACAGGGTTCTGAAGTTGAGGACGACCCAGGCCAGCCAGGGGACTGGAACAGCAGCCAATCTTTTGGGCAAACCACAGGTCAAGTTTCCTTTCGATGGTGGTTCAATGACTGGTAACCAGGTACTCGGAGGGTCAGCCCTTCTGATACTGTGGGATGTACACCCTTAGAAACAGTTTGAACTGCTTCTATCTTCTCTCCAACACAACAATGCGGTTATTGCTGTCCTTGTTGTGGTCAAATGACTCTTGTCAAAGGTCAGTATTGCCTCTTTTTGAAATTAATTTTTGAAAAATGGAAGTATAGTTGACATACACCATTATATGAGTTTCAGATGTCAACATACTGATTTGACATTTATGTACATTATGAAATGCTCTCCATGATAAGTGAAGTTACCATCTGTCACCACATAAAGTTACTGCAATATTATTATTCCCTGTGCTGCGCTTTATATCCCTGTGACTTATTTATCTGAATGCTGGAAGTTTGCACTTCTTATCCCCTTCAGCTATTTCACCCATCCTTTCCCCCTTAGCCCTCTGGCAACCACCAGTGTGTTCTCTGTACTTACAAGTTTGTTTCTGCTTGTTTGTTCGTTTTTTTTTGTTTGTTTGTTTGTTTTCTGGATTCCATATGTAAGTGAAATTATGTAGTATTTGTCATTCTCTGTCTGGCTTATTTCACTTAACATAATATCCTCTAGATTCATCCATGTTGCCAAGATTTCATTCTTCTTTCTATATTGTATGTACACCACATTTTTATCCACCAACACCTAGGTTCCTTCCATATCTTGGCTATTACAAATAACACTGCCATAAATACAGGGGTGCATAGATCTTCTTGAATCAGTGTTTTCATTTTCTAAGGGTAAAAACACAGAAGTAGAATCATTGGATCATATGGCAATTCTGTTTTTAAGTTTTTGAGGAACACCCATACAGTTTCCCACAGTGGCTGCACCAATTTATAATCACACCAACAGTGCATGAGGATTCCCTTTCCTCCACATCCTCACCACACTTGATACTTTTTGTCTTTTTTAATTTTTTTTATTTTAAAGGTTTTATTTATTTATTTGAGAGAGAGAGAGACAGTGAGAGAGAGCATGAGCGAGGAGAAGGTCAGAGAGCGAAGCAGACTCCCCATGGAGCTGGGAGCCTGATGTGGGACTCGATCCCGGGACTCCAGGATCACGCCCTGAGCCGAAGGCAGTCGTCCAACCAACTGAGCCACCCAGGCGTCCCAATACTTTTTGTCTTTTTGATACCAGCTATTTTGACAGGTGTGAGGTGCTATCTCACTGTGGTTTTGATTTCCATTTACCTGTTAATGTTCAGCATCTTTTCATGTTTTGGGTCAGTACCACACTGTTTTGATTACTACAGCTTTGTAGTACATCCTGAAATCTGGGATTGTGATTGTGAATCTGGGATTTGTTCTTCTTTCTCAAGATTGCTTTGGCTATTTGGAATCTTTTCTGATTCCATACAATTTTTTAAAAAGATTTATTTATTTGTTTTAGGGAGAGATAGATTGAGCGAGGGGTTGGGGAAGGACAGAGGGAGAGAGAGAATCTCAAGCAGACTCCCTGCTGATCAGCAAGCCTGATGTGGGGCTCAATCCCATGACCTTGAGATCATGACCTGAGCCAAAACCAGGAGTCAGATGCTCAACCAGCTGAGCCACGCAGACACCTCTCCCTATACATTTTAGTATTATCTGTTCTAGTTCTGTGAAAAATGCTGTTAATATGTTGGCCATCTGCATATCTTCTTTGGAAGACTGTCTTACTTAGTCTTCTGCCCATTTTTCATTGAATTGTTTGCTTTTTTATTGTTGAGTTGGACGAGTCACTTGTATATTTTGGATATTAACATACTATGCTCATGGACTGGATGATATAAGATTGTTAAAATGTCCACACTACCCATGCAAACCTTGTCAACATACCAATAGCGTTCTCCACAGAACTAGAACGCGTAATACTGAAATGTGGAACCACAAAAGAGACAAAATAGCCAAAGGTATTTGAGAAAGTAGAACAAAACTGGAGGAATCACAATCCCAGATTTTGAGATACACTACAAAGCTGTAGTCATCAAAATAATATGGAACTAGCACAAAAATAGATCTATGGATCAATGGAACAGAGTGGAGAGCCCAGAAATAAAGCCGTGCTTATAGGGCCAGTTAATCTACAACAAAGGAGGCAAGGATATGCAATAGGGAACAAGCAGTCTCTTCAACAAATGGTGCGGAGAAAACTGGACGGCCACGAGCAGAAGAATGAAATGGAGCCACTTTCTTACACTCAGCACAAAGATAAACTCAAAGTGGATTAAAAACTTAAATGTGAGGGGCATCTGGGTGGCTCAGTGGGTTAAGCCTCTGCCTTCGGCTCAGGTCATGATCTCAGGATCCTGGGATCAAGTCCCGCATCGGGCTCTCTGCTCAGCAAGGAGTCGTCTTACCCCTCTCTCTCTGCCTGCCTCTCTGCCTACTTGTGAGCTCTCTCTCTGTCAAACAAATAAATAAAATCTTTAAAAAACAAAACAAAACAACAACAACAAAAAACTTAAATGTGAGACCCAAAGCCATAAAACTCCTGAAAGAAAACATGGGCGGTAAGCTCTTGGACATCAGTCTTAGCAAAGTATTTACGGATCCATCTCCTTGCGTAAGGGCAAGAAAAGCAGAAGTAAACAGCTGGCATTACGTTAAACCCAAAAGCTTTTGCACAGTGAAGGAAATCAACAAAATGAAGAGACAACCTGCTGAATGGGAGGGATATTTGCAAACGATGTCTGCTGTCACCTCATAATTGCTGAACCCAAGGGGACCCTTCCCCTCTTGTGTCCCTTCACACCCGTATGTGCCGTTTCAGGCCTGCAGCCTTCTACAGTGTTCTTTGCCCTTGGCTTCTGTCCTCCTTTCCCGAGCCGGCCCACCTCCATGGCTGCCCCTTCCCAGGCTCCCCTCCCGGGCTGGCCCTTTAAAGTTGAGCCTTTTGTGCCTGTGTCTTGAACCCATCCCTTAGCTCCCTGTGTTTAGTCCTCTGGGAGGACCGCCTCCATGCAGATGAGCCCACGTCCAGGGTCCAAGCATCTCTTCTGAGGTCCAGCTGGTCTACCGAGCCTCGCATTCCCGCTGCCCTGACATTCAGACTTGGCACCCTCCTGTCTGAGTCGTCAGCCCACCGGTAGTGTCTAAAAGGCCTCTGATGCACCCCCTGCCATCCTGTGCTCCCCTCCAACCCTTAGGTCAGGGTCACCATCTCCAGAAGGCCCCGAGCCCCACATTGGAGCCCTGTTTTTACCCCTGCCTGAACACTGGCTTTACTCTTGGGGGTCCTGCGACCATCTCCCCCTTGAGTCAGGGACCATAGCTTCCAGCTCCACTGCAATCGGGCCCAGGGTATGTGGTCAGTTGGGAGCCTCCAGCTTCACTCCCCTCCACGCTGCAGTGGCCTCTCCCTTCCCCCATCTCCGACTGTCTAAAATTGCCGAGTTTCAGCCCAGGGAATGGAGGCGCAGGTGCGGCAGAGAAGGTTGGCACGTAGGCTGTAGGACAGGGCAGGCGGCATGTACCACTCAATGTAGATGGTGTGGGCAGAGCAGCACCCACACAGGCTGGGAGGCTGGGGACACTCTTTGCAGGGCTCTCACATGTTCTGAGCCTCTGGGCAGAGGTTGAAGCGGCACGAGATGCCCCAAAGGTTAAGAAGTTCCAGGGCTGCTTTCTCCCTGCCTGCCCCTGAGGCTGGCCTGCCCATGCTGGGGAATTAGGGAGCCAGGCTGGCTTGGGCCCTGCGCCTGGCCATGGACTAAAGCAGAGGAAGCATGGGAAGCATGACTTCCCGCCCCCATCAAGATTAAAAGCAAGCTAAAGGGGTGCATTAACCTTCCAGCACCACTGGAAACCCAGCTCCACATTTACAGAGAATTAAAGTATATGATGAACTTGTACTTGAGACATCGGTTCACATAAATAGAGCTATGAGCTCTAAAAATAAGTTAGCTTTTTTTTTTTTTTTAAATAAGGTAAAGATCAACATGCCACACACCCCAAGAGGCTCCATGTCAAGCAATTAGGAAGATGGAGAGAAAGGGGAGACGAAAATGTTTATTCACAAATCAATATATTTATCCTAAAAGGGGTTAGAGAACCACACGGGGAAAGTCTCGTCCTGCTGCTGCCCCCAGAGCCACTCTACGGCAAGGTAAGATCCGGGCCATGAGGGGTTAAAGTATGGATTTCAACTCAAAGTTGAACGAAGACCCCTGGGTGAGCTTCTCATTGTGTCGACTAAAAATGTTTTAAAAATCAATATAACAGTGTATAAAAGGATCTTCTAAAGATTGAGTCAGCCCCATCCGCGGCCAAGTGGGCTGTAGCAAGCAACAGAAGAGGAGAATGTTTAATCCTCTCCGGCGGGCAGCTAATGAGGCGGGAGTATTTGGGTTGATTCCTGATGCACGTGGAAAAACTGTTTCTAAAGGGTTCTAATTGCCTCTGCAGGAACAGATCATAAAAAGCTGGACCTTCCCATCAGCAGAGACAGTAATTGCACACTTTCCCTGACCCTAAGCAGGTCCAATTTGTACAGTATGCAGTGATAGAGAAACTACGGTAACGAAGAGTCATTCAACAAACGTGAGTGAGTCGGAGGCTGGGTCCTGCGCCACCCGAATGGATGGAAAGCTTACGAGGAAGGACCTTTGCTCTCAGGGAGCTCAGACTCGGATGTGGTGGCTTTCAAACTTTTTCACTGTGCCCCTCAGAAGAAACACCTATTCCGTGGGATCCAGGCCACGCTCACATACAGTCTGGAAAAAAATTTAAGAAGCAATATTCGCGTTCACTTCGTGTGTTGCACTCTATTTTCTATTCTCGCCTATTTTACTGAAAAAGAGTAAGGGCTTATTGCTACCCTCAAAATTGATTTCATGACCCACTACTAATGCACAGTGATTTGAAGTTTGAAAATTCTGATCTAGCATGAGGGCAGAAGTGAAAAGTGATTGAAGAGAAAAAAAGTGCCATGGGTCGGGGTAGAGAGGAGGGCAGGGCTCTTCTGGCTGGGCAATCAAGGAGGACCCCAAGGTGGAGGCAGCATTCAGGCTGGGCCCTGAATGACAGATGGTGCTCTCGATTTAGATAAGCTGAGTTGTAATGAGTAATTATATTTGTAATAGTGTAAACATGATGTTATTAATGTAGTAAACGGCATTCTTCATCCTAGCAAACCCTTGACCCGGTCAGATGTTAGCTGCTTTTTATCAATGGGGAAAACAGAGTCAGAGAGGTAAAGGATTTTGCCCAAGGACACACAGCTCCTAGACTTTAGCAAAGTCCAGTCTGAGCTTGAGTCTGGCTGCATTGCAATCCCCTGGAACCCCCACGGCAGGAAGCGCCAGGCTGGGCTATTTCACTTCTGGTTGATGCGGTGAGGGGCAAGCACTGACATACTCGGCTCTTTTCCTCTCTAGCTCTTCCCATCCCCAGTGCTCCTGCTGGCGCCTCTCTAGCTGATGCTCTGGGCACCTTGTGTGAGGCTGTGAGCTCCACCCCCCCCAAGAGATCTCAGCTCGCTCTCTGGCATCACAGTGAGGTGACACTTCTTCTGGGGGTCTCCATCAGGAGAAACGAACTTGGTAACTTCAAGCGTCCCACCCAGACTCAGATAACCACTCCTTCACCCCACCCTGAAACTTCCCGCGCTCCCTGCAGACCTGATCTCCTGGTCTGGAGGAAGGCAGGAGAATCTTTCTGTTCTCCAAGTGCGAGATCTGCTCTCACTCGGGAGCCAGGCTGAATCCCAGCTTCATCTGTTTGACTTCCTTTCTCTCAAGGAACTTACAATTTAATCAGGAGTCCCTAATAGTACACGCATTCTAAATTGCAATCATTTATTGCCTCTAGCCTGGGGCTTTTCTGTCTGCTAGAAATATCAGGGTTATTTCCTTCTTTTAAGAGTTTACGTTAAAAAAACCAAACTTTACAAATAATGTTCGCTGTTTAATGTTCTCCCCTGAAATATCAATCTGCAAAAATAGAAATCCTTTTTTACAATTCATCTTAAGGATAGAGTTCCAGTTTCTTATAATGTAATGAATGTACTACAGATAATGGTCCAATAGTGCAAATGAAAGGCGCATATAATCAAAATGATAATAGCGCGTATTGTATGGCTTGTATAATAAAATCCATACCAATATGGAAATCATATCTCAAGGCAACATTCCTCTCTTTGATTTTTGTAATAATTGTACATGTAAGAGCAGGGCAGCGAGAAGTGGGGAGAACAAAGGCCTTTATGGCTTCATTAGGCAGCTGGCGTTCTGATGGTCCGGCCTGTCAACAGCCGTCCCTTAATTTCCAAGGGAAGCTTCTCCCCTTTCTGCGGAAAAGATTTACTGCGCACATCGGTGCCCTCCGCAGTCCCTCCCCTTCTCTGCAAAGATTCACAATTAGACTAAATGAGCTGTGATAGCGATTTTGATCAGCACCTTCTGCCTTCTGGGCCATCGGGTCTCGGGGTTTAGGTAAGATAGGAGCCAGGCTTCTGGAAGCTTTGGTGGGAAGGAAGAAGAGGCCTGGGGAGGGGCAGGGCTTATGGAGCCTCGGGATGGGGACAGCTGTGGCCAGTTGGGCCCCATTGTCCGGTCTCCGCATTCTTGTGTTCGGGCATAGGCCGTCCAGCCTCTGTTTACCAAGCCTTTGGTGGGCGTTCTGTGTGCCAGAACGGTGGGCACGGGGCTGTGTCTAAGGGAGTCTGAGGGAAGTGGGCACAAGTCCCATAGTGCAAGGCGTTAGCGCACACGGAGGAGACTGCATGGCCTGTTGTGCAATCTGAGGGAAGATGTCTACTCTGGGGTCTTGGTATAGGGACCAACTAGAGTGTGACCTTGGTATTGGCCTTGACGTTTCTGGCCTCTGAGATGGCTCAGGACAGAGCTGGCCTGCAGACCCAGGTCCTCAAGGCCACATCCACTGCTTTGTCCATGGTGCCCCAGCTTGGCTTGGCCCCGTGTGCATTCTGGGTAGGGAGCGGTAGAGCTGAGGATGGGGAGTCTCGGTGGAAGTTCAGAGCGGCACCCGTCAGCGGCAGGCACCAACAGGGTCTCAGTGGCTGGGGGGTCTCCGTCTGTCTGTCCTGTTCCCACCTCCAGAACCTCCTCATTGGTCCCTCTTCTCTGGCTCCTGACCTCAGCGGGCCCTGGTCTGATCATCTGGGCCCCCTTTGCCATGCTTCTCCCAGGCTTCGGCACAGATGGGACTCTTCAGCCGATAACTGAATGTATAATTCTTTTTATATATTGTTGGGCTTACTTTGCGTACACACACACACACACACACACACACACACAAAGATTTTATTTATCAGAGAGAGAGAGCGAGCGCACAAGCAGGCAGAGAGGCAGGCAGAGGCAGAGAGAGAAGCAAGCTCCCCACTGAGCAGGGAGCCCGATGCAGGACTCGATCCCAGGACCCCAGGATCATGACCTGAGCCAAAGCCAACACCCTAACCGACTGAGCCACAAGGGCGTCCTGTTAATATATACTTTTGAGGACATTTTTGGTCCTATATTCATGGGAGCTATGGTTTTGTAGTTTTCTTTTCTTGTTATGTCTTTGATTTTGTGTTAGGATGATGTTGGCCTCACAGAATGAGCTATAAAGTATTTCCTCTGCTTCTAACTTCTGAAAGAGATTACAGAGTATGTGTATAATTTCTTCCTTACTGGTTTGATAAGAATTCACCACTGAACCCATTTAGGCCAGTACTTTCTGTTTCTAAAGGTTATTAATTATTGATTCAATGTCTTTAATAGATATAGGGCTATCCACACTACTTATTTCTTCTTGTGTGAGTTTTGGTAGATTGTCTTTTAGGGAATTGGTCCATGTCATCTAGGTTATCAAATTTGTGGGCATAGAGTTGTGTTTATAGTATTTCTTTATTATCCTTTTAATGTCCATGGAATCTGTAGTGATGTCCCTTCTTTCATTTCTGGTATTAGTAATTTGTTTCCTTAGTCATTTTTTTTTCTTGGTTAGCCTCGCTTAAGTCATATCAATTATATTGAGCTTTTTAAAGAATCAACTTTTGTTTTCATTGATTTTCTCCATTGATCTCCTATTTTCAATTTTATTGATTTTTCCTGTAATTTTTATTATTTCTTTTCTTCTACTCACTGTGGATTTAATTTGCTTTTCTAGTGTCCTAAGGCAGAAGCTTAATTGATTTTAGAGCTTTCTTCTTGCCAAAATATATGCATTTAATGCTATAAATTTCCCTCTAAACACTGCTTTCCTTGCATTCCAAATCTTGATTAGCTGTGCTTCCATTTCTATCTAGTTAAAACTATTTTAAATTTCTCTTGAAATTTCTTTTTTGACTCATGTGTTATTTACAAGTATGTTTTTAAATCTCTGCATATTTTGGAATTTTGCAGTTATCATTCTTTTATTTCTAGTTTGATCCAGTTGTGGTCAGAGAGCAGGTATTATATAATTTCTATGCATTTAAATTTGTTAAGGTGTGTTTCATGGCTCAGAATGCAATCTATCTTGGTGAATGATCCAGGTAAGCTTGGGAAGAATGTATATTCTGGGGGTGCCTGGATGACTCAAACAATTAAGCATTCAAATCTTGATTTTGGTTTAGGTCATGATCTCAGGGTCATGAGATTGAGCTCTGTGTCAGGCTCTGCACCAAGCGTGGAGACTGCTTAAGATTCTCTCTCTCTCTCTCTCTTTCTCTCTCCCTCTGCTCCTCCCTACTGCTCATGCTCTTTCTCCCTCTCTTAAAAAAAATAACAAACCACCCCCCTCAAAGCCCAAGGAGGTGTATTCTGCTGTTGTTGAATGAAGTAGTATAGTCAATAGACATTTATTAGATTCAGTTGATTGATGGTGTTGTTGAGTTCAACTATGTCTTTATTAATTTTCTGCCTGTGGGATTTATTCATTTGTGATAGAGGGGTGTTGAAGTCTCCAGCTATAATAGTGGATTAACCTATTTCTTCTTGTAGTCCTGTTTTTGCCTAACATAGTTTGATGCTCTGTTGTTAGGAGCATATACATTAAGGATTGTTAGGTGCTACAGATTTGACTCCTTTATCATTATGTAATGCCCTTGTTATCCCTGATAACTCTTTGCTTTGAAGTCTTCTCTGTCTGATATTACTATATCAGTTACTATATTACTATATTACTATAGCTACTCCAGCTTCCTTTTGATTACCAAATAGTAGATATATAGATATATGCTAATAGATATATTAGATATATACATAAGGATATATAATTGAATACATTGTTGCTACTGTTATTTTGAATAAACTGCTATTTGTTAGGTCAATCAAGAATAAGAAAATACAGGGCGCCTGGGTGGCTCAGTGGGTTAGAGCCTCTGCCTTCGGCTCAGGTCATGATCCCAGGGTCCTGGGATCGAGCCCCAAATCGGGCTCTCTGCTCCACGGGGAGCCTGCTTCCTCCTCTCTCTGCCTGCCTCTCTGCTTACCTGTGATCTCTCTGTCAAATAAATAAATAAAATCTTAAAAAAAAAAAAGAAAATACATTAATTATATCTTCGCTTATTCCTTTTGGGATGCTCTTCCTTCCTTCCTTCCTTCCTTTCTTTTTGTTTTTAAGATTTAAAAATTTTGTTTTACAGAGAGAAACACAGCGAGAGAGGGCACAAGCAGGGGAAGTGAGAGAGGGAGAAGCAGGCCTCCTGCCGAGCAGGGAGCCTGATGTAGGGCTCGATCCTAGGACCCTGGGATCATGACCTCAGCCAAAGGCAGATGCTTAATGACTGAGCCACCCAGGTGCCCTACTCTTCCTTTCTTTATGTAGAACTGAGTTTCTGATATATTATTTTAAATCTTGCTAAATAAACTTCTTTTAACATTCTTGAAATGCAGGTATTTCCTCAATTTTTGTTGGTCTGCAGAAGTCTTATTTCTCCTTCATTTTGGAAGGATAATTTCACAGGGTACAGAATTCTAGGTTGGTGTTTTTTTTCCTCAACCCTTAAATATTTCACTCCATTCTTTCTTGCTTGGATGGTTCAGAGGAGATACAATTCTTAACTTCTCTTGTCTATAGACAAGATTTTGCTCCTCTGGTTTCTTTTAGGTCTTTTCTTTATATTTAATTTTCTGTAATTTGAAAAATGCTATGTCTAGGTGTAGTTTCTTGGCATTTTTCCTGCTCAGTGTTCTCTGAGCTTCCCACATCTGTGGTTTGGTGTCTGTGTTAATTTGGGGGAAATTCTCAGTGATTATTGCTTCAAAGATCCCTTCTGTCCCTTTCTCTTTCTTTTCTCCTTTTGGTGTTCCCCTTGTGCATGTGCTACACCTTTGTTGTATAGTAGTTGTCCTGTAGGTTTGGGATCTCTAGTCTTTTTTTCTCTTTGATTTTCAGTTTTGGGAGTGTCTGTTGTCAGAGCTTCAAGATCAGGGGTTCTTTTCTTAGCCATGTTAAATCTACTAAGTCCATCAAAAGCACTCTTCATTTCCCTCCCAGTATTTTTGATCTCCAGCATTGTTTTTGGTTCTTTTTAGGATTTCCATTCCTCTGCTTACATTGCCCGTCTGCTCTTGCATGCTCTCTATCCATTGTGGCTCTTTGCATATTAATCACAGCTGTTTTAAATTCTCAGTCTGATCATCTCTGCCTGTATGGTTGTAATGTTTCTTCTGTATTTTCAAACTATGTTGTTTTTTAGTATGCCTTATAATTTTTTAATTCATATTTGGATGTGATGTACTGGGTAAAAGGAATTGCTCTAAATAGGTCTTTAGTAATGCGGTGGTGGGGGGGAGGGCCCTTTAGGGAGCCTGTGTTTCTGGGCTGTGAACTTCATAATGTCTCTCAGTTTGTTTTCTCCTCCCTGATTAGTTTGGGAGAAGATGGCTAGAGTGGACTGCAGTTGGGTATTTCCCTTCCTAGGTCAGCTTGTGTCTGATAAACCCTAGCAAATTAGGTCTGGTTAGCTAGTGTCTCCTGATGGCAGGCCTTGTTAATAGTGCTCTCGAATATTTCAAAAAACTTCATTTTCCCCCTCTCCCTACCAGAAACACGAGGAGATTTTTATCTGATATTTATGGTGAGAACCTGGCAGAGCTCCTGTACAAAAAACAAACAAACAAAAAAACAAAACTAACACAAAAAACAAAACCCATGAAAGTGTGAGGTCCCTCCTATGCTCGGGCCCTTCTGGACTTCTAAACTTGGGGTCTTGTCCCCACTGAGCCTCCAGCCATTTGTCGATGACAGCTCCTGTTTCCCTACCTGCCCTGGGTTCTGTAGCAGTTTCTGCTGCCTTTAGTTGGGATTCTTAGCACCCACCTGTCTGTCTCTCCAGTTTGGGGCAGGGGGCAGCAGTTCGTGCTATGACCTCAGTTCGCTTACACAGCTGGGGAGCGTTCTGGATTGTTCAGAGTGTTCAGCTTTTCATCAGTTGTGAGGATGCAGTGGCAACTTCTAAGCTCCTTGCATGTGGCACAGGAGATCTTTTAGGTATTTGTTTATAGAGCATCATATCTTTTTTTTTTTTAATTGGCAAAGTATCCATTATGAAAATTCACTACTTTTCAGTGCAACCTTCAGGAACATTACGGACACTCACATTGTCGTGAAACCACTAAACCCAGAATTCTTTTCATTCTGCAAAACGGAAACTCTGGACACGTTCAACACCAACCCTCCATGTCCCCTACCCCTCGCCTCTGGTTAGCACCACTCTACTTTCAGTTGCTCTGAATCTGACTCTTCAGGGTCTTTCATATAAGTGGAACCTATGATATTTGTCCTTCTGTGACTGGCTTCTGTCACATAGCATAATGGCCTCAAGGTTCATCTCTGTTCTAGCCTGTGTCGGAATACCATTCTTTTTTAAGGTCGAATAATATTCCGTGGTGTATAGACGTCATATTTTGTTTATCGTTGCCCCGTCACTGAACACTTGGGTTGTCTCCATCTTTTGGTTATTGTGATTAATGCTGCTATGAACCTGGATCTGCAAACATCTGTTGGAGATGCTGTTTTCAATTCCTCTGGGCATACGCTAACGAGCGGAATTGCTGGGTCTTCTGTAGGACCCGCCGGGCTGTTTTCCACAGGGATGTACCAGTTTCCATTCCCACCAGCTGTGCGTGAGGGTGCCTGTGTCTCCACATCCTCTCTGACTCTCGGACTCTTGCTTCCTTCCTTCTCCTCCTCTTCTTCCTCCACTTCTCTTCGCCTTCTCCTCCCTTCTTCTTCTTCTAGAATAGCAATCCTAATGGGCAGGAAGCAGGATCTCACTGCGGTCACTTCTGGTATTTTCAGACACATTCCTGAAGCCCAGTTCCCCCGTCTGAGCTAAGCCTGGGTCACTGTGTCATCTGCATCACTGACGAGCTCCCAGGAGATGCTGCTGTTGCTGGTCGCTGGCCCACCTCTGAGTCACAAGGGCTTGGGTGGTCGCTGAGAGACAACCTCATCCCCAAACTCCTCCTGGGCCCCCTGGGACCTCACCCTGCCCTCATCTGCAAAGCGATTTCTGAGGATCATTTCCTGCATCCCTGACAAGCAACTTGGGACTATGGCTTCTGCTGCTGTCGACACTCATGGGCTGAGGATATTTTTGTTTCATTGCCTTAAGCTTTGCTTCATTTGCCTTTTTCATTGGATGGGAAACGCCCCTCACCTGATCCTTAGCTTCCCCCAGAGTACCCAGCCCAGTGTAGAGCAGGTGATGTGTTCTCGGTGCCATTTGTCAAGGAAACGGTAACAACAGTCCTCAGCTGCATGAAGACTTTGGACTTTGTGGTTCACAAGCCCCTGCACGTGCTTCATTCAGGACCTGCTACTTCTCCTCCAGCAGAGCGAGCTGTGCCCCTGGACCTGCACACTGGGCATGGAGGTTTGCATGTCATCACTACAGTAATCTGTGAGTTATGCAGGGCAACGATTGTATGAGTTACTTGCCTGCAAGGAAGGGGAGCCTGTTATTTAGAGACGTTGCAATTGTGTTACCCATAATATCCTCGGGGATGGTGGCAAGACTGGGATCTGTCCCCACTTCTAGGGAGGAGACTTGGGACAGGTGCAGGAATGGGGGATTGATCTTTCTCTCTGGGCTAGCCAGTGTTCCTGAACTCCTGTCACTGTGGGTCTCCCTGCCAGCCATCCTGCCTAGACCAGTCCCCAGAGGCAGACGCCTACATGGCTTCTTTCCTGTTCTTTGCGTCAAATGCCCTTACATGGGGGTGGGGTGGGACGCAGTGGGTAGGGTGGGGGGAACAGTTCAAAGGACCTGATTTCTGGCCTTGGCTCCATCACTTCTGACAATGAGACCATATACCAGGCACCGACGCACTGAGTCCTGGTTTCCTTTTCTGTAAAATGGAGCAATGCTGTCTGCCCAGCGGGGCCCGGGGGGCTGTGGTGAGCCCACACCAATAGCTCTTTGAGAAAATGCTTTGTGCATCGTGAAGAGACATACATGCTACACCGTATGCACTTTGTGTACACTGTAAAATGGAATTGCTTTTTCATTTTTAAAATTCGGATATTTACATAGAAACATTCTCATATGCCTGATCATTTTATTGGCTCATTTATTTGTCTTGCTGTGGTAAAAAAAGGACATGAACCCCCATGGAAGCTACCAGCTCTCTCCTCCTAGTTCTGAAACTTGACTTCCTTTGCCACCCTTACGTTTCCCAAGGGCTAGCTGGGGTGGGGGTCCTCATACAACAGGATGGCAGCTCCGAGTTAAAAGTAAATTATTCTTCTTTATTGTAGCAAGGACATTTAATTCTTTTGGTGATTTACTCTTCTTTGTAATTATAGATGTGGTGGTTTGAATGTCTTGTATACTACATTACAGATTTTCTTTTATACAATTTATCCCCATTACTGATTTAAAATTCTTCCTTTATAAGTTTTTATTCCTGTTTCTGTGACAGCGTTTAGGGACTCCGGCCGGGCCCAGTGCCTCTATGGGGGCTATTAGAGTTACTGTGTACATATATAATTAAGGAATTTCAAAACACAAATTACCGCCTTTGGGGCCAATAGCCAGCGCAGTTACCATCTATCACGCCAGCTCCCGAGACAGCTCTGTGTGCGTTTGGTAAAGTAAATTAACATACAACAACTTTGCTTAAAATAATGTTCAAATTTAAGATGTATCAAGAAGCAGGAAAAACAAATAAAGGGACCCAGGGAGAGTCAGAATCACCTACTTAAATGAGGAGAAAATTCCCGCCTGGTGCCTTTCATCACCGGTAGGTTCCTGCACGAAGCTGTTGAGATACTCTGAGTCCCTCTCCACTTCCTCTGGTTTTCTGGCCAAACTTCTTGGGGTTTGCCTCATCTCTGAGCAGACCGTGCGCTTGGAAGGGACCTTTGGAGCCTCATCTATGTGACATATTTTATCCTTTGGAAATGTATTATCGTAGAGACAATGGAACCGCATTTCAGAGTTTGGAAAACAGAAGGAAAATTGTCCGTCATTCGAGCAACTGAAGACAAGCCGTCTCAAATACTAGCCTGATGGGAGGCCTGCCTCTGGCTTTTATGTCCACGCTGGGACTCTTGGCCTCAAAAGCCTGCTTCTGGTCTTGGAAGTTGGTCCCTTCCCAAAATTATAGCACTACTTCCCCCCAACCCCCCCCTTTTTTTTGCTGCCAATAAAACCATGTTCAAGGCCAATATGAATGCTTTATAAAATACAATTGTCCTTAGGAGCCCAGTTAACAGAAGCAGATTCTTTAAAACAGATGTGTTTGTGGTCCGATGTTGATGTGAACAGGGCACTGACTTTTCGGATGTGTGTAGAAGCTTCCCTGTCCCCTAAGAAGGAAATGAAATGAGGGTTCTTTGTATACAAAACCCCGAAGTCAACCATTGCTATGCTTTGCAGCAATAACCCAGCAGTAATATTTTGGTGTGTCTTTTTAGATCAGCTCAATGTGTATTTTATACATAAAGATTAATCCTTCCAAAAGCAAACTGGACTTTCTTACTTTCTGGCCCTTTTTCTCACTGACTACTTGGAACACTCGCCCAAGTCAGCGACTATCTTAGCATGTGACTTTTAATGGTTGCACAAGATTCTGTCACTAGCCGAAATCACCATTTCTATAGTCTTTTCACTACTGATGAAGATTTAGGCTCTCTGCCTGTATTCTTTCTGCTATTAAGAATGAGGCTTCAGTGCACAGCCTCGTACACGCATCTTTGCCCACGTCTGCTATAATTTTCTCAAGATAAATACTTAGATACAGGGATACTGTGTCAAAGGTTATGCACATAGACATTATCATTTATTCCTCTTAAAAATAGCATTTTCCTTGGTAAAAGAAGCAAATTTCTTGGAGACAAATCAGTTGCCCTTGTAATATTCGTGTAGAACATCTTGGTGAGAACGGCTCACGATGAGTGCTGGTACCAGCCCCAATCCAGGAGCAGAAACAGAAAATGACCAAAGGACCCTGGAGTCACAGCTCCCTGGGGAGGAAATTGCCAACTGCTCCCCAAACCACAGCTAATCCTCAGTGGGGAGGGCAGACAGCCAAGACTCTATCTGTTGAAGGTGATTCAGTTAAGATAGAGTAATAGGATTATAAAAGAAATGGCTGTTGCACAGAGCTGGTTGTAGTAGCATTGTGGCAGGAATCATGGTCATAGAAGGTTCCAGAAGCTTTATTTGGTTAGGCAGTTTGTGGAGTGTTGGGTTTTCCTTGAGTGGAATTCTGTGGGACACCAGTCCTAGAAAGTGAGCAGTAGTTTGGCTGCAAAGCTCTTTCTTTTCAATTCATTAGAGAACAGTTGGGTCCCCAGGCTTAACTCACGAACTGGTTTTGACAATATATTTCTTTCTGGGCTCTCACCTCAACAGGAGCCTGTAGTTTCTGCCCTCTTGGCATGTACATGTTGGGATATAATGTAATGTAATATCATATAAATTATATATAATTTATCATGTAATATCATATAAATTATATATAATATAATATATACATTTCAAAAAGCTAGTTTGATTTGGGTTTCTGCCACTTAGACACATGATTCCTGACCACTATGTAATACTGAATTTCAATTCAATTCAGAGATCTAAATGGGACAATGTAGCCTCTGAGCCTATGTGAATGGGCTAAGTCCCCTCTTAGCACTGATGGCAGGTGGATAAATGAACCCCAGTCCTTCTCTCACAGAACTTGTAGTCTAGGGTAGGATCTCAATGTCCCACAGACAAGGCAGTGACAGGATGGATGGTCAGGGAAGGAAGAAAGATCACATTCAACTGCCAGGATAAGGACAGGATTGGTAGAGGAAATGACATTTCTCGTTTTTAAAAAGATTTTACTTATTTATTCATTTGAGAGAGAGCTCATAGGAGTAGGGTGAGAGCAGAAAGGGAAGGAGAGTGCGGGAGAAAAATCTCAAGCAGACTCTGCACTGAGCACAGAGTCCTATGGGATCTCATGACCTTGAGATAAAACCAAGAGTCACATGCTTAAGTGACTGAGACACCGGAAGATGTAACATTTCCAACAAGTCTTGGAGCATGACCAAGAATTTGACAGGTGGAATTGGCAAGTGATAGCATTTCTGATAAAGAACACAGCAGAACCAAGTGCTATGAGGGCAAGTGGGGTGCTCACCTTTAGGGAGAATCTAGGAGATAAAACTAGAAGGAAGAGTAGGGGCCTTGGATGTTGTTTGGATCCTGAATTCCAGGCTGAAATAAAAACAAGCTATCTCCTTCTGTGTTTGATGGAGTTGCTTTTATCAGACCAACAGACCCATGGAAATAACTAGAAAACTCACACAAAATTAAATAAAAAAGCCAAAGCCCTCAAAGCCTCTGTGTGAAGGCATCATAAAGCTATGAAGGTATCCAGGATTGAGGGGGGAGGTCTGAGGATGAAGGGATCATTGAGGGCGAGTCAACATGCTGTCCTTCTGGGTATTTTGTTGATACTCAGTTGTGACAAGAGGCTGAGCTGCTTGCTAAAAAGCCCTTGCTGAGAGGCAGAGAAAGTAGCAGAAATTTGGGCAATCCTGCAGGACTGGGGAAGCAAACATTAGAGGCAGAGACTGCTTAGGCAGCCAGCACTTAAGGAGTCAAGATCACAAAGAGAAGAGAACTGAACAGAAGTGAGCCCAATACTTGATGGTTCTCACCTTTAGGCATTTGCGCAGGGCACAGTTACACAGGGCAAGGGTCTAAGAATCAAAGATATTGAACAAACAGCTAGCTACTGGCAGTTTTATGGTACTAGGGTGGGAAACGTTTGTATTCAGGAAATATGCAGGAGGAGGGGCCCTAGTAAATACTCCAGACTCTGAACTGGACACCTGGTATACACACATAGATGGGGGAAACCAGAGATTTTACAAAGACTATAATTTACCCTCAGGTCAGCAGAAATTAACTGGATAGAAAACAAACATAGAATAAAGCCATATGTTCATTCTTCAAAAGGTCTAATAAAATCGACAACCCTCTTGCAAGACTGAGAGCACAAAGTACCAAAATCTTGACTGAAAAAAAAAAAAAAGAAAGAAAACCCCAAACCACTACAGATCCTACAGATATTAATGGTAATATTATGAACAATTTTATTCTTATATGTTTGGAAATTAGCAAAAAAACCCACTTAACTACAAATTACCAAAAACAAATAGACAACCTGAATAGTCCTATGTCTATCAGAGAAACTTATTCTATAATTGAATTCTTCCCACAGAGAAAGCTCCAGATTCAGATGACTTCACTGGTGGATTTTTTTCAAGTATTCAAGGAAGATATAGCCAACCGGTTGCACCAAAATTCAGAAAAATAATCCCTTCCCAACTTGCTTTAGGAGGCTAACATAATCTCACAAAAACCTGGTAAAGACATTACAATAAAGGACAATTATGGCTTAATTTCTCTCCTGAACATGAAAATCTTAAATAAAATATTCTAAATAGAATACAATGATACATAAATCTATATTGGGTTTATCCAGGAATGCAAAGTCAATATAAAATTAGTCACTGTAATCACCACGCTAAGAGAATAAAGGAGAAAAACAAAACACAATAAACAAAAAGTAAAGACAAAAAGTAAAAATCAAGAATAAGAGCAGGACTTCTTACATTGAATAAAAATCCTATAGTAGAGCATCATATTTAATGGTAGAATATAAACATCTTTCTCTCTGAAATAGTCTAAGTGACAAGGATGGCCACTACCACAAGTTGTGCATTTTACTGGTGATCCTGACTAGCATAATAAGGTAAGAAAAAGAGAAAAGATTAAAAAAAAAGGAAAAAAGAAAGGAAAAAAAAAGCATAAAATTATTCTTATTTATAGACAACATGATAACATAGAAAACACAAAATAATATATAAATTATTAGAATTAATAAATTAGCCTAGAAAGATCTGGATATGGACTCTCTATATAAAAATAAAAAAAATTTTTTACAGCAGGAACAACAAAAAATCAAAAAATAAAATAATCACTTCCAGTAGCATCAGTCCCTTTTACCCCTACACCACCTCATACAATTAAAAAACCCACAACGAATTTCTAGAAATTAATCTAATAAAAAATGTGTGGCTCTTTCACACTGAAAAGCACAAGCTCTTACTGAAAGGAATTAAAGATGACAAATAATGAAGGTATATACCATGTTCATGGATTAGAAAATTTACTACTATAAAGATATCAAATCTTCCTCAAATTAAGTATAGATTCAATGCAAACTGAATCCAATTCCCGGATGATTTTTGTGGAAATTGCCGTCTGCTCCTTATACTTATATGCAAGAGCCCAGAAGAGCTAAGATAATCTTAAAGAAGAGCAAAATTAGAAGACATATATTATTAGATATTGAAACTCATTGTACAGTTACAATATTTAAGAGAGCATGGCATTGGTGTAAGGATAAAAAATTGTCTAATGAAGAGAACAAAGTCCAGAAATAGACCCATATATTTAAGATTAGTGGTCTATGTCAAAGGTGAATGGCACTGCAGTACACTAGGGAAAAAAAGTCTTTTCACCAAGAGATACTAAATCAACTGGGTATCCAGACAGTCATGTCTCAGAGCAGGAGAAGATATCTGCCATATAGATATCTGGCTAAGGACTCATATTAGAATATGAATATAAAATATTGAGGA
Source organism: Neogale vison (assembly GCF_020171115.1). NCBI lineage: Eukaryota > Metazoa > Chordata > Mammalia > Carnivora > Mustelidae > Neogale > Neogale vison. Next base: position 233,699,983 of record NC_058092.1, read on the forward strand.
ATTAATAAAATTAATATGAATGTTAAAAACCTCACAAACCAATAAAAAAGATAAACATCCCAATAGAAAAATGAGCAAAAAGACTTGAATAAATGTTCTATAATAAAGCAATAAACATCCAAGTGACCAATAAATACCTGAAAAGTTTCTCAACCATTATTATCACCAGGGAAATCCATTTTCAAGCCACAGTGAAATAACCATTTGAATAGCTAAAATTAAAAAGACTGATACTACCACGTGTTGGAGAATATGTGAAACAATTGGAATTCTTATTTACTGTTGGTGGGAATGTAAATTGGGACTTCCACTTTGGAAAACATTTTTGGCATTATCTACTAAATTTGTACATATATACAGCCTGGGTCCCAGTGCTTCCTTACCTATGTGTATGTTCGAAATAGTTAAGTACAAAATAGTTAAGTACTGTTTTATCAAAAGACCTGTGTGAGAAAGTTCACCAGAGAACAATCGATAATAACCCAAACTGGAAATACCTCAATATCCATCAACAATAGAACAGAAAATTAAATTGTGGCATATTCATACCATGGGGCACTCTACAGTGATGAGATCTAACAAATTACAATTATATACAACAATATAGATGACTCTTCCAAACATGATTTTGAGGAAAAGAACCAGACACAAAAGGGCACATATTATTTGATTCCATTGATAGAAGGGGTAAAAAACAAGTCAAGCTAATTAGGGTGAAAGCCATCAGGAGAGTGTTGATTTTCCCGGGTGGGGGTGACTGCCAGGAGATGTCAGGAAGACTCTGGGATGCTCAGAGTGTCTTATGTCTTGATTTGGTTGGTGTGTTTTGTGAACATTTACCAAGCTGTGTACTTTTTAGCATGTGTGTCCTTCTTCATTAAAAAGTTTACTTGAAAAAACTTAATAGGGGCACTTGGGTGGCTCAGTGGGTTAAAGCCTCTGCCTTCGGCTTGGGTCATGATCCCAGAGTCCTGGGATCGAGCCTTGCATCGGGCTCTCTGCTAGGCAGGGAGCCTGCTTCCGCACCCCCTCTCTCTGCCTGCCTCTCTGCTTGCTTGTGATCTCTGTCAAATAAATAAATAAAATCTTTTAAAAAAACCAAACTTAATAAATGACTCCATGTATGATCATGGGAGAGGGGAGTCTGAGGGTGGGAGATGGTGCTGGGAGGGGCCGTGGGGGGACATGGGGCAGCCTGAAGTAGTTTCACTAGTACTGTCTTTTGGGACATAGGATCTGCGTTTTTGCCTTACTTTTTCTCTTGGCTGCAATATCTTGGCCAGTTTTGATGGTTTTCTGGGTCTCTCTTGAAATGGATCATGGGTTTTCAACCATGGGGCTTCATGATTGGCCTTGTAGGTCAGCAGACTCCTTGAAACTGTAAGCCTATGTATATATGTGCTTTCGGAAAGAGGACCAGAGCTTTTTAACCAAATTCTTTAAGGCATCTGGAACCTAAAAAGATTAAGAGTTACTGAAAAGTAAGATCCCCAAGGCTCCTAGAGGTCTGTCTATCAGGATTTTCTGGGCCATAGGCAATCGAGTGGAGGGCGTATTTTATACTGGGTGGCACTGAACTGACAGCCAGGGTGGAGTTAAAGTTGTCTCTGTGTCAGAGAGGGTGTGGGGGGCATTGGAAGGCAAGATGGGGCTACTCTTCTATCTGTAATCACTGGGTTATGTCATATCCGGGAACGAGCACAGAGAGGCGGGTGTAGGCTTTCTGCACCAGAGATGAGTCAGTCACTCTTCTCAGGCAAAACTGTTACAACTATGATGTCTTTTTCCTGACCACATCTACTCAGTCCTTGGCAGTAAGAATTCTTAGTATCTGTAATGTATAGCTTTGGGGGCACCAAGAAGTTGTCACAACGGATCAAGTCATCTGTGAGCACTAAAGACAATTGGAACTGTAAGATTCTATTGCAAAAGGGCATCTTTTCTCTTAGGAAACAGGTCACACTAACCATTAACATCAGGAAGAATTAGAAGCAAATTTCTGAGGCTAGAACCTGGCCTGAGGATTGGCTGAACCCTTTCTCTCGGCTTGAGACATGAAGCGATGTGATTTTTTGGTAGGGAAAATCTCATTGTGGGTGAGAGATAAACACATTTTATTAAAGTTGATTCATGGCACCACTTTAGAAGGTTTTCCACTGCATGTTTCATGTGGTAATTTTTAACTGGAAACAGGTCTATGGGAGGGAGGGGCTGGGGAGAACTCTGGCCCATCATTTGCAGTGTGTTGGGAGAGGTGGTCCATAGAGTGGAGGCATTGGGTGGCGGCCATGTTGCCCTCTCTCTGTGGGGGAAACTTTCATTCAGACCCTTCTCTTTCGGCAATGCAAGGGGCTCTTCCTTGAGTTTTATAAGGAAAAAAGTTTCAGAGTTTGGCTCCATAGCTTACCACACCCTCTTAATAACTGTGTGAACTAGAAGAGAACACTGACTTTCTCTACATCTTGACTTCCTCAACTGTAACATGACACGGATGATTCAGCAGCTCATGGCTGTTGTGACAACATGGTAGTTGGCCACCAGGAGAGTGATCCCCAAGGGGTAGTTGGCTGTTTGCACCATGATAAAAGGCATCATGAAACAGGATCTTCAATAGAAAGGACCATGTGGATACAGGAGGGAGTGAGTCACTTCTACAGTGGAGACTGGATTTGATGGAAGAGACAGAGAGGAAGTGTTCAGGCAAAAGGGAAAATCTTGAAAAGGGATGTGGAAATATGGGGATACATTGGATGTTTTGGGGAAAAGGAGCTGTCTGGTGTGGCCAGAGCTGAGGGTGTGTGAAACGAACCAATGGCCATGTGGGGGTGGTAAGGTCGGATCATAGAGGTTGGGTTAAGCAGGCCTCCTGGCAAGGTCCCAAGTGTTCCATTCACTCACCGTGACTGTCCAGACTCGTCCATACTCCAGCCATGCCTGAAGACCTGAAGGCTGATTCCTGCGGCGCCTCCTGGAGGCACCCACTGCTCTGCTCCACTGGCTGAGTTTATCCTAATGCAAAAGCAAAGGCTCAATTAGACTGTGAAGGTAAATAGAAGCAAAGAAAGCCACAAAATTAAAAATATAAGGGTGGGATTGAGCTGTTAATCATATTGCAGCATTTCACAAAGAATAGGCTGAGTTTTCCAATGAAACGATGGCTCCAGCATATAAATTAATCTTTTCTATAGGAAGAAAGGAAAGTCATTAAATGTCATTGTCTTATTTTAAAAGCAGCAATATCCTGCCTGATTGCAGGTGCTTCGAGGAGGATGATTAAACAGAAACCTTATCTTCACTGCTCCAAGGAGAAAATTGAAGAAAAGTTATCCAATTATGGATGATAAAGCAGAGAAAAAAATCAGAGGAGAGGCAAACACGGGTCGGCAGGTTATAAAGAATGTGTTCCCCCCCTTGACACCAGGACCTGTTCATGGTCAACACCCAGAAACATGCATAGCCATGAAAATTACTGTGTCTCTTTAACGAAAATTCCCTGTCAAGTCTTTCCATCCTTAATCCATTTCCAGGTTCCTGTGGTTGGTAAACAATTGCTATTTTGTCATTCATCCCTGGAGAGTAAACCACGGATTTCCAAACTTACCATGGGAATGTGGGCATATTATTACTATTTAAAGATATATGTATTTATTAGAGAGAGAGAGAGAGTGAGAGAGAGCATGAGCACACAAGCAGGAGGGGCAGAGAGAAAACCTTAAGCAGATTCCACACTTGACCTCAGATCCTGAGATCACGACCTAAGCCAAAACCAAGAATCAGACGCTTAACCCACTGTGCCACCCAGGCACCCCTGGGCATATTATTTATTGTTCTTGAAACTCAGTGTCTTTATCTGTTGGCTGGGCCTGTGGGGGACCACTGGTGGGCCTATGCTGGAGTAATACTGCACAGGGAGGCCGGGTTTCTTATCTTCGCACAATTGACCTTGTGGGCTTGGTAATTCTGGGCTGTAGGGGCCTGTCCTGGGCATTGCAGGATATTTAGCAGCATGGCCTGTACCCACTAGCACACCCTCTACCTCTGACCTGCAGTTGTGACTTCCAAACATGTCACAAGGCATTGCTGAATATCCCTTGCGGGGCAAAGTCCCTCCCGGTTGTGAATCCTTGTGTAGGTAGAGCTTTCGGCATTGTACTTTGCTGAGCCCATACTCCACCAATAGTAGCTACAATTCTGTCTCTGGTTACTGTTGTCAGAACCATCTAACAGTTGCTTTCAAGCCTAATGCTGTTGCTAAATGTACCTAATGCGTGATGACTTGGGAATTATCCCAGATTTCTTCTCTCTCTCTCTTCCGCCCCCCCAAATCAAAGTATTTAATTTTAAACTTGGAAATCATGGTTCTGGTAAAATGGGATTGTTTTCCTCCAAGGGATACATGTTTTTCCTCAGTTTTATATTAAAATTTTTAGATTCTCTATTTTCCTGGTGAATAAGGTGGGGGGGGGCATGTACCTTTTCCAAAGTGACTGTCACTTGAACCATACCTGGTAGAACACAGAATCATTGGGTAATTACCATGTACAAGGTACCATGGGGCATGGTAATACTCTATTAAGAATGTATGCTTTATTAGATGCATTCACACCAATGTACATTTCAAGTAAGTGTCATCCTGATTGTGCCCATATGAGAAGGGACCAAGGCTGTAGGGAACATTCAGCAAAGAGAGGAACAGAACCATCTTTTCCAAATATTTACATCAGTCTAGCTAGTTGGGATCGTATTTCTTGGAGGAAGAAGAGATTTGATCACAATTATCATTTTACTTGGATAATTTCCATTTCCTTTAGACAGACACTTTATCACCAAATGAAATGGGGGAGGAAGAAAGAGTGTTTTCTTTTAGGTCAATTTCCAGGAAGTATCTGTATGAGCTTTCTAGGGCTACTGCATCAAGTACCACAAACTGGGCGGCTCAAAACAGCAGAAATTTTTTCTTTCACGGTTCTGGAGACCACATGTCTGAACTCACTGTGTTAGCAGAGCTGTGCTCCTTCCAAAGTGGAGAATCCTCTCTCACCTCTTCCAGCTTCTGGTGGCCCCGGGCATTCTTGGGCTATGGCTGCACGGCTTCTTCTCTGACTTCCTGTTCCGGTGGGCTGCTCCCCTGCCTCTATGTCTCCTTTGCTGTCTCTTAAGAGGACACTCAATGGATTTAAGGCCCACCCTAATGCAGGATGATCTCATCAGGAGATCCTTACCTTAATTACATCTGCAAAGACCCTTATTCCAAATATGATCACATTCTGAGGATCTGGTGGACATATCTTTTTTGGGGGGGGGAGGGTGATGCAAAATTCAATCCATTAAGGCATAAGTTCCCAGGTAGAGCTTTTGAAGGATAGTATGGATGGCTGATCACTATTAACACTGTTAAATGCCAACTCTTAGCAAATCGGGGGTCTTTCCCCCACCCTGGAACCTTCTGATTTCCTCTCAAGACCAAGGAACAAAGTGCAAAATGATCAGAGAATAGTGTTCAGGCACCATAGCACTTTTGGTTCACCTCTTTGTGGAGCTGTGGGTGTGAATGAGGAGCCCTCTGCTGCTGGTTATGACTCCAGTAGAAATGTCAACACGAAACACTTCCTGCTGCTACTTAGGCTCTGCTATGTCACGGTTGGCTGGAGAGAAAAAAACATTCTTCTTGAAATTCAAGCATTTCTAAATTTGCTAATGGTGGTTAATGAACTCATCAAGATGGAAACTTTAAAAATAAACAGCAAACCGTGAATCCAGGAATATAAACAGAACTTGTAGCTTTTTCTCCCTGCTCTGAGTATCAGTTGATATTATCTGTGGCTGTGGAGGCCTCTCTGTAAGCACTTCTCTCTTTGTAGGTGGTTCTGTATTGGAAATTCTCTATTATATGAAGTTCTCAGTATTTTTGTGCATAAAAATGGAGGCATGTGAGCAACACGATTTTGTAGGACCTCCAGCTAAGATATTTTTTAGCATTATACAAGTCAAATTAAAATGGCATGTTAGTCAGTGCTTTCAGTTTCTCTTCAGTTCTAAATTGGTCACCACTGTTTAATCCACTCCTCTCTCCCTTCCATTCACCTACCCACTCACCACCCATCCACCCATCCACCCATCTGTCCACCCACCCATCCATCCATCCACCCATTCCTCCATAGCCATTTGTTCACCCACCCACCCATTACCCATTTGTCCTTGCAGTCATCCATTCATTTGTCCACTCGTCCATCCATTCATACATCCCCCATTCCCCCACCCATCTATTCATCCAACCATCTGTACATCTATCCATTCACCCATCCATCCACCCACCCATCCACCCTCTGTCCACCTATCTATCCATTCACCCATCCATCCAACTGTCCCACCCACGCACTCATCCACCCATCTGTCTATCCATCCATCCATGAATCCATCCACCCATCCATCCAACTGTCCATGCAGCCATGGACAGCTGGATGCATGCAGCCATGTTTCCAATCATCCATCCCTCACTCCCTTCCTCCTTCCCATTCTACCTCTCTCCTTTCTTCATCCAATGTTTCCTTTCTTCCATCCATCTGTCCATTCCTTCCTCCTTCCATCCAAAAATCTATGGTTCATTCATGTCTCCTTCTTCCCTCTCTTCCTCTATCCAACTATCTATCCATTCATGTTCTTTCCTTCCATCCACTTACCACTTTAGCATGCAGATTTAAGTCACCTGTTGTGTACCGTGCACAGTGGTAGTAGGTTCTGAAAATACAGTGGTAAATAAGGCAGTTGAGCAGAAGAAGCCCCAGGTTTATGTGACCTGAAGCTTACGCAGTTTGGGGGCCCCTCTTTAAAAGAATACACACTCACAAATACAAAATTGCTAGGGCTTTCCCACAGCCACTAAGGGATCCACGTGAGCGAGAGGCCCTGAAGCTTAAGCTTTGTTGGCTTCTTGGAAAATGCCCCTTCACAGATGACATGGACCCGGCTGTCTTGGAGCTCAGATTCTGATGTCACATGATGAGGGCTGGACCTCTCTGTCAGGCAGGAATTTAGGTAAACCTGGCTTGAACCCCTAAGACCCCTATCGGTGAGAATGTGATGTCTTCTCCTTAGCTTTCTTCATGTGCCCGTCTGAATTGGCACATTGCATTTTCTTTCTTTCTCCATCACCTGTATGCAAAGCTCAATCTCCTTTTTTGGTTTCTGTTAAAGATTCATTTGCACCAAGGACTTGATGAATATGGCAACCTCAGATGTTACTAGAACACCCTATTGTGCTTTGCACAGCCTCTTGACCCCTTCTTGTATGCCTACCCCATCCTGCCTCTTCTTTCCCAGTCCCACCAACAACCAACCTTACAGGGAAGCTCCACATCCCCCAGGTTCCTGGGACCTTTGCTTCTGTTCCAATTGGGTTTGTCGATTAATTTATCCCCGAAGATGAGAGTTTCCTCAAGGGAAATATACATACTTGCTACAGGAGATTATTTTCTCCACCTTGTTTACTGGGTTAACACCAAGGTCATTCTGTCAAGGCAAGATGGGGACAGGAAAGGGGCTCTCTGGTGCAGGCTTACCTCAGTTTTCCCACCTCTAAAAATGGGAACAACACAGGTGAAGCTGTGGGATGAGAACCCTGGGGTATGTGAGGTCCCTCATGGGGTCCATTGGTGCAGCCTCAAGAGTAACGAAGGGCTTCTCATTGTAGATGCTTCCCACGTCTTGGTGTCCAAGGAATGAATGCTCTTCAGACCAGATCCTGGACTGCCCGGAGCTGTGTAATCCCTTGATCGCCTGCTGATTTCCAGTCATCATGCTCAGAAAAGTCCGATTCATCTGCACTCCATTTTGTTGGTGTTTTGTTTCATTTTGGTCTTGCTATTGTGCTGGAATCTTCCAGCTCCACTGGGGCAGGACTCGTTCTTTGTTCGAAGCTCGCCATCATCCACAGGGCTGCGTAGCATTGTCTGTGTGGCATTATATAAATAACAGCTGAAATAACCATAGAAACTCAGCCCCTAAGTAGCTCTTTTCATCATCAAAGCATTTTGAAAATATGAACTAATTAATAAACAAGACAGAATGCCATAGTCAATAAGGATACTTTGAGCAAAGCAGCCACAGAGCTTTAGGGTGGGAGTCCTTGGCGAGTTTGCGGAGGCAGTTTGGTGGGGCTGTTCCAGTGGACACTTGACTAGCTTGGGGAGTGGGGCAGGGGGAGGGCCCAGCTGCCTCTGGGCATGTTCAGTGATTCTCTCCACTGTGCCCAAGACGGGACCCCTACACCCATCTGCCCTGGCTGCCAGAACACATTTTTTTTTTCCATCTCCTGCAGCAAAAGTTTAGAGGTCCCAAATGGAGCCCCAAAGTCTGGAATGAATGTGATCGCCTCCAGGTTGTTCTCATACCATACGAATCCCCAGCCCAAAACCCACCCAAGGTGCAGCTCAACCTGATCCAACCCCAGGAAGGCTGAGTCCAAGGTTGACCTGTTTCTTTTCACCTTGATTTACCTGACATCCAGTCCATTATCTTTCTAACACGCAATCTGGATCAAGCTCAAATATCCTCCAGTTGCCTGGAGTGACTGTTACTGAAAGACACGTGCCTGGCTTCCAAGGTGACACATGAGGGTCACTGAGCATCTCTACAACCCGGAAGGGGACACATGGCTGATGGTTGTATAGCCAGGACATGGGGGAGGGGCTGTGATACCCGAGTCCAGTGCTCCTCCTTCCAAAATGCACCTGTGATTCTTATATTAATACCTCATCCCGACCCCATCTGAAATTAAAAAAAAAAATCATAATTTGATTACAAAGCAAGCAAACAAACAAAAAAACCCCCAAATGCTGTCTCCTAAAACTCCCCAGACTTACTGTGACTGACTTACTTACTTACAGACTTACTATGGATGCTGATTTTCGGGTGTTTGCAAGTCAAGTACACAAGTCAGGAAATAAAAGGGACCATCGAAGTACCTAGAAACATTCAACATCGGAATCTCTAAGATCTATTTGTAGCAACCCTCAAGAAGCTACAACCTGCATTTTAAAAAAGTATTATCTCTGCAAAGAATCTTATCAGCTAGACACAAATCTGTAGTTTGTCTATTGGAGCTACTAACGGAGGTTGGGTTGCCTGCACATCTGTCTCTCCAGATGTGTCTTTCAACCCCCCCAACCCCTGTCCCACGGGGGGCGTACACTCCACCGTAGTGGAACATAGGTCCCTCTGTCTGGACCGTCCCTATGCAGAGCCCCGGCCTTCCCTCAGTGCCCAGCTGACAGTGCACATCCTTGAGAAAGCTGTCTCTGCACTCCGCAGTCAGGGCCACTGTTCCAACCTCTGAACCCCACAGATTCTGCCCTGCCTTCCCCTGGCACCAGCCACACCCCGTTGGGTGGGGAGACTTGCCCTCCGTCGGGGAGCTCTTGCCAGATGGGGAGCCTCCTGAGGGCTGAGCCCCCGTCTTGGCCATGGTCACCGCCGCTCCAGGGTCTCACATGGAGGCTCGGGATGGATGCGGCCCCGTGGGCGCTGTGGGTCGCCTGGTCCCCAACCGGGTTTCTGTCTCCCTTCGCCCTCACCCACCCAGCTGGTCGCTCAGATGCTTGGGGCCATTTTGTCTCGCAGGTCCAGAGGGTGAGCTGCCGTTTCCTTGACAACCCTTCGCACGTGGGTATCTGAGGTCATGCCTGCACAAAGGACGGAGGGAGCCGGCGTACCACACTGCCACGTATGTTTTCTGCGTCCGAGTAACATCGAGCGCTTTTGTTGCCATAACATCCCAAAGCGTATTTGCTGGTGCCCCAGCTCCCGCAACTTCGGTGCCCCTGACCTCTAAATGCAGTTTTAGAGGGGCGATTTATAGCAATGTTTCAGATCTACCTAGAAAACTGAAGCTTGGTTCCCCCCCCTTTTTTTTAAGGATTCAGAAAAGTGAAAATAGGATGATACCTCCTGGCCTTCGAAAGGTGACTAAATGAAATAGAATTCTTCGAAATGATGTTCCCCGTTTTCACAGAGAGGGGCTATTTCTGCGAGGATCTGTGATGAAGGGGGGCAGGGGGGCTTTCTCTGCTGCTGGTGAAGAGCGCGGACTTTCCCCATCACCCCCTATCGACCCCGTGCACCTCTGACCTCTAGCTTCCCACCTCCCTGCTGGTGGCATGTTCTCATCCCTTTCTCTCTGCCCATTTATTAAAAAGTGACACCTGCATAGCTTTAAGAGTGTGTCTATGTGAAACCAACACTTTCTGAACCCGTGGTTGCAGGGATAACTCTGGAAATTACTTTTTGAGCCGGTGCCTGGCACTCATTCTTCTCCTCGACGGTGGGTTATGGGTTCGCAATCTCTGTTGGTTTTCTTCAAAAGAGGAGAATTCATGGCTGTATTTATAAATTTAAATGGTGGTTCTCAAAAGGACATAAATTATGCAAATCTCCTAAAAGTTTTCTGCTCTGAAAGTCAACTTGGGTTCTTCCCCGTTACTCCCCTCCTGTCTCTTGGTGGTCCTGGCTCCAGCAGCGGAGCCCCCTTCTCCCTGTGAACATGTCAGTGTCCTTTCTGCCCAGGGGGCTCTGTCTCCCCCCAGTTCTCAGAACGGGGCTTGGCAGAGAGTAGATATTCAGAAGCTATTTGCTAAGTGATGAGTAGACTTTGCAGAACCTGGAGTAGCCGTTGGTGTGGTAGGTGAGCAAGTGTGCTTAGTTGCTGAGACCCGTGTTCAAGTCCCCACCCCAGCTCCTCCTAGCAAAGTTCTTGGCCAAATTGCTCAACAGCGAGAGCATCAGCCTTCTCCAGCTGGAAAGTGGGATATTTATACCAGGTCTGAGGTGAAGCATGATGGGATCGATGGGGAATGGCCGTGTGGTGTTGTGTAATCCGAAAAACGCCAGGCAAAGGGGAGACATATTACACTCATATAACAGTCCTAAATCATGGACAGAAAGTGTCCCTCCTTGATCCTTGCTATGTAGCAAAGCTGGCTGGCTGAGGACAAGGAGAGTTTGCTCTGTGGTCTGGGGCTGGTCTTGGGCACTTGTACGCATAGGAGGGGCAGGGGCACCCCACATCTCCACGTGGCCCAGCCAGCACGGGACAGGCTAGCTCCGTCCACCTCCACTGCGTGTCAGTTACTTTGTGTGGGGCACTGTGCTGGGGACAGGGAGATAAGCCCGACCTCGGTCTGCCTGGGCCTCACTGGGGAAGAGACACACACACCGGGTTAGCACGCCGCCACGATACCTCTGTGTGGCATACCTGCCTGTGTCTGTCCTATTCGTCCATGCTGGTGTCATATGGATTGTTAAAGATGCTGGCTATCACCCCACATCTAGGTGATGCCACATTCTAATAGTGTCAGGTACTTAGTGGGGAAGGGGGGCATGCTAGACTCAGGGGACAGCAGGTAGATTGAGCAGGGTGGGAGGGGCCTCCTGAGGAGAGCACAGTGAAAGGGAGGAAAACAGACACTGTTGACTGTCAGCCAATGAGAAGGAAGGGAAGCACCGTATAAATATGTACATACAGTAAATACAGACAGTACTGTCCCCTCATGCGGTCCCATTTGTCCATCTGTTTCTTCATTGATCCAGCAAACGTGGGTTGAGTGTCTACTATGTGCCAGGTACCACGTCCAAAGCTGGTACTCAAAACCCAAGACTGCTCTCATCCTCAAGACCACAGTTCCGTGGATGGAGACAGTCACTCATCAGTCTCTGTAAAATATTATCAGAGCTCAAAGTCAAAGCAGGCATGTGTTGGTGGGTGAGTGATGTGGCGACCAGGGAAGGATTTGGGGCATTGATGTCTTGGAAGCGGAGGATGGGCAGGATTCAGGAGGGTAGATGGGAAAGCAGGAAGGGAAGACAGTCCAGAGGAAGCATGTGTGAGCAAGGACATGAAGGCGGGATCTTCTGGGCACCTTTGGGGATGGGAGGGGGTGAAGTTTGCCTGGAGAGCAGGGTGCTAGGGTCTCTAAAGGGGAGTGGGCGGCCGTGGCTCACACTCAAGTTGTGCATCCCATGTACTGAGCCCTTTGTATCCATTACTGTGCTTAACCCTTGCTCTAGCCCTAGGAGGGGAGCCATCTAGCCCCCCTCCCCCACTTCACAGTTAGAATGCTGAGGCACCTGCTCAAGGTCAAAGAGCTGGTAAGATCCCAGGGACTCTGATATTTAAGTCCAGGTGCCATGGACTGAATTGTACCCCGCTCCCCCCAAGTCATATGGTGAAGACCTAGCTCTCAACCTGATGGTATTTGGAGATAGGGCTTTGGGGAGGTAATTAGGGTTAAATGAGGTCATAAGGGTGGGACCGCCATGATGGAATTTGTGCTCTTATAAGAAGAACGAGAGAGCGAGAGATTGCTCTCTGTCCACCATGTGAGGACACAGTGAGAAGGCAAGCCAGGAAGAGGGAAGCCAGGAACGGAATTGGGGGCGGACACCTCAATCTTGGGCTTCTTAGTCTCCCAAACTGTGAGAAATAAATATCTATTGTGCAGCCCGCACAGTCTGTGGCATTTTGTTACAGCAGCCTGAGCTAATACACTGGGTTTGTCTGGGCCTGCTGACTCCTCTCATCCAATCTGGGGCCGCCCCAGGTGTGGGACCTCGACAGGTGTCCCCAGGCTCCTTCGCTGATGACCGCCATAAAAAGTTCCATTCATCCTCTTCCTTGGGATGCACCTGGCCTTGGGGCTCCTCTGAGCCCTTGGACCACCCCCGGGCAAAGTTACACGTTTCTTTTTGGCAGAGCTAGGAGGCTACCCTAGGCTGCCATGTCCCCTCCCACCCTGAGCTGGTTCCCCCTCAGGGAGCACAGGGCTCTTTAAAAGAAGGCTTTCTCCTTGTTACTTTCATGCCAAGGTTATCTGCTCAAGTAGGTAGGGAGTAAATGAGGTTGTTTGGCTTATGGATACAAATAGATACTGCTTTTTTGACTTGCAAAATGAATTCCACCGTGACTGGCTCAAACTTAAGTATGCTAATGCTCAATGAACCAGTTGTCTATTTATTTCTGTTTGTGCCTGCAGACCCATTAGCAACTTTTTCTTGTTTTCTTTTAGAATATTAAACGGTACCAACATATTCTAAAAATTAGTTGATTAGCTTGTTAGGGCATATTTTAACTGCTAGCTCCGCTGAACCAAAGGAGAAAATGAAGGTAATTTTGTTTGCAAGGAATGTATGATTCGGAGCTGACTGTTGAAAGATGCGCCACGTCAACGTAATGAGGGAGTGTAATATCTTAGTTTGCATCAATATGGAAATAACCACACGCTTTGACAGACCTGATGCTGAAGGCATCACCCGCCTGCTCATTATGCATTCTGGCTCTGATTATGAAAAATAGTGTGTTTTCTTTTAAAGAGGAATCCACATTATCAATCAAACCACACCAATTATTTCCGAACGGGATCACGGTGAAATAGACACGGGAGCTTTTCAGCTAGAACAGCGTCTGATAGGCAGGCCTATCTTAAAGGGTGTGATATTTTTATTTCCTGACAGTTGTTAGTATTAATTAGGAACACTAACGAAGTATTTTGTGCGGTGGCACCCAGACAACCTGCTTTCCCTGCTATCATCTGGATCTTTATTATTTTGTTTTAATGAGCCCCATCTTAAATAGTATCAATGCCCTTCTAATGATACCTCTCATCCAGCCTGATAGTCCAATGCTTTTCTAACAGGGTTGTCATAGCAGGAAAATGAAGAAAGGAAGGGAGAGGAAGAAAAAAAAAAAAGACAGCGGGAAAATCCCAGCCCGTGATGAGCAAAACCAAAACAGAGGTATGAAAACAAAATAATGCTCATTGCAACGGGAAGCTTTTCCTCGAGTGTGTGTATGTGTGTGTGTGTATGTCTATGTGTGTGTGTGCCCATGAGATCTCCGTGTGGGTAACATGTGGGTTTACTCACTTACAGTTGCTAGAAGATTATTCACCTGCTATTTTTATTCTAACCTTACACGTAGGTTAGAAGAGAAGCCCAGGGGTCAGACTGATGGTGTCCGGCCTGCTTGAGGAAGGGGCAGGCCTTGCTCGTGTGTATTTCCAGCGGGCGATTCCTGGGACCTCATGAGAGGATGTGCTTGCTGAATGGATGTTGGAAAGAAAGGAGCTTTCTCCTCTGAGTTTAAAACCTGCATCTAGACACACTTGGAGAGCACATCGAAGCACACATTTTTCTTGAACAAAACATAAGAAACCAGTAAGAGGCACAGTGGACACCGAGTGAGCGCGTGGGAATCAGGGAGACCTGGACATGCTTTCGATGTGACTCCGGGCACGCTGCATCTCGTTTTCAACCCGCAGTTTTCTGTACAATGAGCGGGGGTGCGGATCAGCCATCACACAGGGAAGGTGTGGGTGCCGGATGGCATTCCATCCCCGGTGGGTAATCGCTTAGTAAATACTTGTTGAATGAATGAATTGGGGAAAGATCGACGCCCCTCCTGGTGCTCTTACCCTTGGATTCCCCAGCACAGGGGCTCATCGCCTGCTGGGGCTGGGATGCTTGTGTTGTGCTAGCAGTGGAGCTGTGGGTGGTCTGGGGTGTGGGTGTGGATTTGCACGGACCTGTGTGTGCATTCCGTCGAGGCTCCAGTACGGGTAACAGAGAAAGCCCCGAGTCCTCATTTTTCACTGGGAGACACATACATTTGCTAAGTACAACCCCAGGCCTCTCCATCCATGGGTGCTGAACCCCATCCAGGGCTTCCCCCAACCCCATCATTCACCCTCCCACTTCACCCCACCCAGGACTTTTGGGGTGGAGGGAGCTCTGGCCTGTGAATCAGGTGGTGACACCCCTCAAACACGGATGCCCTTCACCCCGAGGGGACCCTGGGTGCCAGGATTCCCTGTTCCCCATGGACTGTTGCTGCCTGAGGCCGGACACGGGCCAGGGCAGATCAGAAGCTCTAGGAGGTGAAGCCAGCTGGTCTGGGATCCCAGCCAGTCTGGGGGAGAAGTAGAGATTTGTTGGGGAAAAGCTGGAGTGGAGAGCTCGAGCCTTGACGTCCTTGCACAGTGCATCCTGCGGATCCCAGAGCTGTCTGTACTTATTCACGTTTTCCCAGATGCACTTGTTCAAAATACAGAGCACCCACAATCTGCACAGAATGCATAGAATGAGACTTAGTTTCTGGTCTCTCTCTCTCTCTCTGGCACTTGGAGTCCAGCGGGAGGAGTAAGACACACTCTATAATCCAAGTCAAAAGTGATCCCTGAATTAGAGAGACCTGGTCCAGTGCTGTCTGGGTTCTGAACATGGAGGGATCATAGACAGCTGGGGGAAATCAAAGAGGGCTTCTTGGAAGAGGTGGCACTGTTTTCATTTAATAACAAGCCTTTCCTGAGCATGTCTCTTAAGTTTCCCTAGTTGCCATAAGGCCTGGGCTGGAAGGTCTTCACTCTTAATGGAGTGCACATAATAGTGGGGATGAGGCACGGGGCAGGCGATGAACAAGCCGATGAGTAAACAGAAAGGACACTTTGCAGAGAGTGGTGAGTTCAGAGAATGAAGATGTCCTGGGCCGTGATGAATGTGTAGAACTGGGTCCTCGGAGAAAAGGATGGCAGACACTCCAGGCGGAGTGTCACAAGGAAACACCCCTGGAGGATGATGTGGCCATAGAAGAGTGAGAGAAGACAGGAAGGAGGAAGTGGGGCTGGAGGGAGCTTGAATGCCAGGCTCAGGAACAGACATCTTATCCTGTGGGCAGTGGGGAGCCAAGGCCGGTCTTTGAGCAGAGGAGTGCATGGTGAGAGCCAGCTATGCTTTAGGGAGCACAGCGGAGCAGCAGCAGGTGGGATGGAAAAATCGGATGAGGCTGGAAGGGAAAGATTCCCCAGGAGGGTGCTGAGATGCCCAGGGATGAGGGGGATGAGAGAGACGACCACTGGCAGCAGCATGGGGCCATTCGAATGGGAGGGCATGGTGGCTTCCACGTGGGTAAGGACGGGACAAACGAGACAGTGGGGAGTGGGGGTGACAAAGAGCCCAGGGAAAGTGATTAAGGACGGAGCACTTTAGCAGCAGGATGTGTCCACCCTTCCATGGCACCTTTTTCTGATCTGACCAAGGCTTGGTGACCCCAAAGGGACAGGCTATGAATGGATGACAAGCGTTTCTCGATGGACTTAAGCTCCAGGATGCAATTTTCCAGCACCCTTGCCTCCTCTGGGGCCACATCTGCAGTGTGCTTGAAATAACAGCTTTTCTGGGGCATCTGGGTGGCTCAGTCATTAAGAGTCTGTCTTCGGCTCAGGTTATGATCTCAGGGTCCTGGGACTGAGCCCTGTATTGGGCTTCCTGCTCAGCAGAAAGCCTGCTTCTTCCTCTCCCACTCCCCCTCCTTATGTTCCCTCTCTCTCTGTCTGTCAAATAAATAAAATCTCAGAAAAAAAAAAGGAAATAACAGCTTTTCCATAGGTTTGCCAGATTCAGCAGAGAAAAGTACAGGATGCTCAATTACATTTGATTTTCAGGGAGGAAAGAAAGGATAGTTTTGTAGTGTAAGTATATCCCACACAGTATTTGGGGATATACTTAAACTAAAAAGTGTTTGTTGTCTGTATGAAATTCAAATTAATCAATGTCCTAGTCTTTTACGTGGCAACCCTAATCTTTGGTAACAATTGATATCAAGAAGCTGTTAGTCCTGTCCTAAGAAATAATGTTTCTGTGAGTGTATATGGGCAAGTCAGAGAGAATGACAGAGAAAGACAAGAGAGAGAGAGAGGTAGGTCATGTCTTAGTTTTTGAAATGGAGACAACAATTCTGAATGAGTTGAACTTGAAGCTGTCTTGAGAGAAACCTGCTCTGTCCATGGCCAGCCCGACTGGCTGGGGAAATCCTGCTCACTGGACAGTATGTGGACTTAGAGGCTGTGGTCTCTTTGGGGTCCTTCACGGACAGGACTCCGCCGACCCTGAGCTGCTGTCATGTGCACTCTTCTAGCTGCAAGAACCCGGATGCTGATGAACGTCTGGCTCCCCTGTGGCAGCTCCTCATTTGTCCCCACTGGCGTCAAGAGGACGAGGCAGCCATCTTGGCGATCCCACACGAGGTCTCCCGTGGGCAGGCGTGTGTGATTCGTACGAATGGGAGCAGGATCCGGCCGGGCAGTGGGCTGTGGGTCAGCGTCCTGGGAAAGCTGGCTCTGGGGGATAGCCACACGTTGGCAGGACCTGCCTGGCTTCATCCTCTCTGAGGTGATGCAGGCAAGAGAGCTGCTGGAAGCTTAGAGTCAGACTTGATCCGGCATGTCCCACTGCAGAGGAGAGCAGGAAGGCCAGCCTCACAGCAGGTCCCTGCCATTGTGGGGGCTGCAGGCCAGGAAGTCTCTGGTGGGGGCTGCTGAGGGTGGACGTCTCCTGGACCAGGGAGCTTGGCTTCATGTCCCAGGAATGCCTGGATGCCAGTTCCTGGAGAAGGATTTCCTGCTGCAGAGAAAAAGCCTCCCATGCTGCTCTGCAAAGTCCCACAGGGCTTTCAATTACCCAGATTTGTCTTCACCCCCTGCCTGACCTCCTCTGGCCTGTCTTGTACACAAACCCGCTTGCAGTTGGCGGTGGGGGGCACATAGGGGAGAAAGTCTCCTGGAGCTCTGCTAAGCTGGGGCATGCTTTCCTAAACTGGGGGGATTTCATTAAAAAAAAAAAAAGTGGGTGGACATGGTCATTTCTTCCCTGAAAATTCACAAAGGCAACCCTTGAGGGCCTGACCATGGGCAGAGTCAGAGATGGTCTTAGTCCGGGTGGTGAGGGGGGCAGGGGCGAATGCGGGCTCCAGAGCCAGCCAGACTGGGTGGGAGCCCCCCAACTCTGCTCAGGGCTCTATGACTTTGACATGCACGTGACCTCTGCGTGCCTTGGTGACCTCATCTCTCCAGTCCAAGAAAACCGACTGAGATCGTGTGGGTGAGACAAGCGGCTCGGAGCCAGAGCGCCCTGCCGGGTGTCCGCGGCTGTTAACGGGCTTTGTCCATATCGGCCCATTTAATTGTCTCAGCGGTGCTGGGGCTGGGAGTCTAGCCCTTGTGCAGGTGAGGAACCTGAAGGAGAAGTGCTCTCTTTCTCCTTGGGAATCATGATCTGGCAGGAGATACCGACAGGCCCGTAAATAGAGCAGGCTGGTGAGCACCATCAAAGGGCTTCAAAAGGTACTGGGAGAAAGGGGGGCAGGACTCCGTGAGATCAGCGGTGGGGGGAAGGTTTTGTTGGCCGTGGTGGGTTTCGGCAAGGGACCTTGAAAAATCAGAGGAACGCCGCTGGGGAGACGGGAAGAGGGTGTCTCAGATGGAGGAGAGGCAGTGGCGGAGGGCGGAGAGTTAGGACGCGTGGGAGGAATGGGGTCCCGCTGAGCTGCAGCTGGGCGCCCGATCCCTGTGTGTGCCCACGTGTGTGTGTGCATGTGCGCGCGTGTCTCTGTGTGCGTGCATCAGAGGGGCGGGGGCTGAAAGCTCTGCCCAGCCCTTTGGAGTTTCATTCTGTGGAGAGCGGTGCTATCTTCCAGGTGCAGACTCTGAACCCAAATCACCTTTTAACTCTATTATTGAATCTGTCCATCTTTTTAATAAGATGTTTTTAATGGCAGTGAAAGCCTGCCCTTTCTGATCAAGATGGACCACTGGACTTGACATTTAATGGAAAAACCGAGTCCAGGTCTGAAAGAGAATTTGAGCAAGATGGGCACACGTTCTTAACAGAGACATCCTGGAACTGGGGTGGACGGGTCTGGCCTCTGTTTCAGGGACTCTGTCGGTGTCTGGCTGAGTCTATCTGCAGACAGAGCCAAATCACTGCACCAGCGCGGCTGGCAGCAGCACAAAGCTGGGGAGATGCTGGCTTCTCCGATAGCTTGCTGATACATCGCTCCTGCTGGGCAGCTGAAAGGAATCTCTGGACACAGCTGTAACAGAAGGCCAACCTTGCTAAGTGCCCTGGGAGGTGTGTGTAAAGGGTTGTGGAGGGGCAATTGTGTCCCTCTGGGGGCTAAGGGAACAGTTCTGTGGGGCAGGTGTCCCATACCATCTGGGGGGTCATTCTAATCGGTGAATACAGCTTGAGCAAGATTCACTGGCCGGGGCCCCTGGGGGGCTCAGTGGGTTAAAGCCTCTGCCTTCCACTCGAGTCATGATCTCAGGGTCCTGGGATCGAGCCCCGTATCGGGCTCTCTGCTCAGCAGGCAGCCTGCTTCCCCTCCTCTCTCTGCCTGCCTCTCTGCCTACTTGTGATTTGTCTGTCAAATAAATAAATAAATCTTAAAAAAAAAAAAAAAAGATTCACTGGCCGGACCCATGGCTGTCGGCCAGCAGAGGGTGGGCGCTAAGGAGACTGAGGAGACGAGGGAGGTAAAGGTCAGAAGCCCGGAGGGTTCCTGAGGAGGAGGGCTTGCTCAGGGGGTTGGGTCTTACAGTTCCGATCCAGGAGCAAAAGGCTTTATCACAGCCTTTCCCTGGCTCGGGATTTCTCAGCAGCCTCTGAGGGCCTCGAGAAAAGGGAGGAACAAGTCGGTCAGCCTGGGTGCCCAGGTTGCAAGCAACAGAAACCAACTCTGGATGTAGGCAGAATTTACTGGAAAAGTATCCTGAATCAATGGGAAGACTGGAGACCTGGCTCAGAAATAGGAGGAAGCAAAGGAAGGTTTTTTGGTGGGGGGGGTTGGGGGGAGAATGGAAGCAGAATCATGGGAATGGGCCCACGGCAGGAGTGATCCTTTCCGTTCCGGAAAACAGGTCTACTGGCTCAAGATCTGTACGCAGCAAGGCCTCAGGCCCAGAGCCTAGCAGGAGCCACCTGTCTTCCTCTTGGATCAGGGAAGGCAGGGTCCTCCTGCAGTCCCACAGGTGGAGTAAATTCCCGTAAGGAGACTGGAATGCTATTAGGAGACGGAATGGGGGTGGTGGCCCTGAGCCACACCAGAGCCTGCTAGAGATGCACACTTGCCTGGAGAGTCTGTGGCCCACACCTGGTTGCCTAGAGTGCTGTCCTTTGCCCTTCAACATGACCCTCGGAGCGTCACGTGTCTCATACTGGCTGGTGGCATGGCGCTCTAGGCAAGGCTGTTCAAGTGCCCCGACGCTAGAGACAGCTCATGTCCGAGCCACCGCAGAGCCACAGCCGGGGGAGAGAGCTGTTCCCAAGCCTTCCCAGGAGCCTGGACAAAGTTTCAGCAGCTTTAAAAAAGACTTTGCCAGCATAAGTCATTATTCTACCAGGAATACATGTGCTTCATGAAAACTGCAATAAAAGCTGGGAAAATATGACAAGTTATGATAGACTGAGCCATGCAAAAATGACAAGCCATGTGACAAGATGGTATTTTGGGGTTGGGGATAGAGTTAGAGATAATTACAGTATAACTGAGCACAGCTTTCCCACCCCTCTTGCTGTGCTGCTGGGGTCTTGTGTGTATAGACTGAAGAGAAGGGGGAATCGTTTGACTCTAATTTCAAGCCTTGTTCCTCTAATGGTTCCTTGTGGAATGACGTTAAATAATGATAATTATTACAGAGCCCTGTGCGTTGAGCTACTCTTGTCAACTGCAGCTGGGGCCTGTGGGCTTTGCCATTTCTCTCTGAGATTAGTTTGTAAGGCCAGTCTACAGATGGCTGCAGATGATTTCCTCATAAACTTTGTAACTGCGGCTTGGGTAGGTGTCCCCAGATGAACACAGATATCTTGCGTGTGGCACTCCGGGTCCCCCAGGTTAGGCTTTTCGGAGCCCTGGAGAATGAGGACCGTAGAGACCAAGGCACACTCAAGGCCAAGGTAACAGTCCGTGGAAATGCTGTTCATTCCTTTGCTCTATCCGGTCAACTCTGTTCCACTCCAAGACTCGTGATGGCCGTTTAGTGAAACCGAGCTGTGTGTTCAGTGCCATGAGCCCAGCCTCGGGCCGAAGACACAAGGTGAAAAGGACGTGCTTCCCCCCTCCAGGAATTTGTAGAAAATAAAACCATTGGTCATAACGATGTGTGAGGCATCCTGATAAAGATGTGCCCACCAGGCTTAGGAACTAGAGTGCGGACTCCCAGGCCAGCTTGGAGTGGACAGGAGTCTAAGAGAGGATGACGCTTGAGGGGTAAGTAGGAGTCAGTCAGAAAGCAGGTGTCTGGTCCAGGCAGGAGAGCTCCCTGAGGCACCACCTGGAGACGCGCAGGCAGACTGCAAGTTGAGAGCCTGACGCAGGGCCCTATTTTAATCTTAAAACAATTAAGCTTTTCTGAGCATAGCAATAATAAATGTTTAAAGAGAACTGTGGCTAAAATTATGGTATTTCTGTATTTTCTCCTTCTCAGTGTCCTCCTCCCTCTCCCCTCTTCAATGGGGGGCGGGAGCTTCTTTCTGTTCATTTATCTCCCTCTCCAGAATTGGGATGAAATTGAACATATAGTTTTATATCCTTCTAGCACTTACTGATTATGTTATGAACATTTCCCCTATCATTAAATAGTCCTCACAGATATAATTTTTAACGACTTTTGCTATTTCGTCATACGGATGGACCATTGGTTTCTAAAGCATTTCTCTCTTGTGGGACATTTAGTTTGTTTTCATGTTTGGCCTTATAAATAAAAAACAGTGCCGCCAACATCAAGATAAATACTTTTGTCCATATTTCTGATGATTTCTTCAGGACAAATTCCAGAAGTAAAAAAGTATAGAACAAAAGGAAAAGGTCTGGATGTTTCTAAGTTTCTTGGTGCACGTCACTCAACGCTTTCTTTATAAAAGAGTTGAAACCAACTTCCAGGTAAAGACAGCAGATGAAAGCACTAATTTTGCCCTCCCTTCCCCCCACGACAGTAAGATTTTTTTTTTAAAAAGGCATAAACTTGCAAGAACATGAGAGGAGCACAGCAGCACAATCTGGGAATCTGGGAAACAGATGGACAAGTGGTAGCTGCTTTAGCAGATTTGGGAAGACTGAATCCACAGCCGGTGGGGGAGAAAAGCAGAAAAGCCATTCGACGCATATGCAGCCGGATCCTGAAAACATGCTGGAGTAGGTGGCACCAAGTGAGCCTCAGGGAAGCCGAAGTTTGTTCCAGAAACAAGTCAGATCCCTAGATTTTCTCCCATACTCTGTTGGTGGGGCATGGAGGGAGTCCCACTCTCCCCTAACCTCGCATGCATTTGGACATTATTTCTAGGGAAAGTAAAGCTGAGCAATTCTGCATCAGGCCATTAGACCCAGTTAGGATCTAAGTGAAGCTACGCAGGGTGGCTTCTGGGGTCCTCCCTAGGCTCCTGGGACAGGGACAGCCAAGCAGGGACCTCTAGGCTGGAGACTGAAGGAATTTCTTTATGGACTTTGTCTAGCACATAGGAGGAGCCTAGGAGGAAAGACTACTGGGCAGAACTTCCGATGTTTATACTTGACATTTCCCGCCCTCACACTCAGAATTTCTAAGCAGATTTTTCGTTCCTCGTGTTTAAGCATGTGAAGGTAACCAAGGGTTACCGGGCATCTAACGGAAGTCTCTAATGTGGAAGAAAGAGGCGAAAGCAAAATGTTAGAAATGGTGGCCCCTACCTCACACCACACATAGACCGATTTGAGTTGGACCATAGTTCTAAATATAAAAGGTACAATGAATAATAAAGCTTCCAGAAAAGGACAGGTAAAGTATATGACTTTGAAGTAGGCAAAGATTTTTCTTAAACAAGACATACAGGGGTGCCTGGGTGGCTCAGTCGGTTAAGCCCATGTCGGGCTCTGTGCTCAGCAGGGAATCTGCTTGAGAGTCTCTTTCCCTCTCCCTCTGCCCCTCCTCCCCACCTCAAATAAATCTTAAAAAACAAACAAACAAACAAACAAACAGGACACACACACACACACACCCCACTAATTAACAAATAAAAGATTACTTTGGGCTCACTAAAATTTAGAATTTCTGCACCTCAAAGGACTCTGTCTATCTATCATCTCTCCATCCATTTGTCTATCTATCATCATCATCTATCTATTTAAAGATTATTTAGAAAGAGTACATGAGGAGGGGAAAGGTAGAGGGAGAGGTAGACAAGCAGAGTTACTGCTGAGCATGGAGCCTGAGATGGGGCTTGTACCCAAGACCCTGAGATCACAACCTGAGCTGAAATCAAGAGTTGGACGCTCAACCAACTGAGCCACCCAGGAGCTCCAAAGGACACCATTTAGAGAATGGAAAAGTACGTCGCAGAATGGGACTAGATATTTGCAAATACCTGCTTTTAGATGAAGGGTTTCTATCCAGGTTATACAGAGAACTCCTACAAATGAATAATTAAAAACCCAGCCAATAAAAAAAGACAGTTTGAAGATTAAAAGTCTTCTAGAATAAAAAAAAAAACCTGAATAGGGATCAAAATATAAAATTGAGGTATCTAACAAAAATAAAGAGAAAAGACCACGAGATGGAAAATAAGAAAGACCAGAAAATTAGTAGACCACTTCAGAGAAGGAGGAAGAGGGAAAACAGAAAAAAATAACAAGTGAACTGATCTAATAAAAAAATTCAAAATGAAAGGACATAGGTTTAGGTTGAAAGGGCTCATGAATTTACCATGAATCATGATAGAGCCACATCATCAAATTCCAAGGCATTGAGAACAAACTATGAGCTATGACAGAGAGAAGAAGTAAAATAAACCCAATGCAAGAGAGTAAGTCATATTCACAGGGACAGGTGTCAGACTGGCTTTGGGCTTCTCGGCTTGGAAGCAACTTGAAAGCTCAAAGACAATGAGCAATGCCTTCATCATATGGAAGGACAATGATTTTCAACCCCAGATTCAACTCAGCTGACCTATCAGTCAAAGCTGAGAGTCGAATAAACTTATTTTCATGTTTTCAAAGTCTTAGAAAATTTACATTCCATACACACATTTCTCATAAAGCTCTTAGAGTTCATAGGTTACCCAAAATAACAACGTTAACATACAGGAAGATTGAGAGACAAAAATCTGGACGAGCAATGAGAGGAGAGGTGAACAGGTCCTTTAAGATGGAGGGTGGAAGGTGCACCCTGGCTGGGTACTGAGTGAGGAGGGCCACGGATCAGAGCAGAGAAGTTGAGACAGGAGTGCTGGGCTGTTGCCACCAAGATGCCTTCAGCTCTTTCACTATCTTTTCATTTTCTGCATTAAAAAATATTTTTTAAATTGTGACAAAATATATATAGTATAAAATTTGCCATTGTAACCATTTTTAGGTATAAATTCAGGGGCACAATTAAGTATACTTTCACAGTGTGGTGACACCATCCCTACCATGTTTCCAGAATTTGTCACCACATTTGTACAGAAACTTATTTTATTTGTTTATTTGAGGGGGGAGGGGCAGAAGGAGAGGGAAAGCAGACTCCCCACTGAGTGCGGAGACCCATGTGGGACTCAGTCCCAGGACCTGATCATGACCTGAGCTGAATTCAGATCCTTGACTGACTGAGCCACCCCAGAGTCCCTGTGACTCCCCCAGAAACCCTGGCTACCTCCATTCTACTTTCTGTCTATGAATTTGAGTATTCTAGGTGCCTCATATAAGTGGAGGCATACGATGTTCATTTCCTTTAGATCTGGCTTATTTATTTCATTGAGCATACTGCCATCAGTTTCACCATGTTGTAGCATGTGTCAGACTTCATTCCTTTTTATGGCTGAATAATATTCCATGTGTTCCATATTTTGTGGATTCCTTCATTTGTGGCTCCCTATCCTTGGAATTCTGATGGCGGCTGCAAAAGCCTTTCCTGTGTTTCGCTTCTTGGCTCATGGGCTGTTGAAGTCTCTGCTGCCCGTCTGGGCTCTAAGTATTCAATTCAATTCAGTTCACGGAGGTATTCTCTGACCTGTCCCTGATGGCCGGGGGTGAGTTCCGGTGAGCTCAGCAGCAGAAAATGGAGGGCAGTCCACTTCCCCAGACTCATTCCATAATACATGCCCACACCTACACTCTGATACCCCGACGGGGGTGAGTCCTGCTTCCATGAAGCTGTCATGACTTCTCCCACTGACATCCCCGAAGAGGCTCTCACTGATTCCCAGGGAAGCTGGAGCCAGACTATAACCAGAGGCTTGGTCATCTCACTTTCCCTTGGGGACCTTTATTGAATGTGAGAGTAATGCTCTTCTGGTGCACATGGAGTTTATGTTGCATATTTTTCAAATGAATGGCTGTTCATGCTCATTTATATCTACGTAGTTGGTGGTAAATAAGAATATTTGAGAAAAAAGAAAGGTTAAACTAGCCTAAGTGTGGTCTAAAAGAAGTATCTATTTCACCACACAATATACATTGTTAGTATTTACTAGTCTGATGTGACATGTAAAGGTATTATTGTTTTCTTTCTTAAGATTTTATTTATTTATTTGACAGAGACCGAGAGTGAGTGTGAGCACACACAAGCAGGGGGAGCAGCAGAGGGAGAGGGAGAAGCAGCCTTCCCGCTGAGCAGGGAGCCCAATGCGGGGCTCGATCCCAGGACCCTGAGATCACGACCTGAGCCGAGTGCAGGCACTTTAACAGACTGAACCACCAGGCGCCCCTCTTTGTTTTGATTATTAGTGGGACTGGCCATTTTTTTCTTTTTCTTTTTCTTTCTTTTTTTTTTTTTTAAGATTTTATTTATTTATTTGACAGAGATCACAAGTAGGCAGAGAGGCAGGCAGAGAGAGAGGGAAGCAGGTTCCCTGCTGAGCAGAGAGCCCGATGTGAGACTTAATTCCAGGACCCTGGGATCATGACCTGAGCCGAAGGCAGAGGCTTTAACCCACTGAACCACCCAGGCGCCCCTGGCCATTTTCCTTATGTTTACTTGTCACTTGTACTAATCTTCTGTTCTTAAGTCCATGTGTTTTTTATTTTTCATGTTAAAAGCAATGCTGAGGGGGTAGGAACAACCTTTCGGAAGAACGATTCCCCCTTCCTTGGGTGCTCCTGCCCCACCCTTCTGGGGGAGAGGGAGACTGTCAAACACCGGTTATGCACTTGAACCCAAAGACTGGCATCAAATGCACAGCGCTGGTTCTCTGGAAAGTCAAAGTGGCCGAAGAAGTTAATAAGCAGAAATGAGGAACTGTTGCAAAACCAGACGGAGGGTTTTCTTCTAATTGCATCCGTAGGAAGCACATGGTCTCATGAAAGCAAATGCCCCACTGCGCCGGTGGCTATACTGTGTTCAGATTCCATGTGGGAGTCCCTGGAAGTGATTTAACCTACTGGCCTCCAGCATCGGACCCGCAAGAGTGCCCAGGACAGCTTCCCACCGGTGGATGGGACAGAGACCAACATCTACCGTTGTCTGACTGTTTGCCAAGGACTCAGCCTTTCTAGATGTTCCTTCCCCATCCCTCCAAATGAATTCTCCAATTATCATCAGATGTGTTTAAAGCAAGGACGCCATAGATATAGGGACACATGCCAAGGTTTGTGTCACATTGTTAGTAACTGATCGTAACTTATGTGTCCAGTGGGGAAATGGTTACGCTGTGTCCCAACCACTTGAAGGAATATCCTACACTTGTTAAAATTAGGTTTACTGGGAATTTGTAATAAGATAGAAACGTGCTTATAGTGTGTTGGCAAATGAAAACAGGGCACACTACTGCATTCCTGTATTATTGCAACCACATAAAAGAAAGAAGCTATACACTGAAAAAAAATGTCCTGGAAGGAATCGCAATGAAATGCTATACTGTTGTTCCCTAGGGAGTGGAACTATAGGTGAGAACCCCGTGCCATTCCTTTTATGTCCTTAATTGTCTTATATGAGAAGATGACTATTTTTATGATGGAGATCATTTATTAGAAAGAAGAAATGGGCAGATGCTCCTTATCCTGCCTCCAAAAACTGCCTCAACTGCCCAGCTCAGTTCTGTCTTCCCATCCCTGTTGTGCAGACCCATCTGAGAACAGATGTCAGTTCCTTTCCTTTGTTTCTGTTCCCTGCTCAGACACCAATCAATCTGCAATGCCTAGAGCACGTGATCGCTCTTCCTGAGGAACCACACCCTTGGTGGTGGCATTCGAAAGACTAGGAGCGTTTTCAGAAATGAAAATTATTCTCAAGGAATGCAACCAGCCAACTGAGGATTCTTGAATTCTGTAAAAAATAAAAAAGAGGCAGATCTGACATTGCAACTTGCTTCTGTGCTTAAAACCAGACCAGGTTAGGGTGTCAGATGCACGGATTCTCTCACTCTGCCAGGAAGAGGCTGAATGAGCACCTTCTTTCTAGAAAATGATCCAGTGACCTTCCAGAAAAGCCTTATGAAGTCTGTATATCCTTTGATGGCATGATTCTGCAAATTGGGATTTTTTTCTAAGGAAAGAATCCTGAATATTTAGAAAAATGGAATTGTAAATGTGTCCATCATAGTAGAGCTTGTAATAATGAAATAATTGAAAATGACAAAAAGGAAGCTGGCTCAAAAAATGATGGTACATTTATGTAACTGTATTATGTTTTTGAAGAACATTGAATGAAATGAAGTTATTCAAATACGTTGTTCTATAAAGTAATCGATGATAGAGTGGTAAATAATTTTACACTGAAATACACATGTGCTAATTAAAAATAATGGAAAAATAGGGGCGCCTATTTTTGGCTCAGTCGGTTAAGCGCCTGACTCTTGATGTCAGCTCAGGCCTTCTCACGGTCATGAGTTCAAGCTCTGTGTTGGGTTCCCCGCTAGGCATAGAGCTTACTTAAAAAATAATGGAAAATTATACACAAAATTGGTAACTATAACTCTCCTTTGGATGGCAGAATTAGGCGTGATTTGTTTACATTTTCACTGATAGGCTCCTTCATTCATCCCACAAGCACATGTCACGGATCTTGCTCCGCAGTCAGTGAGGTGCGGCCTGGGTGAGGCGTGTCCAGAACGAGGTCTGTGGCGCTGCCTGGGAACTGCTCAGAGCAGGGGCCCCAGGCACACTGAGGATCCCTCAGAGCCCCAGAGGGAATGAGCTAGACCTCAAGGAACGATTGGTGCACTAGACAGGCCACTGCCAGGAGGCCGTTTAGGTGGATCACTGCTTACGCTAAAGGGACTGGAGAGAAGGAAGACCTTGTTCTGGACTTCTTAAAAAAGTGCCCTGAAAACTTTTAAGTCGCATTTTTTCAGTCCCCTGCCTTCACGCATCCACCCCTCCACGCAACCACCCACCATCCCTCCATGGACCTACCCACCCATCCAGCGGCTCATGCACACACTTCTCTAGGGATATTAGTCCACCCGTCTGTTCACCTATCACCCGTCCATCATCCCTGCACCCACTGACCCATCTCCCAGCCCATACATCTACTCCTTCATCCAAATTTGTTTGCTCACGTAACTATCCATCTGCCCGGCCATTCGCTCGCATGATCACTCATGCACCCGGCCAGACATTCACCACCCACCTCACCGTCTCCTCCACACACACATCATCCATTCTCCAAGTATCTACCCATCCATCCTTCTGTTTCTTCATTCCCGAAGCGCTGACTGGGGATCTACAACCTCCAGACCCTGCACTTGAATGGTGCCAAGAAAAGGGCACAACCCCCACCCCCTCAGGGAGTTCACAGACTAAGTTGCCGCCATTGCTCACACAAATAAGGACTGTTGGCAGCTTTGGCGTGGCCTGGTAACCACGTGGCAACCTGGGGTCCTCCACCCAGTTTTTTGGGGGATGTGCGGAGGGCTCTGGATGAGAGATTCTGTGGAAACATGGGAAAGAAACTTCCTGGGAGGTGAAAGCATTTGAAAGTGTCCTCTGACAGTCCCTTTCCTCTGACCTCTGACCCTCCCCTCAGACAGCTGTGGGTATGCCGGGGGGGCGGGGCATATAAAGCCCTTGTGCCCAAGCAGAAAGCAGAGGTGTTTCTGCCCTCTTGGGCCATGGTCTGCACCATGGAGGCCAACATGGTCTGGAGACCGGACAATTATTCCAGGAGTGTCCTGGGTCACATTAGACCTCTAGCACCCTTGGTAACTCCAGGAAGGGGGTGGAACTCCCAAAACAACTGAAATTGAATCACGGGCCAGCCTGATCCCCAGGCTCTGACGAAATTAAATTTCACTCAGAAAAAGAAAAGATTGACATTTCTTGAGTTTTGTTCTATGGACTTCTACCACCTACATTTGTTTTTCAGACATCTTTCTCCATCTAGGGAATGGTTAAAACAGAGACCTCGGTCAAAATGTGTGGATGTTTAACATTTTAGTAGACCTGCAAAATTCCTTTCCAAACAGGTAAGCAGCTCGCACTCCCACCAGCTTCCCTGAGTCCTTGTCACACTGGCTGTTACCAACGTTTCTAAGTATTGATTCAGGGATGGGTTAAAACTCCTGATTTTAATGCGTATTTCTCTGAATACTGTTGAGGCTGAACATCGTTTCATGTTTATTGCTCATTTGCACCTTTTCTTTTGTGACCTGATTGTTATAATTACAAACATTTTCCTGTAGACTCTTTCCATCTTTTTGTAGGTCTCTGGGAAGTCTTTCTCAGTCATGACATTTGGAATTAGATGTCTGGTCCCTTGGTACCTGCAGTTAGCTGAAGCCTCTATCAGAACATTTATTTGATTTGGTTTTGTATATGGGAAATTCATGAATTTGTTCATTTCATTTCCTGCTTCCTTCCTCAAAAGATTGTGGGCTGCATTGTATGTGGTGTTTATCTGTGTCTTCCGCAAGACTGAACTTAATGGCAGAGATTGTGACCTATTTAACTTATGCTTATTCTTTCCGGTATCTACCCAAGAACTCTGAATGGGGGTCTCAAAGAATTTCCCTGGAAATTATTTATTAATCATAAAGGTGGTTCAGAAGTGCTTGTTATGGTAGAGAAATTCTGCAGAAAGTGCCTTAATCAAGTGATCAGAGCCAACGTCTCCAATAAGGGGATGAACATGTATATTTAGAACTGTTGTCACTCGTATGGTGGTTTTGCTCAATATGCATGGCCTGAATCTAACAACACATCCAACAACTTTCAATCAGAGAACAGGGTACAAAACAACCAGCCTGTTCTTTTCAAAGCTCTGTCACAGAAGGCAGACAGGCCGCAGATGTGGTCATGGTTAATGGAAACCAGAGTCATGATAGTTAAAGCAACACGTGCCTGTGGGTTGAAGCTTGAGTTAGAAACTCGTTGCTCTAGAAGACATTCTCGGGACAATAGGGGATTTGGGTATGGATTCTATGATGACAGTATTGTGTCAAGGTAAACTTTCCTGAATTTGATAGTTATACTGTGGTTACGTAAAAGGATGTCTTTGTTCTTATGAAATCTATGCAGAAGTGCTTAGGGGTGACAGGTCATGCTTCTGCAACTTATTCTCAATTAGTTGAGCAAAAAAAAAAATTTCCATAACACATGTGATGGGGAGAGAGAGAACGGGAGAGACCGTGCACGTGCATGCAAATGTGGCTAAGTCGATGAATAGAGTGTGCCGGTAAAGGGTGAATGAGCACTTATCATGGCCCTTACGCAACTGTTGTGTTTTCTTTTTTTTTAAATAGGTTTGGGATTTCCAAAATAAGATGTTATTTCTTATGTTGGGCAAGACAACCAACACCCCTCTCAGGTTGTACTGATGTCAGGTGTCTTTTCTGGAGTGTCCCTGGGGTTGGGGGGCAGGGTTTTAGCAAGTGCCAGGGGTATTATCTGTGGCATTAATGGAAGTTTCTAGTAACTTTCTTGCATCAACTTTCATGAGCTTCATAGGGAAATGGGGTTTAGAATGCTTTCTAATTCTTCTTTACTATCATCTCATTTACTCAACCCAGCACTGATTGATCTAAAACCGAACTCAACCACGGAGCTGCTATTTAAAGAGAAGTAGACACCTGGCCATTTTCCAGATCGGATGAGCTCAGGAGGCCATTCCAGAAGACACTGTCCCGACACTTAGATTTGTGTCACGTACTGGTTCTGTTTTCAGTTACTCACAGATGTAACACGCAGTAACTCGGGGTTACTTACAGAGGTCTCTGCTGATCAAATTAACGGAATAATTCCTCTCTTCTTCACCCCCAGGTTTGCAGATACGCTCCACAGAAAGCTTTTGCTTGCCAGACATGGAATTAAGATTAATGGAAGGAATGCGATTTACAGTGGCACTGTAGCAGTGGGCGACCGACAGGTGACAGATGAAGAAGCAGAAAATCCAGAATCCACGTGCATCTGACCACGGCATAAATTGGATACTCTTTGGGAACATAGCACTTTTGCAGCAACATTTTCTTGGGTTAGCAGGGCTGTTTTTAAAACCAAGACACTCTGTCTCCCTCCTAAGCACTTGGAAGAACAGACTGGAATGGAAGACCACTTCTCCTCACAGCCAGGAGGGCTGGGGCTACTGGGTGGAGAGAGAAACAGGACCAAGGGGCAGAGCTCAGTGGGGTTGGGGCTGCTGATCTCCTGGCAGGAAGGAACCGTCTGGGAGGCTTCGTTGGCATGAGACCAGCAAGGGCCTGGGGGTGATAGGGAGGACAACGGGAGGTGGCAGGGAAGGAGCAGGAACGAGTGGCCAGCCGGGTTCCCAGGCAGTGCTGCCGCGTTTGGCTGGTGCTGGGCTCAGCTCTGTGGGTGTTCTAGGTCCTGGGGGCTGATGAAGAAAACATGGGGGCTTTTGAGAGGAAAAGCCAAAGATGAATACAGGGGAAAGGCTGGTCCATAAGAAGCCGAGTAAATGGTCTGGGGCATGGAATTACTTAGTCTGTAGAGGAGCCGAGTGTGGGGTTTGGTTGGATAAACTGCTACTGTGAGCCACGCCCATTCAGATATGGGAGAACAAAAGTGAACATTTTGGGGACAAAGAGGGGGGCACTGATGAAGTCCCTGTCGCCTCAAGGGCAGACTTGATCAGTGGCTCCAGATATGGATTTCACAGGCTCTTGTGACCAGGAGCACAAAATGTTAGGCGCTGACCTTGAGTTGACAACTTGCTATTTCTTCGAGTCAGGAAGACATTGACACATCGCAAACTCACCCTCTCCAATCTCCATCCTTTCAGAAAAGGGGAATTTCCACCACCATGAAACAGGAAGGCCTGAACCTCAGAAGGGAGGACAGTGCTCTAGGCTGAATATATTTAGTTCGGTAGGAGCACATTTCCGTCTCTCTTTTTGTTTCAAACCAATGCAAACTTCGCCCAGTGTGACAGACGCCCTGGCCTTGTGGCCACCTTGGCTCACAGCCTGGGAACCCCCGGCTTCGAATGGGGCAATTAACGAGAAGGCGCCAAGACTCTCACCTGTTAGACTCTGCAGCCACAGAGAGCCCTGGCCTTCTCATGAGCAGAAACAGGGATGCCTTTGTCACAAGCTAACAAAGGGACTGAGGTGATTGGAGGCAGGTGACTCCTGCACTTAATGTGGTGATTTGATTTGTGACCTTTAGTCTCCATTTTAAGAAGAAGAATGAACAACTCTAATTGTGTACTATGTTATTTTTTTTCTGTATTTAACCTTCAACATTACCTCCAGGCGAATGCCTGATCTTCCCTGGCCCCCGGAGAGGGCTACCTTGTTTACACGTTTAATTCTCCCTTCTCCTCTCCCTCCCTGAGCTGACATTTTCAGCAGACGTGGAAGAAGGGACCTAAGTGTAGGGATATAGTGAAGTTTCTGTTTTTTGACTCTGAGCTGAAGACTTTCTCTCCTGTCTCAGGAGGATTAGAGCTATCCAGTTGGAACTATTTCAAAATTCTGGCCCCATATCTTTTAAGCAAATGTTAGGGGCACATTGGGGATGATCTACGCCCCCCCCCAACCCCAAACACACACCCATGCCAGTCCCTCGCTCCATGCAGCAGCAAGTTGTGTCAGGAACTGACCCAGATCAAGGGCGGGTGACACCTGCCGAAAGGTAACCCCTTCCCCCTTGTCAGTGACTGGGGACTCCAGTCTGGCAGTTGAGACTTGAGTTTTTCTCTGATTGTTCCTGAGAAAGTTCTTCCTTCCCTGGAAGAGAGCCAGGACTTTTTTCCCCTGAAGGTGAGCAGAGAAGTTGCTTCCAGTCAGGAGTGAGCCAGCTTGAGGAGCAAATCCATGAAGCAGCGGTGGACAGAGAGATGGGAAGGTGCTGGGCACTGGTGACATGGGGCTGCCTGAGCAGCCAGGCCTTGATGTCCTAGTTGCCTTGATTCTGGTGTTTTGTGACCCTGTGACTTTAGTTTGTGCAAGTAGTAGTTGTTGTTGTTTTGTTTTGTAGCCAAAAGCCTCCTAACTGATACCACACCCGCCTGACTTCTTTCCACTGGTTTAGCTTGAACAGACCTTCTGCTGCTCCTGAATTCCTCCACATCTTTTCTGTCCTTCTCTGGGCACTTGTGTGTCTGCCCAGAACTGTTGAAAGATTGATAAAGGACTTGTCCCTTTTCCTTCCCGTGCATCCCAATTTCTTCCCTATTCAGATGGTCTGAGCTCCACCTCCTCCAAGACCCAGTCACTTCTCTAAAGAGTCTTCCCGAATCCCAAGAGGAGGGCGTTCATACCCGCTTCGATATCTCCATGGTGCAGGGACGAAGAGGACCACAGGGCAGGCAGCTTCCAAGAGGCCAGCACTACCAGGACATGGTTTTAGCTGTGTGTGACGAAAACCCAACACCAGTGGCTTAATCAAGACGTGTGTTTATTCTCACGTACGTCAGGGTCTGAGCAGGAATGTAGTTCTGCTCCATGGAGTCATCAGTCTATGAGCTTTTCTCTCCTCTGACTCCACAGCCCCGGTGTGTTGCCTTTATCTCCACTGTCTGAGATATTTGACCACCGTGTCCTTGTTTCGGCCAGTAGAGGGGACAAAGGAAAAGTGGAGGGCCTGTCCCTTTCTTTTAAGGATGCAACTTTACTTCTAATCACGTTCTCTTGACCAGAACTTAAATAGCCCCAGGAAGTTGCAGAGGAGTCTGGGAAGTGTAGTTTTTATATTCTTGGTGGTTGTGTGTCCAGGGAAAGGTTTGATGACAGTGGAAGTGGGAGGGATGAGGTAGAGGAATGACTCCCGGTTTCTATAAAATATCATTGGTATCAATTGCAGATCAGTACTAGAGAAAGCCAGTGCAGTAGAAAAATTCTTTTTTTTTTTTCTGGGTCTGAAAATCTGCATTTTTAAAAATTTTTTATTTTTTTATGAAAATGTATTTTTATCCCCTGGGGTACAGGTCTGTGAATCGCCAGGTTTACACACTTCACAGCACTCACCAAAGCACATACCCTCCCCAATGTCCATAACCCCACCCCCCTTCTCCCAACCCCCCTCCCCCCAGCAACCCTCAGTTTGTTTTGTGAGATTAAGAGTCACTTATGGTTTGTCTCCCTCCCAATCCCATCTTGTTTCATCAAGACTTATGCCCCCATGTTGCATCACCACCTCCTCATATCAGGGAGATCATATGATAGTTGTCTTTCTCCGCTTGACTTATTTCGCTAAACATGATATGCTCTAGTTCCATCCATGTTGTCGCAAATGGCAAGATTTCATTTCTTTTGATGGCTGCATAGTATTCCATTGTGTATATATACCACATCTTCTTTATCCATTCATCTGTTGATGGACATCTAGGTTCTTTCCATAGTTTGGCTATTGTGGACATTGCTGCTATAAACATTCGGGTGCATGTGCCCCTTCGGATCACTATGTTTTTATCTTTAGGGTAAATACCCAGTAGTGCAATTGCTGGGTCATAGGGCAGTTCTATTTTCAACATTTTGAGGAACCTCCATGCTGTTTTCCAGAGTGGTTGCACCAGCTTGCATTCCCACCAACAGTGTAGGAGGGTTCCCCTTTCTCCGCATCCTCGCCAGCATCTGTCATTACCTGACTTGTTGATTTTAGCCATTCTGACTGGTGTGAGGTGATATCTCATTGTGGTTTTGATTTGTATTTCCCTGATGCCGAGTGATATGGAGCACTTTTTCATGGTCTGTTGGCCATCTGGATGTCTTCTTTGCAGAAATGTCTGTTCATGTCCTCTGCCCATTTCTTGATTGGATTATTTGTTCTTTGGGTGTTGAGTTTGCTAAGTTCTTTATAGATTTTGGACACTAGTCCTTTATCTGATATGTCATTTGCAAATATCTTCTCCCATTCTGTCAGTTGTCTTTTGATTTTGTTAACTGTTTCCTTTGCTGTGCAAAAGCTTTTGATCTTGATGAAATCCCAATAGTTCATTTTTGCCCTTGCTTCCCTTGCCTTTGGCGATGTTCCTAGGAAGATATTGCTGCGGCTGAGGTCGAAGAGGTTGCTGCCTGTGTTCTCCTCAAGGATTTTGATGGATTCCTTTCTCACATTGAGGTCCTTCATCCATTTTGAGTCTATTTTTGTGTGTAGTGTAAGGAAATGGTCCAATTTCATTTTCCTGCACGTGGCTGTCCAATTTTCCCAACACCATTTATTAAAGAGGCTGTCTTTTTTCCATTGGACATTCTTTCCTGCTTTGTCAAAGATTAGTTGACCATAGAGTTGAGGGTCTATTTCTGGGCTCTCTATTCTGTTCCATTGATCTATGTGTCTGTTTTTGTGCCAGTACCATGCTGTCTTGATGATGACAGCTTTGTAATAGAGCTTGAAGTCCGGAATTGTGATGCCACCAACTTTGGCTTTCTTTTTCAATATCCCTTTGGCTATGCGAGGTCTTTTCTGGTTCCATATAAATTTTAAAATTATTTGTTCCATTTCTTTGAAAAAGATGGATGGTACTTTGATAGAATTGCATTAAATGTGTAGATTGCTTTAGGTAGCATAGACATTTTCACAATATTTATTCTTCCAATCCAGGAGCATGGAACATTTTTCCATTTCTTGGTGTCTCCCTCAATTTCTTTCATGAGTACTTTATAGTTTTCTGAGTATAGATTCTTAGCCTCTTTGGTTAGGTTTATTCCTAGGTATCTTATGGTTTGAGGTGCAATTGTAAATGGGATTGACTCCTTAATTTCTCTTTCTTCTTTCTTGTTGTTGGTGTATAGAAATGCCACTGGTTTCTGTGCATTGATTTTATATCCTGACATGTTACTGAATTCCTGTACAAGTTCTAGCAGTTTTGGAGTGGAGTCTTTTGGGTTTTCCACATATAGTATCATATCATCTGCGAAGAGTGATAATTTGACTTCTTCTTTGCCGATTTGGATGCCTTTAATTTCCTTTTGTTGTCTGATTGCTGAGGCTAGGACTTCTAGTACTATGTTGAGTAGCAGTGGTGATAATGGACATCCCTGCCGTGTTCCTGACCTTAGCGGAAAAGCTTTCAGTTTTTCTCCATTGAGAATGATATTTGCGGTGGGTTTTTCATAGATGGCTTTGATGATATTGAGGTATGTGCCCTCTATCCCTACACTTTGAAGAGTTTTGATCAGGAAGGGATGCTGTACTTTGTCAAATGCTTTTTCAGCATCTATTGAGAGTATCATATGGTTCTTGTTCTTTCTTTTATTGATGTGTTGTATCACATTGACTGATTTGCAGATATTGAACCAACCTTGCAGCCTTGGAATAAATCCCACTTGGTCGTGGTGAATAATCCTTTTAATGTACTGTTGAATCCTATTGGCTAGTATTTTGGTGAGAATTTTCGCATCTGTGTTCATCAAGGATATTGGTCTATAGCTCTCTTTTTTGATGGGATCCTTGTCTGGTTTTGGGATCAAGGTGATGCTGGCCTCATAAAATGAGTTTGGAAGTTTTCCTTCCATTTCTATTTTTTGGAACAGTTTCAGGAGAATAGGAATTAGTTCTTCTTTAAATGATTGGTTGAATTCCCCCAGGAAGCCGTCTGGCCCTGGGCTTTTGTTTGTTTGGAGATTTTTAATGACTGTTTCAATCTCCTTACTGGTTATGGGTCTGTTCAGGCTTTCTATTTCTTCCTGGTTCAGTTGTGGTAGTTTATGTGTTTCTAGGAATGCATCCATTTCTTCCAGATTGTCAAATTTGTTGGCGTAGAGTTGCTCATAGTATGTTCTTATAATAGTTTGTATTTCTTTGGTATTAGTTGTGATCTCTCCTCTTTCATTCATGATTTTGTTTGTTTGGATCCTTTCTCTTTTCTTTTTGATAAGTCTGGCCAGGGGTTTATCAATTTTATTAATTCTTTCAAAGAACCAGCTCCTAGTTTCATTGATTTGTTCTATTGTTTTTTTGGTTTCTATTTCATTGATTTCTGCTCTGATCTTTATGATTTCTCTTCTCCTGCTGGGCTTAGGGTTTCTTTCTTGTTCTTTCTTCAGTTCCTTTAGGTGTAGGGTTAGGTTGTGTACCTGAGACCTTTCTTGTTTCTTGAGAAAGGCTTGTACCGCTATATATTTTCCTCTCAGGACTGCCTTTGTTGTGTCCCACAGATTTTGAACCATTGTGTTTTCATTATCATTTGGTTCCATGATTTTTTTCAATTCTTCTTTAATTTCCCAGTTGACCCATTCATTCTTTAGAAGGATGCTGTTTAGTCTCCATGTATTTGGGTTCTTTCCAAACTTCCTCTTGTGGTTGAGTTCTAGCTTCAGAGCATTGTGGTCTGAAAATATGCAGGGAATGATCCCAATATTTTGATACTGGTTGAGTCCTGATTTAGGACCGAGGATGTGATCTATTCTGGAGAATGTTCCATGTGCACTAGAGAAGAATGTGTATTCTGTTGCTTTGGGATGAAATGTTCTGAATATATCTGTGATGTCCATCTGGTCCAGTGTGTCATTTAAGGCCTTTATTTCCTTGTTGATCTTTTGCTTGGATGATCTGTCCATTTCAGTGAGGGGAGTGTTAAAGTCCCCTACTATTATTGTATTATTGTTGATGTGTTTCTTTGATTTTGCTATTAATTGGCTTATATAGTTGGCTGCTCCCATGTTGGGGGCATAGATATTTAAAATTGTTAGATCTTCTTGTTGGACAGACCCTTTGAGTATGATATAGTGTCCTTCCTCATCTCTTATTATAGTCTTTGGCTTAAAATCTAATTGATCTGATATAAGGATTGCCACTCCTGCTTTCTTCTGGTGTCCATTAGTGTGGTAAATTCTTTTCCACCCCCTCACTTTAAATCTGGAGGTGTCTTCAGGCTTAAAATGAGTTTCTTGGAGGCAATATATAGATGGGTTTTGTTTTTTTATCCATTCTGATACCCTGTGTCTTTTTTTTTTTTAAAGATTTTATTTATTTATTTGACAGAGAGAAATCACAAGTAGACGGAGAGGCAGGCAGAGAGAGAGAGAGAGAGGGAAGCAGGCTCCCTGCTGAGCAGAGAGCCCGATGCGGGACTCGATCCCAGGACCCTGAGATCATGACCCGAGCCGAAGGCAGCGGCTTAACCCACTGAGCCACCCAGGTGCCCTGATACCCTGTGTCTTTTGATTGGGGCATTTAGCCCATTAACATTCAGGGTAACTATTGAGAAATATGAATTTAGTGCCATTGTATTGCCTGTAAGGTGACTGTTACTGTATATTGTCTCTGTTCCTTTCTGATCTACCACTTGTAGGCTCTCTCTTTGCTTAGAGGACCCCTTTCAATATTTCCTGTAGAGCTGGTTTGGTGTCTACAAATTCTTTCAGTTTTTGTTTGTCCTGGAAGCTTTTAATCTCTCCTTCTATTTTCAATGATAGCCTAGCTGGATATAGTATTCTTGGCTGCATGTTTTTCTCGTTTAGTGCTCTGAAAATATCATGCCAGCTCTTTCTGGCCTGCCAGGTCTCTGTGGATAAGTCAGCTGCCAATCTAATATTTTTACCATTGTATGTTACAGACTTCTTTTCCCGGGCTGCTTTCAGGATTTTCTCTTTGTCACTAAGACTTGTAAATTTTACTATTAGGTGATCTATTCTTATAGATTTTCTATTCTTATAGATTTACTATTAGGTGATCTATTCTTATAGATTTTGAGGGGTGTTCTCTGAACCTCCTGAATTTTGATGCTCGTTCCCTTTGCCATATTGGGGAAATTCTCCCCAATAATTCTCTCCAGTATATCTTCTGCTCCCCTCTCTCTTTCTTCTTCTTCTGGAATCCCAATTATTCTAATGTTGTTTCGTCTTATGGTGTCACTTATCTCTCAAATTCTCCCCTCGTGCTCCAGTAGCTGTTTGTCCCTCTTTTGCTCAGCTTCTTTATTCTCTGTCATTTGGTCTTCTATATCGCTAATTCTTTCTTCTGCCTCATTTATCCTAGCAATGAGAGCCTCCATTTTTGATTGCACCTCATTAATAGCTTTTTGATTTCAACTTGGTTAGATTTTAGTTCTTTTATTTCTCCAGAAAGGGCTTTTATATCTCCGGAGAGGGTTTCTCTAATATCTTCCATGCCTTTTTCGAGCCTGGCTAGAACCTTGAGAATTGTCATTCTGAACTCTAGAACTGACATATTACCAATGTCTGTATTGATTAGGTCCCTATCCTTCGGTACTGCCTCTTGTTCTTTTTTTTGTGGTGAATTTTTCTGCCTTGTCATTTTGTCCAGCTAAGAGTATATGAAGGAGCAAGTAAAATACTAAAAGGGTGGCAACAACCCAGGAAAATATACTTTAACCAAATCAGAAGAGATCCCCAATTGTGAGGGGGGAGAAAGGGGATAAAAAGAGGTTGAAAAAGAAAGAAAGAAAAAAAAAAGAAAGAAAAGAATTAAAAAAAAGAAAACGAATAAAGAAAAGTATAAAAAGGAAAATATATATATATTAGATAAACTAGTTAAAAAACGTTAAAAATGAAAAGGGTAAAAGTTAAAAAAAATTTTAGCAGAAGAAGAGAAAAAAATGAAAAAGAAAAAAATTAAATTAACTGCAAGACTAAAAAATCACAGGGAGAAAGCCATGAGTTCTGTGCTTTTCTTTCTCCTCCTCTGGAATTCTGCTGCTCTCCTTGGTATTGAAACTGCACTCCTTGGTAGGTGAACTTGGTCTTGGCTGGATTTCTTGTTAATCTTCTGGGGGAGGGGCCCGTTGTAGTGATTCTCAAGTGTCTTTGCCCCAGGCGGAATTGCACCGCCCTTACCAGGGGCCAGGCTGAGTGATCCGCTCGGGTTTGCTCTCAGGAGCTTTTGTTCCCTGAGCGCTTTCCGTAGAGTTCCGGAGGGCGGGAATACAAATGGCGGCCTCCTGGTCTCCAGCCAGAGGAGCCGAGAGCCTGGGGCCCCACTCCTCTGTGCACCCTCAGAGAACAGCGCCCAGTAACTCCCGTCGGCCTGACCACCGGCCATGCTCCGAGCTCACCGAGCCTGCGACCGGTTCAAGGTACCCCCGAGCTGTGAGCTTACTGTCAGATCTGTCTCTGCAGCCAGCCTTCCCGCTCCAATACCCGCAAGCTCTGCGACACTCAGACACCCCCGATCCTTCTGTGACCCTGTGGCTTCGCCCCGGTTTAGCCTCTGGAGCAATGTCTCTCAGCAGAGCAGACTTTTTTTTTTTTTTTTTTTTTAAAGATTTTATTTATTTATTTGACAGAGAGAAATCACAAGTAGACGGAGAGGCAGGCAGAGAGAGAAGAGGAAGCAGGCTCCCTGCTGAGCAGAGAGCCCGATGTGGGACTCGATCCTAGGACCCCGAGATCATGACCTGAGCCGAAGGCAGCGGCTTAACCCACTAAGCAACCCAGGCTCCTGATTTTGTGCTCTGTTGCTCCACCGCTTGCCAGGAGCCGGCCCCTCCCCTCGGGGTCTATCTTCCCGTCGCTTTGGATTCACTTCCCCGCCAGTCCTACCTTTCAGAAAGTGGTTGTTTTTCTGTTTCTAGAATTGCTGTTCTTCTCTTCGATCTGCCAATGGATTTGCAGGTGTTTGCAATCTTTAGATAAGCTCTCTAGCTGATCTCCTGCTAGCTGAAGTAGTCTCAGCCTGCTTCTTCTCCGCCATCTTGACTCCTCCCCCGAAAAATTCTTGCTTGTGCCAAGCCAGTGAGTGATTTCTGCATCTGGTCCAAGCAAGGTCCGCAGCAACCTTTGGCCACACCCTCTACGTGAGACCCACCAGGGACAGCTACCTGGACCAGGCAGTCTCAGGACACCGATATCCTGAATCCATAACTGCGTGGCATGGGTCCACGGACTGTGAATGAGGCATCGCTCCCATCATCTGCATCTCACACAGTCTAATATGACCCCGCTCCCTCGACATGACTTGCCCAGCTTGGTAAATCACAGAACCAAACAGAAATGCCAACAGGCGCCACAGCAATGTAAGAAATGTCCTGCTGGCAGCAAAGCATGGACAAGAACTTTCTAGTGTGTGTTGAATGAGGCTTTTTGGCTATCCCCAATGCCAACACCTCTATGCTTAGCACACACGAGGGACTAGTGTTCTCCAGCTTGGGGTCTCAAGAGCCCGCTGAAGGAAAGACTGGGCCAAATAGCCTCTAACATTATGCTCAGAAATGCAATGAGTTGCTTCTTTCAACCGTAAAGAAAAGCTACCCTGTTCTTATTCAGAGAAAAAGAACTTCCTCTCTCTCCAGCTGTTAAATATTTAAAATGTGTTGTTTTGAAGGAGGGGCCAAATAACTAATTAGCTGGCACCAGGTAAGCCACATGTCTTTACTGGATCCTGATAGACTCTGAATTTTCATTATTTGTTAGTAAACATGCCTCCCCTGTCTCCCCCAGACGTTAAGATCCTTGTGGCCAAGAGTGCCTGAAATCTCAGTATCCCCAGCTAATGGGGGATGTATGTAAAGCCCTGAGCAGGCAGAACACTGGTCTAGGCAGATTAGCATTAGGATCTAGATGACGATTTCTGTTGGAGAAGGACAGTCATCTTATGGAAATTCCAACCCACGTTTGAATTCCAGAGGCCCTGAGAAAGCTTGCTGTAAATAACTCAGTTTAACTTTGTTCCCTCCAGTGTGTCCAAATGTACACAATCACCTCTCTTTGAGGTTATATTTAAAAATTATTGCTGTGTTGTATTTCAAGCCATGTTAGGCATGGAGAACAGCCGAAATATCCTGGGACTATCACCCTGCATTCAATCTTATCATTTTTATCACACTACTTCAGAGTTTTTAAAAAAAAAATACAGCATCCTTTTTCCTGTAATGCTCTTGAGGTTGTAAGGAACCTACAGTGGGAAATGCTGGCCCAACAAGTGGGCTCCCCCACAGTCATCTCCACATCACTGCTAATGAGCCCTCCTGGAGCTCCGCCATGACACCACCATCTTTCCTCTCAACACCCTCATTGGCTCCCCAGGCTTCCCAAGGAAAGTCTCCACTTCTGTTCAGTCAGGGTCTTAATTCTCCAACCTCAAGAGGCGTTTTCTGAGCTGGGAAGTCCTTCTTGTGGACAGTGTGCACGCTGTTGCTCAGAAGCACACAGTTCACAGCCTTCCTTTTGCCTCTCCCTGACCTTTCTTTCTTACCTCTAGAAAGTCTATCCTTTAGTAAGCCCTGCTCAGAGACTACCTCCTTCATGATGCTTTACTGGATCACCCCGGCTTCTGCGTTTCCAGAGGCTGATTTCTATCACTTCTCTGCAGATACTTGGGGGGTTACGGGTTTTTCGGTCACAGCTGTATTCAAGCCTTTCGAGACAAAGACTGTTTCCTACAACTGTATCTTCTGTCGCTCTTGGTACATGGTGTGGCCTTGACAGAGGGTGACTGAATGAATGAATGAGGGAATAAGTGAGTACAGTAGGGATCCCCTTGGGATGGTCTAGAGGGTTTGAATTTGGAGCATGGGGTGGAAAAAAACCCAGAATGCCCACCAAAACAGTGGTTCAGGAAACTTTAGCTCCTGCAGGTGTTTCAGCCTAGGAAACTGGAGGAATGGTGGCCCCTGCTGGCAAGAGGACCACCAGCAGGAGCATGGCCTGGCTGGGTGGAGGGTGTAAGGCCAACCCTGGGCTCATCATGGTGCAGTGAGAATAGGGAGCCAGAGAGGGAAGGGTTAATTTGGAAGGGGATGCCGTGAATGAAGTGGCAGCTAGAGTCTTCTGAACCCAGCCCATTCTGCGCCACTGGGCTCATGTTGGGGGCTACCGTTTTGGATGAGGTCAGCAGCCACAGCTTTCCTGATCTCCCTAGAAGTGCAGATGTACATGACACCTTCCAAGGCAGACCTAAGTGACCAGAGATGTTGCAAAAGTTAAGTGTAGGATTGTCATGTGACTCTACAATTCTGTTCTGAGTTGCATACCCCAAAGAATGGAAAACTGGTTTCAAAAGAAAATTTGTACACCATGTTCAGAGCAGCACTATCACACTAGCCTAAGGTAGAAACAGCCCAAAAATCCATCAACAGATGGATGGATAAAAAATTGTGATCTATCCACACATTGGAATATTATTCAGCCATTAACAAGGACTGAAGTCCTGACACGCACCACAGTATGGATGAACCTTGGAAATATTATGCCAAGTGAAATAAACCAGACACAAAAGACCACGTGTATGATTCCACTTAAATGAAATTTTCCAAATTGGTAAACCCACAGAAACACAGTAGATTCATGGTTGCCAAGGGTAAGGGAGATGACAAGATGGAGAATAACCACTTAAGGAGCACTGAATGTCCTTTGGGGATGATGAAAATGTTCTGGTACAGGTAGAGGGGATAGATGTACAACTCTTTTAATGTACTAAACACCACTGAACTGTATACTTTAAAATACTTCCTTTTATGTTCTGTGAATTTCACCTCAATTTAAAAAAATAAAAAAGTTAGTAAGAAGAAGGTAGAATTTGGGCATCCTGGCCTGGGGATGATAATGGTTCCTGTCAAGAGAGCATTGGGGAAGAGAAGTGGCCACAGATCTGGAAGGGTCCGGGGAAGCCAAATGGGAAGCCCAGGACTGGCCAGAGAATTAGGAGAACTCTGGGCTTCAGGGCCCCAGAGCTGGGAAATGGAGTATCAGTGGGACGCAGATGGCCCGCAGCACTCAGCCAGGTAGAACAGTGGAAGAAAGAGAAGCTGTAGAAAAGGTCACTTGGTTGAATCATCCAACATATATGTACTGAGCTCTTGTGGTATGCTGGGCTCCATGCTGGTTACAGGGATTTCAGTGTTTTTTGAGGAAGTGGTTTCAGTGGAAGGTTGGGGAGGGAAGCCAGGTCTTAAGAGTTTCAGGTGGGGATGTGCAGAGAGGAAACGGAAG
Source organism: Neogale vison (assembly GCF_020171115.1). Taxonomy (NCBI): domain Eukaryota; kingdom Metazoa; phylum Chordata; class Mammalia; order Carnivora; family Mustelidae; genus Neogale; species Neogale vison. Next base: position 233,744,038 of record NC_058092.1, read on the forward strand.
CACCAGATGCAGAGGGACAAGAGACTGGAGGGTCAAACTGGACAGGGCCTCAGGAGCTAGTGAGAATATCCACACTAAGAAGTTGGATGAGAGAATCATGGACAATGGAGGGGAAAGAGCCCCAACGAGGAGGAGAATGAAGGAGCCAGAGAGGGAAGGGTTAATTTGGAGGCAGATGCCTTGAATGAAGTTGTAGCTAGAGCCTTCTGAACCCAGCCCATGCTGCTCCAGTGGGCTCATTTTGGGGGTTACCATTTTGGATGGCGCCAGCTGCTAGCAGTCACAGCTTTACCGATCTCTGCCCTAAGGACGAGGTGGCCCTGAGAATGTGTTTAGAGAAGTTGCTCTCAACTTCTCTAAATACCTTTGGGGTGTCCCATTACTGTCTGCTAGTCATACATTTTCTCCCTGAGTTATCCAGTCAAGGGGCACCTGGCAATTTGGGAACATTTCTCTCAGATCGCTGAGGCTCAAATTTAGCCCAAAGGTTTGAAGAATGTCATGGTAGTTTTGATGTCTCCCTGCTACCCCTCTGCTGGCCAACAAGCGTTGGCATATGTGACTCCATTCTGTCCCAAACGAATTCAGTGCTTAGGAACGTGAGCGCTTTCCAAAGACCATCTGTTTACTCTTCTGCTTAAGGAACTCCACTCTGCCACAGCCTCCTAGGATTGGATTCAATAAATTCTGACACGGAGGGATATTTTTTTGGCGGGCCTAGAAACTGAATGTTTTCCAAATGGTACATTATTGATATTAAAACCGATTTGTGCATCGCCAGCCATCAAAGAAATGTACTAAATAATATCTCCAGGAATGAAAAGGAAATTGAAAAGCCTGTCCACACACATTTATCAGGAAAAACACTAGCCTAACCATAACACTTCGCAAAAGAGAAATCTATGGACCCCCCCACACAATCAAAAGCTCCTTGGGTATATTCACCTTAAATCCACGGAAATCCACCTAGAAACACCTGACATAAAACAAGCTGTCCCAGGCAGCCCTGGCTCTGATCCCCTTTCCCAGCATGTGGCCACCACGGGAAGCATGAGGCACAGATCTGGAGTGAGGGAAACTTGCATCTGAATCCCAGTCTCCACCTCCCACCTCCCAGAAGTTGTGGTGTGATCCTACACAAGTTACCCAAGCTCTCCAAAACCTCAGTTTCCTCTTGAGTAAAATTGCCTTCTCATAAGATTGGGTGAAGAGTACATCTTACTTTCATTTCCTTTTCTACTGCTCTGTGTCCCCCAGCATATGTGCGGGCACTGAGAAGGACATCAGAGCAGCACCCTGTCCTTCTGTTCCTCCAGCTTTCCCTGGGGTTGGTTTGCTCGCTGCCTGTTTGCTATCTCCAAGAATGTAATTTTCTAATACAGAAACACTAAACAGAGTAGGAGATATTTAATCAACGTTTTGTTGAATGCATAAGGATTGCATACGGGATAATTCAGTGAGTAACTTAAGTAAAGCAATGGCATAAATATTTAAAGACTCATTGAGATGCAGCTGTAAATCGGTATTGATTGTTGCTGCATGGCTTATTGAACGTTATAAATTTCTGTACATCATCACAATGAAGAAGGACAGATCTCCCTGTGATTAGAAGGCAGGCATGATTTCCATCAGTCATGGAGAGTGGAGTGTAATATCTGCTTTGTCATCAAAAGGGATTTCCAGGCTGGTGAGCTTCCAAGAGTGGATGACTGCAGCAGATTTCTTTTGAATTTTATAAAACTTAAATATCAGACAGTGGGTTTTAAGCTAGCATCACCAATGCTATATCAAATATTTGACTTAAAATTTATGTCTAGAATAGATCACTGACAGGTTTTAAAGGACTTTCTTTTTTAAAAAATCTATCATGTCCACACAAATGCATAATAGCTCAATTTTAACCAGGTGGGGCTATACCCTTAGTCACATTGGCTGACCCTGGAATAAGGCTGTAATCTGGGATCAGTCTGGGGTTGGGTGTAAACATCTAATAAATGTGCTTCTATAAGGGAGATTGTAGCTATACACTGGCCTTTTTCTGAATCACAGAACCCATATGTTGTGCCCAATTAAAGTCTAGGCAAATTCAAGTGCCTCTACCTGTTACATGTTGCTAGACTACAAAATTAGTCAAGTGGGCAGTTACAGTTTATGTTATGATAATGCTGTCTTATGGTGGTTTGGAACTAGTGAATTTAAAGTGTCTACTGTCTGATCTATATTTGACAAAGCATGGAGGCAGCTGAAAAGGTAGAACAATGTATCATCTAAAGGAAAGGAGGAGAATAGCTTCATGATTGTGGGTTAGACAAGAATATCTTAGGATACATACACTCTCACAAATGCTACCCCCCAAAGAGAAGATAACCAAATTTGACTTCATTAAAATGAAGAACTTAAAAAAACTGAGATGTAATTAGAATTAAGAACTGTTGCTCATCCAAGTATGCTATTAAGTGAGTGAAAAGGCAAAACAAAGATTGGAGAAGATATTTGCAACATATATATCTGACAAAGAATTTGTGTCCAGAATATAAAAAGAGACCCTACTAGTCAATAAGGAAAGGACTTGGACAGTTACTTCCAAAAAAATAATGTTCAGATGGCAAATAAACACATGAAAAGTTGCTCAACATAACAGGAAATGCAAATTGAAATCATAATAAGACGTCACTATACACTCTCTAGAGTGGCTAAGACTAGAAAGATTGTTAATCCTGTTGGTGAGGATAAGGACCGTCACACATTGCTCATCGAGAGTTCGTTGCTATAATCTCTTTGGAAAACTATCTAACATAATCTATAAAGTTGTGCAAGCATATCTCCTATGACCCAGTAATGAGATTACTAGGTATATACCCAAAGACATACATTTACCTGTCCCCCAAAAGAATGTACAAAAATGTTCATACCAGCTTTATTTGAAAACTGGAAACAATCTAGGATACAATTTAATATGCAGAAATCTGTTGCATTTCTGTACATTAGTAATAAAGTAGCAGAAAGAGAAATTAAGGGGAAAAATCCCATTTACATTTGTACCAAAGATAATAAAATACCTAGGAATAAACTTAACCAAGGAGGTAGAAGACCTATACTATGAAAAGTATAAAACATTGAAAAGAAACTGAAGAGGACACAAACATGATCATGGATTGGAAGAACAAATATTGTTAAAATGTCCACACTACCCAAAGCAGTCTGTAGATTTAATGCAATCCCCATCAAAATACCAACAGCTTGTTTCACAAAACTAGGATAATCCTAAAATTTGTATGGAACCACAAAAGGCCCCAAATAGTCAAAGCAATCTTGAGAAAGAAGAACAACCAGGAAGTATCACAATCCCAGATTCAAGATACACTTCAAAACTGTAGTAGTCAAAACAGTATGGTACTGGCACAAAAAATAGACACGTAGAACAGTAGAACACAATAGGGAGCCCAGAAATAAATCCACACTTATATGGTGAAGTAACCTTTGACAAAGGAGCCAAGAATATACAATGTGGAAAAGACACCCTCTTCACAAATGGCACTGGGAAAACTGGACAGCTACACGTGAAAGAATGAGAGTGGGCCACTTTATTATACCATGCATAAATGCAAACTCAAAATGAGTTAAATAGCCAAATGTAAGAACTGAAGCCACAAAAATTCTAGAAGAAAACATAGGCAGTAATTTCTCTGACATCAGCTGTTTCTACATCTGTCACCGGAGGCAAGGGAAACAAAAGTAAAATTAAACTATTGTGACTACATCAAAATAAGAAGCCTTTGAACAGAAAAGGAAACCATCAACAAAACAACAAGGCAACGTACTGAATGGAAGAAGATATTTGCAGATGATGTAGCTGATAAGGGATTAGTATCCAAAATATACAAAGAACTTAAATACAACTCAACAACAAAACCCCCAATAATCTGATTAAAAATGGGCAGAGCACCCGAATAGACATTTTTCCAAAGGTGATATATAGCTGGTCAATAGACACAGGAGAAGATGGTCTACATCACTAACCATCAGGGAAATGCAAATCAAAACACATCTGTCTTAGAATGGCTAGAATCAAAACCACAAGAAACAAGAAGTGTGGGAGTGTTCTAGGGTATTGTAGGCATTCTATTTCTCGATCAGTGTGGTGGTTACTTAGGTGCATATATGGTTAAAATCCATCCGTCAAGAGAACACTAAAAATTTGTACCCTATATTGTATGTATGTAACACTGCAACAAAAATGTAAAAGAAATAGGAGCCAGCAGTGTGCTAGCAAATGTTTAACAACCAGTTTCATTGGGGGAAAACATCCCCACCTTGATTTCTAGTGTTTGCTAATTTCCCTGGTGTAAATATTCTCAACATAGCCAATTCCAAGCTGCACTGATATAAGAATTGACAACAAATTCCCCCAAATTTAACACTCAGCTCTCACTAGTATAAACTTTCCACCCTTGTGGGAATGATTGTGTTATACTTTTGATGGTTCTCAAAACTGACCTAATTCTCTTTCAAGCTTTTGAAATTAGTTAGGAGACCAGCCTGAGGTGTTTATGCAACCTGCTTAAAAGTACTACCATTTGTAGCTTCGCATCTGTTTGACTCAAGATTCTCTTGATATTGAGAACCCAAAATAAAGAAATGGATCGACTTCTGTTGCGGATACTGCAATCTTCATCTATAGCTCCTGACTAGAGCCTATAGATCATGACCCGAGCCTAAGGCAGACACTTAACCAACTGAGCTACCCAGTGCCCCCTGACTTTAATTTTTGCGTGATTATAAAAGTCTTGCTGTTTTTATTTCAAAAGAGATATTATAAAAGTTGAATTTATAAAGTATTTTATATATTGGGGTATGAACTGTTCATGACTGCTTGGGCTGCAAGTCATAAAATATAAGTAAAAAGGGGGGCAGAATATTTACATTCATAACTGGGAAGTCTTGGGGGAAATCAGGAATGGCTGGATCCAGGGGTTCAAATGATTTTTATCAGAGTTCTGTCACTTTTTCTACCTCTAGCTTGTTTGCCTATAGCTGTTTTAATTCCCATGCATGTTCTTTCCTTGTAGTGAATGGCAGCTAGCAGCTGAACTTACATTCTCCTTACAGCTCTTGATCCCAAAGAGAGAAAAGTTTGGGAAAGTCTCTAACTGGCCTTAGATTAAACATTCACCTTTGAACCGACCATTGTGGCTAGGGATACAGGGTTCTCCTGGCCTACATGCACCCACCTTGGGGCTCTGGTGGGTGTGAGGGAACAAGAGCAGCCCCTGGGATCACGTGGATTGTGCAGGCTCTCTATGGAGTGACAGAAAATTGTCTCTGCAGAGGGAGTGATGAGCAAGTAGAACTCGAGCACCACGTGGCATGTACAATGTCATTCAAATAGAAATTTTGGCCACAGCAAAGACAATTGGAAGGTGAAACTCACAAGCAGGAAGAAAGAAAAACACAAGTCAAAAGAAGTCACGTGACTAAAGACGCAGAAAGGGAAGAAAGTTTAAGGATAGGGTGAGGGATTGGGTGTCAGGGATCATAAACCATGCAAAGACCTGAGTGCAGAAGGTGGAGTGAGTGCCTGGATCCAACCAGGTTCTGTACCTCCTGCAGGTCCACAGGGTTTACTAATCCTGACCTTATCAGTGCAAGCCTTGAATGCCAGGACAAACATAGTCGATTCTGGCGACAGGGTAGACTCAAGGAACAGAGGTACGAAACACTAGTGGAGGGACTTGGTTAGGGGGAGCTCTTTAATCTCTCTGAGCCTCTAATTCTTCACCAGGATTAGAGGATTATATCCACTTTGAAGGGTTCTTGAAAGGACTAGAGTTAATCTACCACTCATTTGCCAGGTAACAGTGAACAAGTTACTTCAACTTCTCCAAGGCTGTTTTTCTGAGTCTACGGGACAGGACAAGTATTACACCACCTCACAGAGCTCAAGAAAATCCACGTAAACCACACAGACTAGGCCTCAGACACTGCGTGTAATGAAAATAGTAACAACAGTTAATCTAACCAGAAGCAATCCTATAGTTTTACTCAGTTGGAAGGCATCAAGCTTCCCCCAAACCCCCAGACTCTCTTCTGACAGGGACCACTTTCTACACCGTGTATGGTCTGTGTCTGACCTCTTGTGCCATCCTCTGAGCTCCATTAAGGTAGAAACTGCATCTTCCTATCCCCATGGCGCTTTATGCCTAGCAGGTGCGCCGTAAATGTGTGCTGAAGAAATGAGTGAATGGAAGTTCATTATGATGAGGAGAACCAGAATATCCCAGGAGGTACGTGAGTAATGGGCATTTTTATCTCGAAAAAGCAAACCCTGAGCAAGATCTATACTGATTCAAATGGAAGAACCTCAAAAGATAGAATTGAGTAAAAAAAAAAAATATATATATATATATATATGTGTGTGTGTACACACACACACACACACATAAATATAATAAGTAGGAGAATAAGAACTATTCCATGACATCATTTATGCAAAATTTTAAAGGTACAAAATGTTTTCTATAGAGAGAAGGTCAGTAGAGCATTTCCTAGGTTGTGCATTTGAAACTAATGTTAACGTTGTGTACTCCAAAAAAAAAAAAAATGGCACACAAATATTTTTAAATAAAGAAATTCACAGTTAATGTAAGAAAAAAAAAAAGAGTACCACCTAGGAGTACAAGGATGACCACCACCCATGGGGGAACTCCTCTGGTGAGGCATGAGGGCATCTCCAGATGTGTTGAAGGTCAAAGGAGTTTAACTTTATCTGGAATGGTTTAATTTTTTAAAAAAGAACAAGGGGTTCATAAGGGTCATATACTCTTTAAAAATAATAAACAGGCAGGGGCGCCTGGGTGGCTCAGTGGGTTAAACTCTCTGCCTTTAGTTCAGGTCATGATCCCGGGGTCCTGGGATAGAGCCCTGCATTCAGGTCTCTGCTCAGCAGGGACCCTGCTTGCCCCCCCACCCCCCGCCTGCCTCTCTGCCTACTTGTGATCTCTGTCTGTCAAATAAATAAATAAAATCTTTATAAAAATAATAAATAGGCAAAAACTGGGGAGCAAATATGGCAAAATATTAAGAAGTGGTTAATTCTGGGTGCTGGGGATCTGGGGTGATTATTTTTATTATTTATCATGTTAGCTTTAGTTTTTATATTATTTATTTTTATATTTTAAAGTTTACCCTAAATTTGTAAATTTACTTAAATTATATCTTATTAAAAACCAAGTGATTATATTACCCACAGGTAGAATGGAGAACTATACAAACTCAAAGCTACAAAGTTCTACGAGGGAAGATCTCCCCACCCGGTTCTCTCCCTACAGTCAACAACTGCTACAAGTTTCTTTGGAATTTTTCCAGGGATACGGTCTAAATTTACACAGTGGCTCTTTTGCACAAAAGGCAGTGTTTTGCACACACTATAACTTACTCTTTCAACCTTGACAGAGCATCTTGAAGATAGTTCTATGTACAAACAGATTCTGCACTTTTTTAAAATGAAAGGTTAACAGTATTCCATTTTGGGGTGCTTGGGTGGCTCAGTAGGTTAAAGCCTCTGCCTTTGCTCAGGTCATGGTCTCAGGGTTGTGGGATGGAGGCCCCTATGGGGCTCAGGGAGCCTGTTTCCCCCTCTCCCTCTGCCTCCCTCTCTGCCTATTTGTGATCTCTCTCTCTGTCAAATAAATAATAAAATCTTTAAAAAAAAACCAGTATTCTATTTTATGAAGGTACCATCATTTTTGTAAGCAGGCTCCTATTGATGGTCATGGAGTTTGCTTCTAACTAGTTGCTGTTACAAACAGTGTCTCAGCAAATACCATTGTCTGTGTATCTTTGGGCATGTCTGTGAGCCGATCCGTAAAAGAAATCATTATAGGCAGAACCATGGGGTCAGAGGGAGTGTGCATTTACATTTTTGACCGATACTGCCAAATTGTCTTTTATAGAGATTGTTCCAGTGTATCCCCGACCTTCAGGATATGAGGAACTGTACCCAGTGTCAGTATGATAGGTGCAAACTTTGTGTTATTTAAAGCATTAAAACAGAATAGAACAAAACACAAACAATCCCTAAATTTTGAGACCTTTAGGAATCACGCATTATCTCCTTTCAGAATTGGCAGGCATTAACAGCAGAAGACAGGGCACATTGTAGGTAAATAGTATGGCTAATGAATTTTGTTCTTGCTGGGCCTCAGTCCACATTAAGTACCCAGACTGCTAAAATTTAAAGTATTTTAAAATTACTTTATGTAGCATAACATAAGCATTCTATAACCTACTCAGTCTCCATTGGTTTATTTTGAAAGCCCCCCCCTTATAATTGCCTTGTTTAATATACCATGTATTTTAATTATCCGATTTACAGAGTATGGGAAAACCTAAAAAAATCGTCATGTGTCAGAATATTAACAACCTATTTAACAGCATCTTTTTTTTTTAAACCAAAGGCTAAGAGGATAACTGTATCAAGTATATATTATACATAATTTTTTTAACACATAATTTCTTTAGAGTGTTTATTTCTGCTTTATTCAAACATCTCCATTGTCTAAATGATGGATTTTTATTTTAATTAGTCTTAAATTCCAGGAGAGTAATCCTAATGTAGAAAATGTTGACAATTGACCAATAATAAACCAAGAGCCTAGCTCCTTCAGTGAAGCTGACACCCACGCAGTGGCCTTTGGGGACCAAGCTTTGGCCCCAATCTTTTTTGTACCAAATCAAGGTCAATAAAACTTCCTGCTTTGGAAAGAAATGGGAAGTCTGGCACTTCCTCAAAAGGTTTTTTTTTTTTTTTTTAATATGGAAAAGGATGTAAAGAAAGGCACAAAACACAATTGAGGCAGCTAGAACTTTCCAGTTGAAATGGCCATCAAAATCCCAGCAAGTTATTTTGTGGATAGCAAAGAACTGATTCTAAAATTTACATGGAGGCAAGAAACCCAGAAAACTGACCAATACAATATTGAAGGAGAAGAACAAAGTTGCAAGACTGACTACTTGGCTTCAACACTTACTATAAAGTTTGAGACAGTGTGCTATTGGGGAAGGGATATACAAATGGATCAATGGAACAGAGTAGAGAGAAACAGACCCACATAAATAGTCAGCTGGTCTTTGAAAGAGCAAAGGCAATGGAATGGAGAAAAGATAGTCCAAGATGGTCTTTTCAAGTGATGGTGTTAGAGCAGCCAGACATCCTCATGCAGTTAAAAAAAAAAAAAAATGAATATAGACTTTTGCAGGGGACAGAACCAGATTATTGGGTGTTGGGGGAGGAAATGTTAGATGAAATGCCAGAGTGGGGCTTACAGGGCAGGAGTAAGGAGTTCTTCCTTGAAATCTCTAAGAATAAACAATCCTGCCTAATTGGGAAGGTCAGCAGGGCCTGCTAAGGTTGCTGGAATTCTACAGTATTTTTCACCCTCTGACGAGGCTGTCTCCGCTGCCCTTTCTTTATCGTGCCCAGGGGTGACACAGAGCAATCAAAATGTACGGAGGCTTATTACGCCCAACTGGGGGCTTTGGCTCCCAGCAAGTAGGAGTGCAAAATAAATACTCATTGACTTTGTCCAGGCTTATCCAAACAGGCTCGTTAATGGGCACTTCCAAAAAATATATTTTGCCTCTCTGAGTAGAGGAAAATCAATAATAATATTAGGTTTATGTGAAGGTCAGCCGGTTCAGCACTTAGCTTCTCTCATCCTTGGGTTTTAAAGGAAGGGATGAAGGAGCATTATTTCTGACAATCCTGCATGGAAAATGTCTTGACTGAGATTCTTGGACTTAATAAAAGATTTATGGTGGAAATTCTGCAAGTAATATCTTGTTAAAATAACTTCTGTGCTAACCTCAAGTGACAAGTGATTGCTCCAACTTGTTCCTACAGCTCCTGGGCCTTCTCTTTAATCTTTTATTAGCTCTGTTCTCCAAACTCGAAGTACAAGGGACGACAATTGTTTGGGTCCATTATCTTTGATAAGAGTGTCTCTTTGCTGTATTCGGAGATGTGTTTTCTTTTTCTGAATTACAAATGAAGTAAATGTCACTGTTTGATGGTAATGGATGGCATTTAAATACACACTGATGTCGCATTGCTTAAAAGTCAAGACCCTTGTGAGCAGTGTTAAGTGATAGGCAAGAGGGTGGTTTCTGGGCTAGAGAGGACAATGGGAAGAGTTCACAGCTCTGGTGGGAAAAGCCGGAAGCGCTGCCTGCCCCTGGCTCTCTGGAAAGTCTATTGTATCACGATCTTCATTATTATAAAATGAGAACAAAGAAAAGCACAAGTGTGTGTATTCATAAAGACTATTTCAGAGATGAACAGTAGCCAGAATCATCTCCCACAATCTGGTAATTGTGGGTAGATGATCCTGGTGGTCTATGGTTAGAGACTAAATTGTTGTCTCCCCCTCCTCCAATCAGATTTTTTTTTAAATTTTATTTATTTATTTATTTGACAGAGAGAAATCACAAGTAGATGGAGAGGCAGGCAGAGAGAGAGAGGAAGCAGGCTCCCTTGCTGAGCAGAGAGCCCGATGTGGGACTCGATCGCAGGACCCTGAGATCATGACCTGAGCTGAAGGCAGCGGCTTAACCCACTGAGCCACCCAGGTGCCCCCTCCAATCAGATTTTGAAGGCCTAACCCCTCCATATGATTGTATTTGGAGGTGGAGACTTTAAGAAGGGAATTAAGGTTAAATGAAGTCCAAAGGGTAGGGCCTGAATTCGCAATGACTATTGTCTTTATAAGAAGAGATCAGGAGTGCATGTGCATAGAGAAAATCGTGTCAGGACCCAGAGGCAAGATGGCCATCTGCAAGCCAGAGAGGGAGCTCTCACCAGAAACCAACCCTGCTGAAACCTTGGTCTTGGCTTTCCAGCCCCCAGAACTGTGAGAAAATAAATTTCAGTTGCTTAAGCCCCCCCCAGGCTGGGCCATTTTGTAATGGCAGCCCCAAGAGACTACTGTATCTGCCCATCCACAGATGCCAACTCATGTGTGCAGCTCGGGCCTGGGTGTGCGAGCCGTGCTAGTCAATGAAAGATAAAGGAGAGTCTGCTGGGGGCTTCTGGAAAAGACTTTCCTCCTGATAGGAGAGAGAGACATGTTAGAATAAACTCTCGCCTCCTTTTTGCTTCCAAATGTTGTCATGTGAGGATGTGAAGCCTGGAGCTGCTGCAGGCATCTTAAGGCTCTTTGGGGAAAGCCCAAGAGGATTGCCAGTGTCTGGCCCCAGAGTCCTGGAAACTGTTCACCCTACACTCTTTGGTATGGGGAAAAAGTAATGCCATTATCTGGGTTACTCTTACCTGAATAGGTGTCCTTGGGTTGAAAATATCCAAATGATGACATGATTAAAAAGCACACAAAGGAAGTCTACCGAAAAGCCTGTCATTTTACATGATACGATGCCACACAGAGAAGCCGTCTCCTTCTAGACAATTCTAATTAACTTAGGCCATTAGAAAATTGAATCCTCAACATAGAGGTTTCTCAATGTTGACATTACCTATTGACTATGAATGATTACAATGACTGTGTGTGACTCCAACAGCACAGGCACAGGCTGACATTCAACTGTTTCTAGTTTTTCCAAGTATTCCCCCTGAAGACCACTAGAATTTATCTCCTTTTCCTCATCTCCAGCACGAGCACCCCGATCCATTGTCTTGCTCCTACACAGCTCCCATGGCTTCCCTCCTGGTCTATGTGCACTTGCTTGTTTATCTTTTACTTAAAAAAATTCAAATTGAAGTAGCACATGCCCAAGGTCAGAAAATAAAGCTTCACAGAGGGATCGATGGTGGCCCCCTGCCTCACCAGCTGCACGCCAGTCCTGCTCCTCAAAGGCCATCTCTTTAACCACGAGGTCATTGTGCCTGGTAACTTCATGGTCTCCCCATAATTATATCATTATTTTTAGTTTTCTTTATAGTTTGTATCTATACACACATACCTATTTATCCACAGTTTGGAAGTTTCTCAAAAAATTAAACATGTCCCAAGAACAAACACATATGCCCACACAAAGACTTGCCTGAGAATGTTCACAGCAGCACTATCTATAATCACTAAAAGGTGGAAATGACCCGTATGTATATTCATTTAGGAACGGATGAAGTATGCTCTAGTCAGACAAAAATATCATTCACCAATAAAAAGGAAGTACTGACACACACTACCGCATGGACAAGCCTTGAGAACATGCTACATGAAGAAGCCAAACATAAATGACCACATACTGTATAATTCCCCAGATGCAAAATGTCCAGAAAAGGCAAATGAATAGAGACAGGAATATTAGTGGTTTCCAGGAGCTGGAGGGTGGGAATGGGGAGCACCTGCAAGTGGGTATGACGGCTTTGTCTGAGCTGAAATGGTGCACAGATCTGTCAACTCACTAATAATCAGTGAATTGTGCACTTAAAGAGTGAATTTTGTGGTATGTAAATTATATCTCAAGAGGGCTATCAAACAATCAATCAATCAAACAAACAAACAAATAAATAAAATGACAGAACTCTCTCTTTCTTGTTCTATCGACTAGGAACAGTGCTGTCTACTTCCTTCTTTGTGGGACGAGATGGTTACCCCCATCTCCCACGGCTCCTGCTTCCTTCTATCTTCCAATTTCTCTGAGTTGTATATTTCCTTTCTTTTGCAAAGAATGCTAACATTCTTCACAAATAAACTTACAGGGTTGAAATCTGTAAATAGGATTTACGTTAACATGATGATGCAAATGTTTTTCACGAAAGAACCAGGTCTGATACGAGGATAGTATTTCCTTCTCTATAGGCCCACAATCATTGTTCCTGGGCCACTCAAAGGGAATGGGAATATTCAAATGGATTCTGCATTTTTTCATTCTCTCAATTCCTTAAAATCATGTCACATTTGGTTTTTCTTCATATCTGAACAATGCCTTTCTTACACGTTTGGACCCTTCTCCTGCCCCTGGACTAAACAAATAACTTTTCTATTTTAGGATAGTTTTGGATTTACAAAAAAATTGATACCACAGAGAATTTGCATATGCCCCATGTGCAGTTTCTTCTGTAATTAACATTTTACATTAGTGCAGTGTATTTGTCACTGTTATGAACAGCTATTGATTATATCATCATTATTAATGAAATCCCATACTTAATTCAGATTTCCTTAGTTTTAATATGATGCCCTTTTTCTGATTCCATTCTGGAAACTACCATACATTTAGTTATCATATCTCCTCAGGCTCCTCTCGGCTGTGACAGTTTCTCAGACTTTCTTTGTTTTTGATGAACCTTGACAGTTTTGAGGAGGACTGGTCAGGTGTTCTGTAGGGTGATGCTCTACTAGAATTTGCCTGATGTTTATCTGATGATTGGATGAGGTTATGGGTTTTGGGGAGGAAGATTACAGAAGCAAAGTGTCATTCTGATTATTATATGGCAAGGGTGTATAAATGAAAGTGGAGCCTCTGTATAAATTATCTGGACTTCTGCCTAGAAGCTTTGCCTATTCTTCCCCAACTATTCATTGATTCATTCATTTTTTGTTACTATGAACTCATGAATACATGGGTTTATCAATTTCTCTAAGTCCATGTGAAAACAGAGAGAAGCTATATAGCAAAACCCCAGGTCCTTGGACAACATTTACAACAAAACTAGGCTGTACTAAATTGTGTCTATCTACCCCAAAGTAAACCTGAGTGGGAGAAACACCAAGAACTCAAGACTTGATTGTCATCAGTTTGCAGGAGGAAGGAAGAGATGGAGTAGCATTTAATTAATCTAAATACGAGAGAACCCCAAAATGCCAGGAAGTACCTACCCTCTGGAAAGAAGGTGGGAAAACCAGAAAGCAGCAGCTGGAACCAGGAGGGGTTTTGCACTTTCTAAAGAGGTGACTGTAAGAGTCCTGTGGTAAGAAGAACTGAAGGGTCCCCAGATGAGGGAGGAAATGCTGGGAATATAAAAATTGAGCAGGAGGGGCGCCTGGGTGGCTCAGTGGGTTAAGCCGCTGCCTTCGGCTCAGGTCATGATCTCAGGGTCCTGGGATCGAGTCCCACATCGGGCTCTCTGTTCAGCGGGGAGCCTGCTTCCCTCTCTCTCTCTCTCTGCCTGCCCCTCCATCTACTTGTGATTTCTCTCTGTCAAATAAATAAATAAATAAATAATCTTAAAAAAAAAATTGAGCAGGAAAGGGACAAGAGAAAGGAAAGAAAGATCCAAGTCAAAGCAGGGCAGAGGAACAGAGGCAGCAGAGCCCAGAAAATGAGACACAGTACTTTGGGGCACTATGTAAAAACAGAAGAGGGAACTTTGTGAAGTCAGGCAAACTTTTAAAAACCCCTTTGTCATTCTTAAAGTTCAGAATGAATTTCCCATAAAAATAAATAATAGAAAAGTCTTAAGGCCAAATCCCATGCAAAATTATTATTGGAAAAAAAAAAAGAGGACACAGAGCAGAACAATACCCTATGGAAATCTTCAAGAAAGACATGCCCATCAAACAGATGGAACCTGCAAGCCAAGGAAAGAAAATGGGAACCAAGGATTTTATACCCAGCAAAACTATCAAGTATAAGGATCGTGGACAAATTGTACTATTGATCCCATGAGCCCTTCCACAGACCTTACTAGAGAGCAAATTTCAGACACCCTAAATAATGGGAGGATCAGCAGGTAGGCATTACCTGGTGCATTAAATAGAATTACCCACAAGAGGGGCACCTGGGTGGCTCAGTGGGTTAAGCTTCTGCCTTCGGCTCAGGTCATGATCCCAGGGTCCTGGGATCGAGCCCCGCATCAGGCTCTCTGCTCAGCGGGGAGCCTGCTTCCTCCTCTCTCTCTGCCTGCCTCTCTGCCTGCTTGTGATATCTCTCTCTCTCTGTCAAATTAAAAAATTACCCACAAGATGTAGACCCACTGAGGGAAAGAGAGAACACATCCAGTGCATAATGGTCATATGCTCTGACAATAAAGTCAAACTACCATGATGGGGGAGAATGGGAGAGGATATTAAAATATTTCATACTTTCAGTAAACCTAATAATAATATTATTCGGGGGTTGTTGCATGTATAACACAGGATAAAATAAATTATTATTTATAGGGCATTCTAATTTTAACATCTCCTGTGACTTTGAAAATCAGGGATTTCAGTGGGGGAAGGAAGGAGACAGAAATGGAATAGAGAAAAGAAAGTAAAATGTGTGTGTATTTTCTTGTTTATTTTTTAGCTGTCTGCTGAAAAGGTCTAGATATAATGCCAACTGAATTAGTTTGCTAGAGCTACAACAACAAAGGGTCACAGTCTGGGTGGCTTAAACAAGGGAAATTTATTTTCTCACAGTTTTGGAGTCTGGAATTTTGAGATCAAAGTGCTGGGTTCTTTCTGAAGCCTCACTCCTTGGGGTGTGGATGGTTGCCTTCTCCCTGAGTCTTCACATGGTCTTTCTTCTGTTTGTATCCTAATCTCTTCTTCTTAAAAGGACACTGGCCATATTGAATTAGGGTCAACCCTAATGACCTCATTTTAATTTAATTATCCTTTTAAAGACCCTAGCTCCAAACACAGTGACATTTTGAGGTATTGGGGATTAGGACTTCAACACATGAACTTTGTGGGGAACACAATTCAGCCCAGAACACCAACCTAGTTCAATAGTAATGTGCAACTCTACTGCCCAATGTCTGGTCCTTTACACTGAATGAGATAAGTCTTTTGGAGAGACTTGTGGGGTAGTTTTTGACAGAGGTAGTGGTTACAAGGTGTTCACTTTATATTAATTCATTGTCATATACTTATTTTATGTAGTTTTGGGCATGTGTTTCATTTTATAATAATGCAATAGATTGAATGTCTGTACCCCTTCAGAATTCATATATAGAAATCATAATTCCCAAGGTGATGATATTATGAAGTTGGGCCTTTGGGAGGTGATTAGGTCATGAAGATGAAGGCTCACAATTGAGATTACTGCCCTATAAAAAAAACCCCAGAGACCTAGCTTCTCTGTCTGCCATGTGAAGACGCAGTGAGAAGACAGTCATCTGTAAACTAGGAAGCAGGCTCTCACCAGACACTGAAGTGCTGGTACCTTGATCTTGGACTTTCCAGCCTCCAGAACACTGAGAAATAAATTTCTGTTGTTTATAAGCCACCCAGTTCATGATATTTTGTTATAGCCATCCAAGTTGACTTGGCAAATAAAAAAATTTAAACAATGGAATACTATGCAGCCATCAAAAGAAACGAAATCTTGCCATTTGCGAAACATGGATGGAACTAGAGGGTATCATGCTTAGCGAAATAAGTCAAGCGGAGAAAGACAACTATCATATGATCTCCCTGATATGAGGGAGTGATGATGCAACATGGGGGCTTAAGTGGGTAGGGGAAGAATCCATGAAACAAGATGGGATAGGGAGGGAGACAAACCATAAGTGACTCTTAATCTCACGAAACAAACTGTGGGTTGCTGGGGGGAGGGGGGTTGGGAGAAGGGGGGTAGGGTTATGGACATTGGGGAGGGTATGTGCTTTTGGGTAAATTGGAAGGGGAGATGAACCATGAGAGACTATGGACTCTGAAAAACAATCTGAGGGGTTTGAAGTGGCGGGGGGGGTGGGAGGTTGGGGTACCAGGTGATGGGTATTATAGAGGGCACAGCTTGCATGGAGCACTGGGTGTGGTGAAAAAATAATGAATACTGTTTTTCTGAAAATAAATAAATTGGAAAAAAAATTTAAACAATTTTAAGAGGAAAGATGAAATGCGACTTGATCAGACATGCAAAAATAAGAAAAATGTGCAAAGGACACAACACTTAAAATAATAAAGACAGAAGGAATAATACCAAGTATATCCATCATTGTATTAAATATGAATGAACTAAATCCTACCACTAAAGACAGAGGTTGTCATATTAGGTGTTTAAACCCAAACTCAGCTAGGATAAAGAGGATGTGATTTATTACAATGGAATATAAGTCAGCTATATAAAAAATAATGAGATATTGCCATTTGCAACAACATGGAAGGAGCTAGAGAGTATAACCCTGAGTGAAATAAGTCAATCAGAGAAAGACAAATACCATATGATTTTACTCATATGTGGAATTTAAGATACAAAACAAATGAACAACAACAAAATAAAAACAAGAGACAAACAAAAAAAAAATCAGACTCTTAACTATAGAGAATAAACTGATGATTACCAGAGGGCCGGTGGGTGTGGGGAGGAATGAGCAAAATAGATAAAGAGGATTAAGGGTACACTTCTCATGATGAGCACTGAGAAATGTATAGAATTGTTGAATCACTGTATTGTATACCTGAGACTAATATAATACAGTATGTTAACTATATGGGAATTTTTAAAAATGGAAAAAAAAACAACAAAGCCAGCTAAATACAATGTATACATATTTAAAGATAAATGGTGAAAAATGGTTGAAAATAATGGGTTGGTAAAGCAATACAAAGTGGATACAGTCAAAAGGAAAGCTGTATGTATGTGTGTATAGCACATTTTCTTTATCCATTCATCCTTCGGTGAATACTTAGGTTGTTTCCATATCTTGGCTATTGTAAAAATGCTACAATGAGCATGGGGATGCAGATGTCTCTTTGAGACAGTGATTTCATTTCCTTCAGATAAGTACCCAGAAGTGGGCTTGCTGCATCATATGGTAGTTCTGTTTTTTAACATTTTTTGAGGAACCTCCATATTGTTTTCCATAGTGTCTGTATCAACTCATAGTCTCACCTACAATGTACATGGATTACTTCTGGTCCACATCCTTGGAAGTACCTATCTCTCATCTTTTTTAGAATAGCTGTTCTGCTAGGTGTCGGGGTAACATCTCACTGTGGTTTTAATTTGCCTTTTCCCAATGATTAGTAATATTGAGCACCTGTTCATTTACCTGTTGGCCATTTGAATATCTTCTTTGGAAAAATCTCTATTCAGGTCCTTTGCCCATTTTTAAATTGGATTATTTGTTTTTTCATTTTGTTTTGTTTGTGCTGTTGAGTTATATAAATTCCTTGTATATTTTAGATACTAACCTTCTTTCAGATGTATGGTTTGCAAATATTTTCTCCCATTCTGTGGATTGCCTTTTCATTTTATTATTTCCCTGCTGTGCAGAAGCTCCCACTTGTTTATTTTTGGTGCTTATGCTTTTAGGGGCACATTTATAAAATCATTGCCAAAACCAATGCAAGGAGCTTTTCTCCTGTATTTTCTTCTAGGAGTTTTGCAGTCATATGTTTAAGTCTTTAATCCATTTCAAGTTAATTTTTGTGAGTGGTAAAAGATAGGAGTCCTGTTTCTTTTTTTTTTAATATGTGAATGTCCACTTAGCATTGTTATTGAAGACACTATCTTTCCTTCATTAAATATTCTTGGCTTCCTTGTCAAATGTTTGTTGGCCATATATGTGAAGGTTTATTTTTGGGCTCCCAATTTTACTCCATTGTTCTGTGAGCCTGTTTTTATGCCCATGCCATACTAATTTGATTACTACAGCTTTGTAATATAGTTTAAAATCAGGAGGTGTGTTGCTTCCAGCTTTGTTCTTAGGATTTCTTTGGCTATTCAGGGTCTTTTGTGGCTTCAAATGATGTTAAGATTGTTTTTCTATTTCTGTAAGAAAATGCCATTGGAATTTTTATAGTAACAAAAATAATCCAAAAAACACTAATGATGAATAAATCCTAGATGGTAGTCAGGAATGTGTAAAAAGAAAAGCTTAATGAGGAGAAATTTGTCTTACTGGCGGCAGACCATACAATAAGGGTGCTGGAGTGAAATCAATATGGTATATTGTTTCAGAACAGGCAAATAGATGAGTGAATCAGAATTGTGAATCTGAAATAAGAGGTGGAAGAGAACTTATATATGACAACAGTGGAGGTCAGTTTTTGGGAAAGGGCAAGATTATTTAATAAATCTTACTGGCACAATTCACCCAACATCTAGGAGAAAATAAAAGTGAATCCTTGTTTTATATTCTATTTGATAACAAATTACAGCTGTATTATGAAATAAATACAAGAAGGAAAACCTAGCAAACTCTGTCTATAATTTAGGAGTGGGGAGACATTTTTTTTTTTTTACTAGACTGACAATTCAAAAGCTTTAAAAGAAAAAGATAGACATATTTAAATATATAAAAATTAAAAACCTCTGTACAGTGAATGATTTATAAACAGTCAACAATAGTTTAAAAAATATGCAATAGAGATGACAAAGATTATTTCTATTACATACAAAGAGCTCTTATACATTGACAATAAAAAGGTGATAGAAACCCAACAGAGAAGTGAACAGGGTGTTCATGCGAGTGCAAACTAGAAAGACCAGCAAACAGGAAAAGAGCCTTAAGTTTACCTGTGGTAAGGGAATTTCTGATTAAAGTAGCGATATAGTATCATTTAAACCCACAAGAGTGTTTAAGAGGAAAATAACACAATACGTGTGAAATAAAGTGTAAAACCCCTTCGATGTGTATATATGCAAATGTGTACTTATATGAGCATTCTTGTGTCTATGCATGATTTTATGAGCATGGAAAATTAAGAAAGGCTTTATTGTAGATTGCTAACATAAGTTACTTATGTTGGTGCTGGAGGGAAGTGGGAAGGGAGAGGAGAAGGAGAAAAGTAAGTCAAATGAGAAAGCAAAACAAAAAATAAGACTGTATTTTAAAAGGGACTGATAATGGGGCACCTGAGTGGCTCAGCTGGTTAAGAGTTTGACTCTTGATTTTGGCTCAGGTTGTGACCTCAAGGTCCTGGGATTGAGCCCCCCATCAGGCTCCTTGCTCGGGGTGCAGCTTGCTTGAGACTCTCTCTCTCCCTCTGCCCTCCACAACCCCGGTTTCGCATGCACTCAAAATAAAGACATCTTTTTAAAAAAACACTGATGATATATTTATGTATTTGTGTGAAATTATATGTGTATGTGCATATGTACGCTTCTTTAAATGAAGAAAACATTTCCTCAGATTCTTGAAACCATCAGTCTATTGCCTCACCATCCCCATTTTATTATAAATTTAAAAGAAATAGAAAAATTGAAATAACACAATAACACTTAGGTATCGTTTACCTAGATTCGACTGCTGATAACAGGTTGATATATTTGCTTTATCTATAAGTGTGTGTAGTTGTGTGTTTAATGCATACATCTGTATTTATGTACACACATTTATTTTCAGAATTATTTGAAGACAAATTATAGGCATAACATCACTTCATCCCTAACTACTTCAGCAGGTATCTCCTAAAAGTAAGGACATTTTCCCAACATATCCACAATACTATTGTCATACCTAAAAAAATTAACATAAATTTTATGTCGTCTAATAGCCATTGCATATTCAGTTCTCCCCAGCTGGCATATATATGTTCACTGCCTTTTATTTTTTGAACCAGGATCCAGTGAAGTTTTATGCATTACACTATCATTTCTTTGGGCGTTCTTTAAATCTAGATTTGCCCCTCTGATAGGGACCTTTGAAAGAGTCCCGGCTAGCTGTTTTGTTGAATGTCCCCATATACCATGGATTAATCCTCCCTGGTCTCACTGGACCTGGAGTAGGGTGCTGGCCCTTGGTCAAGTTCCAGACTGCACTCTCTTCCCTCCATCTCCACCTCCCTTCTTGGTCTACTTTTCTGTCCCACCTTCCATCAGGCACAGTGTTTCTTATTCTTGGGCATCCAGGGTCCGTGGGGGTAGCCCAGTCCTCCTCCATGGGGTCCCAACCCCGGGCTGTGCTCTCTGCTGTCAGCTGGGCCTCCCTCCTCACCACCCATCCACCAGCCTCCATACATTTGGTCCTGGTCTGGGCTGAGCAGAAGCAAAGGCTAATGAGCTACCACTGTACTAGGAAGTGGGCCTCTAGGTAATGGAGAGGGACATTGGAAGGAGGGAGAACCCACACAGGGATGTGCTGGCCAGTTAAGTACAACAGACGGATCTTGTGGGACCACACTGTGAGGGATCCGATCGCCCCATCTCTCTCATTAGTCAAAGGTTTACCCCATGAGACTTGAACGCACCACACTTGCAGGCTGCCAGGCTGTAGCAGCCCAGGAGCATCTGCATTACCCCATGCCTCAGGGAAGATTGGGGCAGGCAGTAAGACCTTGTCAGGTGCTGCCTGCTGGATGTCAGCTAAAGCCCTCCCTGCGCTGGTTTGGTGCTACTGTGGCTAGAGCAAGAGGTTGTGGAGTGGTGTTGGAGAGGCATCCCATGCACCCCTCCAGCCACTGGTCTGCTTCTTCTATCATTGACTTACACCTTTTCTTGGCGGTTGTTTGCCATGATTTTGGAGGGGCGACAGAAATGCACACAGTCAATTCTTCACCACGAATAGTCCCTTCTTCATTTGTTTTATGTGTTTTCTGAAGTATGAAGCTGTGCACTCAGTGGTGTGCTGGGGAATGTTGAGTAACTGGCTCTCGGCAGGGGTGTGGGGGGAGCCCTGATTTGTAGCATTTGCTGATTTTCATGGTGCAAATACGGCCACCATGGCCAATTTCAGGCTCCCAGTGTAATGTCACTGAATGCAGAGTTGGGAAGAGACACAGACAATTAGCTCCCATGAGCTGGTGCGCTCCAGCTCCGCACACCCTTGCATGTGAACTGAATAATAAGCAACGAAGGACACAGGAGTATGGGAGGCCCGCTCTGTTGTCGGGTTGAGAGAAGAAGGAAGAGTAAGCAACAAACAATTAGAAACGAAAGGGCAGTCCTCCATTTGCTGACCATTGATATACAACAAAGAACCAACTCGCAAACGAACTATAAGGAAATATCTTGTTCCTGACATGGGACCTGCC
Organism: Neogale vison; assembly: GCF_020171115.1. NCBI lineage: Eukaryota > Metazoa > Chordata > Mammalia > Carnivora > Mustelidae > Neogale > Neogale vison. The sequence continues at coordinate 233,765,901 of NC_058092.1, forward strand.
TCTATTTCTCAGCTATGCCTGAATTCTTGAGTTCTATACCATTCCCAATAAAATATCAATGACAAAACAACAAGAACAAGATAGAGACAGTTTGAGGAGGATGCAAAAAAGAAGTGTATCCTACCTGATGAGCCCGTCGGCTTCCTAAGCAAACAGACCCAAGGTCTAATCTCCATTCCTACTCAAACAATTATAGGAATTCCGAAGGACCCAGCTCTCCCAATAACACCTAACCTCAGTGTACATGCTTAACTCACACAACCCATTTCCTAGCAAAGGAATTTTCTTTTGTGAAATACATCAATATCATCTGGCAAGCTTTGTCCAGCCCCCCCTTCAATTAGTAAAAGATTCCATCTGATTCTAGTGTGCTTCCAGAGTTGAGAATCACTGTACTGGTAGGTGTACAAACACAAAATGACTTCATGGCCATGGGTGAGACACGTCTTTTGGCGAGGGGCATCCCTGGAAAATCAAAAGTCACCTGTCTAACAAAATGCTTCTAATGGCTTCAGTGTTCAGGAGAAGGCCCTTGAGGAAATGTCTTTGAGGTTGGTCCCTGTGTCTATACACACACTGAATCCTGCTAGTGGTCTAATGACAATGGCCTGGCACTTGCCCACCTTATTCCAGATCTGCAGAATTTAATAACGTGTGGCTCCCGTATTGCAGATGATGTTACCCAGGTGCTTATAGAAAAGTGGGCAGGGTAACTTGTTGCTCTTCTAAGTCCTGGCTGGATGGCAACAGTCTTAAGTCCTGAGGTCTTAGTGATTCGGATAGACTATCTCCGTGAGCCCATCATGAAAGCAGAGCATCCCACTCATGTTCTTGTCGCTCCAGCATTTCAGGATGTGGCATCCAAGTCCACCCCAATTTTATCAATGGTACTTATCCTTAGTGGATTTTGATCACATTTACTCCCAGATTTTGCCTGTCTAGGCTAGAGGTCCCAAGCCTCTTCAGCAGCCCCAGCATCACTGGGGAAGGACCCATGGTCCTTCTGTGGGTGGACTGCCTAGGCCCCAGAGGCATAGTTTTACCAACATGTAGATAGGTAAATGCTGTCCAGTCTTTTTTCATTACTTACATCAATTGGGGGCCGGTTGGTTGGAAAGAACTCCAACTAGGAGTGACTTAAACAAAAGAGTATTTATTACCTCACGTACTAAGAATTCTGGAGGTAGACTGGTTCAGGTGGGGTTAATTAAGCAGCTCAGATATTATCAGAGACCCAGGTGCTTTCTATTTTTCCACTCCATCATAACCCTCATGTTGTCTATTGTTCTCAGGCTTGTTCCCTGATGTTAGAGATCAGAGCCCCAGTGCCCAGCTCCCTGGACAGACCTGGCAATGTGAGCAGCAGAGGGAAGTTGTCGTCTTCTCCTGTGTGTTCCCTTTTATCAGCAAGGGAAGCGCTTGCTCTGAAGCTTTCTAGAAGTTTCCCCTAATATCTCACAGGCCAGAATTTCATCATATACCCACCTCTAACTGACCAGAGGCCAAGAGAATGTATTTACTATGAATGGTTCAGACTAATAATTAATCTGAGCTGCCTTTCTGAAGCATGCAGCCATCTTGTGTTGAAGAAAACTGGAGTTAGCAAATGGAGGAGAAATGGTTGTAAGACCAGCAACTAACTGTGTCTGTAGCCCCACAGTTCTGTGGCAACAGCGTACCTGAGAGATGTGCCTATCCGGATTTCTGGGAAACTTTCTGGAGATCTTCATTTGACATAGGATACATTGTGGACTCCTTGTGTAGGCAAAGGTACCTTTACTTGCCCCTACATTTCACTGTGGGTTTGGCTGCATCTAGACTGCTACATCAAAGGCATTTTCCCCCAGGACTTTGAGGTACTGTTCCAATGCCTTCCAGCACTCAATGTGTCTGCAGAGAAGTCTGAGGTAAGCCCATCTCATGCTGATCCCGATAAAATATTTCATTCTTTCTGGAACAGTTCTGAATTTCCTCTTTAACGTTGGAGGTCTGAAACTGCACTCTGAATGTCTACGTATGGACCTTCCTTCGTTCATCCCCTGAGCACTCAGTGGGCCCTGGTAGTCTGAATATTAAATCTTTTTCTTCCACATTTATTTCCTTATTTTTTTCCCCCTCTGCTTCTGGAAGTCTAATAAAACTAATATTTTACCTTCTGGGTCTTTCAAACTTTTTTTTTTCATCTTTACTAATTTTCTAACTGCTTGTGTCTGCTCTAAATGATAGGAGGTTTCCTTGGCTGATCTTCTAGACCAGGGATTGGCGAGCTTCAGCTGATGTGGCAAATCTTGTCCACTTCCTGTTTTTCTATGACTTAGGAGCTAGATTTTTAAGTGCAGCTCTGCTCATTCATTTACATATTGTCTGTGGTTGCTTCAGGCTGTAATGACAGTCACACAGCTGTTGTGGAGACTTTATAGCTCGTAGTACCTCAAATATTAACTATCTGGCCCTTTACAGACAAAGTTTGCTGATTCCTGTTAGAGAATACCAGTGGGGGTTTTAACTGTGCTCATTCTATTGAATTGAATATCCACTGGATGTTTTCTACATTAATGATATTTTTAATTTCTTTTTCAAAGATTTATTTGAGAGAGGGTACACACACATTTGAGAGAGCATAAGCAGCGTGGAGGGGTAGAGGGAGAAGCAGACTCTTTCCTAAGCAGGGAGCCTGATGCGGGGCTTGATTTCAGGACTCTGGGATCTTGACCTGAGCTGAAGACAGACACCTAACCGACTGAGCCACCCAGGTGCCCTGAATTTCTAAGAACTTTATTTCTCTGGTTATTCTTTTTATCAGATGTATCAGCTATTTTGTTATGGATTTAATAATCATTTTCAAGTATGTTTTTTCCACAAGTACAAAAATGGGCACACATTTCACTAAAATGTTCACTAAATGTTCACAAAGGGAACGTATCCCTATAACCAACCAAAAGAAAAATAAAATGACCAACACCCCAAAAACCTTTGTACTCCCATAGATTACTAACCACAGGGTAACCACTAATTTGACTTCTAATTTTGAGCTTTATCAGAATGGAACCCTTCCATATGGCTCTTTTCATGTCTAATTTCCTTCACTGAATATTATGCTTGGAAAATCCATGTTGTATGTAGAAATTAGTTGTTCATTTGCATTTCTAGATATTATTCCCTTACATGCATACACCACAACTTATTGAATAATTCCATCCAAGTTGTTTCCAACTTTTACAGCACTGCTATAGACATTCTTACACATTTTAAGGAACATTTTGTGTACATTTCTATTAATCAGGAATAGAGTTCTAAGCCAGAGTACATTCAGCCACAGCTGACTCTGATGAATTCCCACCAGCAGTGTATGAGAAGTCAGTTCAACATCATCACCAGCACTTGGTAGGATCAACCTTTTAAATTTTAGTCATGATGGTGGATGTGTGTTAGTTTTCACTGTGGTTTTAATCTGTATTTCCCTAATGACTAGTGAGTTTGGGAAATTTCCATATATTTTGGGCCATTTGATAGCCTCTTTTGTGAAACATCTGCTCAAGTCTCTCGCTCAGTTTTCTACTACATTGTGTATCTTCTTCTTATTGATTCATAGGAATTCTTTACCTATTTTGGAAAGGACTCCCTTATCACTCTTCATGGCTTGCCCTTTCTATACTCTCAATGGTGGTGGTGTTGTTGTTGATTTTGATGACCAGAGTTTCTTATTTTGCAGTGGTCTAACTTTACTTTTTAAGTTAAAAATTTTTTTAAAAATTTGAATTTTGGGGGGTGCTTTGGTGGCTCAGCCAGTTAAGAGCCTGATTCTTGGTTTCTGCTCTGGTCATGATCTCAGGGCTGTGAGACTGATTTTGCTTTGGGTTCCTTGCTCAGGACAGTTGGCTGGAGATTCTCTTCTCTCACCCTCTGCTTGAGTGCTCTCTCTCAAATAAATAGTTAAAATCTTAAAAACAATTCTATTTCTTTCCCTTCATGGTTAATGCTTTTAACATTATATTTAAGAATGCTCTGTCTACTTTGCAATCGTGAAGATAATTCTCCTGTATTTTTTTTTCAAAACTTTTTTTTGTTTTTCCTTTTATAAGCTGATCTCCAATTAATCTGGAATTCGTTTTTGTTCGGGGCTAGGATGCCTTTTTCCTGCATGGATAGCCTATTGACTCAAGTTCCATTTATGGAAAGGGCCAACTTTTCTTATTGCATGGCTGTGTCTTCTCCTCTGTTACTAATACAGTGACTGTATATATGTGGCTCTCTTTCTGAATCCTGTGTTCCACTCCACTGCTCTGTTTGCCTATAAGTGCACCAAGACCATACTGCCTTCTTCACTATGGCTCTGTAATAAATCTTGACATCTGGTCATGTAAGTCCTTTAGCTTTGTGGTTCTTTAAGATTGTCTGGGTTGCTCTTGGTCTTTATCATTTCCCCATAAACTTGAAAATCAACTTGTCAGTTCAGACACACACATTAAAAAAAAAAACAAAACAAAAGTTCCAATTTTTATTGGGATTGAACTGAATCTATAATTCAGTTTGGGAACATCTTTATAATACTGACTCTTCCCAAATTCATGAATGTGTCCTTCCTTCCTTCCCTGCCTCCCTCAGGTCTTTTAAAATTTCCATTGATACGGTTTTGCATTTTGTTGTTTATATAGATTTTGCAACATCTTTTGTTAGATTTATTCCTGGACATTTCATTTTCTGATGCTTTTGTAAATGATATTTTTGAATTTAATTTTCTGTGTGTAGGTGGCTGGTACAATAGATTTCTGCATATTTACCTTATATCCAGTGACCTTGAATTCACTTAGCTGTAAATCTTTTCAGTTGCTAATATTCAAACATGTTGTTTATGACTAATGGCAGCTTTTTATTTTCTTTCTTTATCCTTATTTTTTCCCTTGCTTTATTGCACTAGCAAAGACGTCTAGCACAATGTTGAATAAAGGTATTAGTGGACAATCTTATCTCATTCCTAATCTCAAAGGGGGAAATTTCACCACTAAATTATGATGCTTGTTCTGTTTCTTTTTTTGGGGGGGGGCACTTTTTCTCAGTTTAAAGAGGTTCTCCACTATTCATACTTTTGTTTTGAATGGGTATTGAATTTTATTAAAGCTTTTCTTGCATCTCTTGAGATGATTGCATAATTTCATAATGTGATACATTATTTTGATTGAATTTAGAATGTTAAACAACTTTCCATTCTTAGAATAAACTTAATAATGATGCATTACCCTTTTCTATCTCTGAATTTGATATAGGTAGATTATGATATACCATTAGATATTAGGGGTTTCTAGTCTCCATTTGTTATACTTGTTCTTTGCTCCTATTTATGTCTTCCACTCTTTTCTTTCTGCCTTTTGTTGTTCATATTGAGCATTTTATAGGATTCCATTTTCTCTGCTTTCTTAGCATATCAGGTATACTTTTTCTTTTACATTTTTTAGTGGTTGCCCTAGAGTTTGCAATATATACTTACAACATATTCAAATCCACTTGCAAATTACACCATGTCATGGGTGTGTCAGTGCCTAATAGTAATGAAATAATAGTCCTCCCTCCCATCCCTTGTATCATTGCTGTCATTCATTTTACTTATATGTTAACATACACCGTTCTATATGTATATACTAATATAGTATCATTATATATGATATACATGAAACTAAACATGATTGGATACATTGTGACTATTACTATTTTGGACAAACTGTCTTCTGTTATATCAATTAAGAAAAAAATTATTTTACCTTCACTTCTTTCTTCTTTGATGCTCTTCCTTTCTTTTATGTAGATCCAAGTTTTGGATCAAGATATTTTTCCTTCTAAGGAACTGCTTTTAACATTTCTTGGAAGGCAGAACTACAATAAAAAATATTCCTCAACTTTTGTTTGTCTGAAGGTCTTTATTTATCCCCCACTTTTGAAGGATAATTTCACAGGGCACAGAATTCTAGGTTGATGGGTTTTTTCCTCTTGAAGCTAAATATTCTACTCCACTCTTCTTGGTCGTGTGGTTTTGAGGGGCAGTCAGACACAGTTTGTTCCTCTCTTGGTAAGGTGTTCCTCTTTGTTACCTCTCTAGGTATCTTTT